>NC_140220.1:25947844-26493044 GCF_951802725.1 Rutilus rutilus | reverse complement strand
TCTTTTCAGCAAAGTGCCATTGAAAGGTGAGAGCTTAAAGGAGTCTGTCCACCTCACGTGATTAGATTAAATGTTATATGTGCTGTTTTATTTGATATTTCGTTTTTTTTTTAACTTTTTGTTTGCAGTCACACATCTACAAAACTACAAATGTAGTTTAAAACCATAATTTGTTAAATAGGTTAATTTAGCAGATTTAACCACCACATGTTAGTTTGTAGTTAGTTTTTGATAAATAAAAGAAAATATATGGATATACACTATTCAAAGGTTAGGGACCAGTACGATATTTCTTTTAAAAAGAAATTAATACTTTTGTTCAGCAAGGATGCAATAGAACTGATCAAAAGTGACAGTAAAGCCTTTTATAATGATACAAAGATTTCTATTTCAAATATATGCTGTTATTTAAACATTTATTTTCATTAAAGAATTCTGGAAAAAAAGGCATCACAGTTTCCACAAAAAATTATTAAGCAGCACAACTGTTTTCAACATTGATAATAAGAAGAATTTTTTCTTGAGCAGCAAATCGTATTAGAATGATCATGTGAAGACTGGAGTAATGATTCTGACAATTCAGCTTTGCCATCACAAGAATAAATTACTTTTAAAAATGTAATAAAATAGAAAACAGTCAAAATTGTCATAACATACTGTTCTTACTGAATTTATTAAATAAATGCAGCCATGATGAACATAAGATAATTCTTTAAAAAAAACACATTAACCACAGTTACAACATCTACCAGCAGGGGGCTAATAGTGTCATAGGTCCCAACTATGCAGAAATTCTATTCTGTTCTTAAAAATGATGCTTCTGAGAGTTTAGGCTTTTAGGAAAGCATCTACAAATTACTAATTTAAAGGTACAAAACTGTTTTTGTTGTTAAAATATTTTGTCTTGTCCTGAATCACTACGGTACACCTATAATTATATTTGGACTATTTTATACTGGTTCGGGTCGGCACTGCTCCGGAGTAGCCCAGTACCTGCGTGACTCGTCATAGACATAAACAGAGAGAAGTAGCTCCGGCTACAATGCTACACATGCAGTTTTCTTTATTAACTGCTAGAATGTCAAAATTTACATAGTGTGCCTTTAAGATCTGTTAAACCATTTAAAGCACTGGTCTCAAACTCAGTTCCTGGAGGGCCACAGCTCTACGCAGTTTTGCTCCATCCATAATTAAACCCAGCTAATCAAGGTCTTCAGGATTACTAGAAGTTTCCAAGCAGGTATTAGTTGGAGCTGGTTGGAGCTAAACTCTGCAGGGCTGTGGCCCTCCAGGAACTGAGTTTGAGACCACTGATTTAAAGTTTTTTATTAAATTTTTTTATTCCATTAATTTCATAAAGCTGGTTTAACTGAAGTGCAATAAAAACCAGGACACAAACTGGTTTTTAACTGGAGACATGAATCTCTGAACTACACCCAACCATGTATTAAGATAATAATATGAACACTAAATATACATACTGTAATAGTTATTTAGGCACAGTAATAAATGTGTCCTTCTGCCTTCTCTTATTTTTCAATGCAGAGACAAGTTTCTTGTTGGGGAATGCGCAAATCGTGGAGTGGCCTATAGTTTACAGTAATGACGGATTCTGCAAGCTCTCTGGTTACCACAGGGCAGAGGTCATGCAGAAGAGTAGCACCTGCAGGTGAGTCCCTCTCCCAAATGTCTACTTGTACCCTGTCTTTATTCTTTAGTCAAGGACAGACATCATAACATCAAGTGCATCATAACTAAATGATGTGTTTTTACAGAATTACATTGTTTTGAATATGGAAAGGAAGCCTCACACACTTTTCCAGAGAGATTATGCCTGGATACCTGCAGCTAAATCTATTAAACTAATGCAGTGCAGAATGTGAAGTAGTGGAAAGACAGGAAGGACAGAGTTTGATTGTTTTGTTTTGTTGATTTATTTCTCAAGTGAGTACTAACCTCTCTATTCCTGCCAGTTTCACTCATCACAGGAGTGAGGATGTTACTCGAATGATTTGGTGAAGTGTTAGAGACAGAAGTGTCATTTTCTCACTCTGCTTGAGTTAGCAGAGCTGCTAAAGCATACTTCTCACATCAGTTCAGCTGCGTTAAGCCATAGTAGAATCTGCTTGCGCCATTTAGCCACTCAGAGAGCGCATTTCTCCAGAGCTATCACTGAACACCTTGTTAGCGCTAAATAAGCTCAGTAAGGTGCCAATCATCGGAGCAGAAATAGAAATACCGACTACAGTGATTTGGCTCTGCCTACATACAGTGATATGGATCTGCCTACAGACTGTGATGAGACTCCAGATTGACTCAAGGATTCAATGGGAATTTTAGAGGTAGAATTGGCACAAGCCTTTGTCAGCTAAAGCAATAAGGGTGAAGATTTGATACTAAAAATCTTTGAGTAGCTTATAGCCACAAAACTCAAATGCACCATAAATCTCTGTATTTTTGGTTTTATGGAAGCTGAAGTGATAATAAGATCCAAAGCAAATCTTTTAAAGGAAATTTCTGGGGAATTCCGTGCATGCTAAAGAAGTTGCAAAGTCTTCCAGTCCTGATTGTAGTAATTTGCTAAAATCATTATTTTGGTAAAACAAATGTGAGTTTAATGTTTTATCTAATATCTAATATATATCATGAAAATGATCCACCCCACATTCTCACATCTTCAGCTTTGCCAATGTCTATTGAACATTTTTGTCTTCCAATAAATATATATTTTTTGTAAATTTAAATATTTAGTCAAATGATAATTTAAGCAATTTGATGTATTGTAATTGATAGCATAAGCATATTGATGTGTTATCATTAAATTGTATTATCCCAAAGTCTGAAACTGATGCTTCCAGTTGGCATTTAATGCAATTTATTTTGTATTCAAAATTATATAATAAGCATATAAATTTCATTGAAAAGTTGAATTGGAAAAATGTGTGTGTGTGTATTTCCCCCTTTTAATGACACCATTTGCTTATTTGATAAGCAAGAATTTTAATGATTTTTTAAATTCATTTTATGTTTCCTATAACCGATTGTATTTTTCCAGGCTAAAATCATATTTTGAATGCTAGATTTTCAAATATGATTTCAGACTTTTAAACTCCACTGTTCACAGACACCTTATTCGCACAATTTGCAAGAACTTTAAGCCCATACCTTGTTTTTGCTGCTGTTTGAAACTTGTCTGAACAAGGGCTTCGTATCTACTGTTTGACCAGCCTCCATAAGTTAAATAGAGCGGCTGCAGTAACTGACAGCCCGTGTCATCAGCCTCTCCCCTTGTGCACACTCTGTGAATTAACTGACAGTGAAAGACAAGGTAGAGTTTATCGAGCGGATGTGTGTGCCACACAGGTGTGTGCGCTCCCCTAACTCTCTTTGTCTCGCTCATTTTCATCACCTGCTTCTCCCTTTCCCACCCACTTCTCCCACGCTCACAACCTTTTTTTGACTTGTACTCTTATGTCTCTCTGACCCTCCCGACAGTTTCATGTACGGCGAGCTGACAGACAAGAAGACAATAGACAAAGTCAGACAGACCTTCGATAACTATGAATCCAATTGCTTTGAAGTGCTGCTGTATAAGAAGAACAGTGAGTATTCCCAGCTATGATTTTTTGCTGTCCTTGCTGCATCAAGCAGAAGATTGAAAGTGCGGAGATGCAGTTGTGCTCTATATAAGAAGCTGAATTCCAGAAATAAATGAAAATAACTTGAGAAAGTGGCTTAAGACTAAATTGATATATATATTACAATATTTAAAGTTTTAGCCATTCATGTGGATTTGAGAAACTGTGGCATGATCCGCGTGAATGTGAAAGCAAGTTTACCTTGGATACAAGCAAGAGAGCATGCAGCGCAGTCGCACATAGTGAGTACTATCAGAGCGGATAATGAATGGTCCACAATCTGCTGTCTCCCCAAGAGTCAGTTTTCAAGCAGCAGAATGCCGTCCTCATGCGACGCACATACAGTAAACCCAAGCAGTGCCCTCTTCTGTGCATAATCAAAAGATTTAAAAACATAATATATTGACCCCCATCATGTTTTCTATCATGCGCCGTGCATGTTTGTGATGCCGGGAGATGAACACAATTGCACAAGGGTTTGAAAGAATCAAGTTGAAGCTGTATCCCAATTCAGAGGCTGCATCCTTCGAAGGCGTGAACGTCAGACTGAGCATTGTTAAATGGGACAGTCTAGCCAACTGTCTGAAAAAAAAAAAAAGTGTTCACTAACTGTCTAAATATGTTAATCTAGGTCCATTTCTGTATATAATATCTAAACTATGTAAAACCACTTCTTAGTAAGATATAAGTCAGTTTCTCTACAATGTTTCGCAAAAAAATCCTGTCGTCACTGGCGCGCGATGAATTCTGAGGTAAGCAAGGCCGCAAAGGATCCATCTGTTGTATCGTACATTGCCCAGGAAACGAAGGACACATTTCAAGCCGCATTTGAAGGAGCCTTCGAATTGAGACAGCCTTCATAACGGCGCTGTTTTTTTGGGTAACCTTGCAGGCTTGCCTTCAAGTGTCTTTGATGCAGCCTCTGAATTGGGACGCAGCTTTGAGTGTGAAACCTAACCAACGCTGCGGGGGCCGCCGGGAACAATCGCACTCAGACCACAGCAAACGTGACCAGTGTGAAAGCCTCCTTAAAGTCATTGAACAGCGTTTAAACTTAAAAAATTGCATTATATAAACTTTATTTTCATGGATCTGCCTGGGTGGGTGGGCAAGCTGGCAATCGTAGCTCCACCCCTGAGCTAAAAGCAGGCAAAAGATGTCCTTCTGAAACTTTTCACCGCTCTTTCGCGTAAAAAGGTGTCCTACTTAAAATGGGTATGGGCATTTTAGCCGTTTTGTCGAGTACTCGGAGTAGGCTAATATGCAGATACTAAAAAAAAATCTTTTTTATATTCGTCATGCGGACGTTTGGTTATTACATCGTGTTTTTTTTTGTTTTGTTTTTTTTGTGATTGCGTTGCGGCCCGCTTTCTGTTTCCATCACGGCTTGCTTGCAATCAGTGTTGCATGTTTAGTATGCAATAAGAAGTTAAAATATTATTTTAAAGACTCTGAAAAACCTGCGTTCTGTTTTATTCAGTTGCACGCCGTTTAGCTGATAAGGATAGAATACTGGGTGTGCGGGTACACACACACACTTGGTATTTTATCCTGATCTAGATTCTGTGAAAGTTAAGTAATTTGTGATCATGACTGATTATCATCTACTCTGACCATCCCTAAAAACCCAACATATTTTCTGAGTTATTTGACTATTTACACCTTGAGGCATCTTGCATTGTGGGCACAATTGCATCCTCTCTGCACTTGAATTTCTGTAATGCAGTTACTTTGAAGATATATCACCTCATGTTCCCTCTGAAAGATAAAGCTGCCCTGTTAAGCTTAAATGTAATGACCCATTAGGCACAAGAGTTACATAGTATATTTCTCATATGGGTGAACTGAGGACCTTGGTCTCATTGATCTTTGTGTCTCCTTTTTTTTCTCAAATCCTGTCTTTCTCTTGCCATCTTTATTTGCCACTATCATCTCATAATTTATTCCTCTCCTTCCCTTCTTTTAACCACTATGTCACTTTCACTTTCCCTCACTATTCTCATCATTTTCATCATGTCTTTTATCTTCTTGGTCATGACTTCTTTTAAACCCTCTATTTGCTTCTTACCACTTTTCATCCTTTCCTTTCCTTTCATCCTGCTTTCTCTCCTCTCTCATTGCGTTCACCCGGTGCTGTCAGGAACCCCTGTGTGGCTCTACATGCAGGTGGCCCCCATCAGGAATGAGAACGATAAGGTGGTCCTGTTCCTCTGCACTTTTAAGGATATCACTGTCTTCAAGCAGCCCATTGAAGATGAGACCACCAGAGGTAAGGACTCTAAACCTCATCTTAATTGTAGAATTTTGCTGATTTTTTGTTGTAGAAATTGCATCAGCACACCAAAAAACTTGATTTGATGCAT
This sequence comes from Rutilus rutilus, assembly GCF_951802725.1. Taxonomy (NCBI): domain Eukaryota; kingdom Metazoa; phylum Chordata; class Actinopteri; order Cypriniformes; family Leuciscidae; genus Rutilus; species Rutilus rutilus. The sequence continues at coordinate 26,487,043 of NC_140220.1, read as the reverse complement.
CATCTTTCATTTTTTTTTTTTTTTTTTTCATTTGACTTTTCTCTTGAATGAAATGATGCAACTCATTTGTGTCAAATGGTTGCATAAATGCAATCTGGATGATCAATGATATTTTATTAGCCTACAATTTAAATGTCATTATCCCTTCAAAATTGTCAGTTTGTCTTATACACAACACTCTACAAAAACATATTTTAATATTAAACATTTTAGATTTTTTTATAATTTTATTTGTATTTTTCTCTTGGTTTCATGTAAACAATATTCTTAAACCAAGATAAATCTACATGGGAAGCAATACTTTTTGATTTCAGAGAATATATCTTGAATTAAGTTTATTATTTTTCTTGATTTAATGACTGATTATTTATTTATTTGTCTATTTTATTTTTAAAAGTACAAGTTAAAGTATAGCTCACAAAAAAAATTGAGGTTTAAATAAAAAAGTCCCTAATATCTTACAAAATAATATTCCTAATAAATATCCCTAATATTTTATACAATATTTCAAGTAGATTGATCTCATTTTAAAGATGTTTAGATATTTTTACTGAAAAAAAGACAAAAATACTGATTAAGGTTAGTTGGATGCAGTGATGAGGCCAGACATTTTAAAGGTGAGTGGACCTTGTTGAAATAGGGTGTAGAAAATGCCTACTCTTAAATTGCATCATTGTACAATACATGGGATAAAAATAATTAGACAATTAAGATTAGTTAAATGTGATTTATTGTCAGCCAACAGTTTCATGAAAACATCAGAATCCATTTATAAATAAAATAACCAATGAACAGAATAAGAACAATAAACAAAAATAATCATTGAAGGAGTGTGTGTAAGGCTTAGGGTGCGTCTCAATCTGATCCCTAGCTTCCCTAGGTTGTGAATCAGTATATTGTGTACATTAATTTGGGCTCTGGTAAGGACAGTAAGGACCCTGGCTCACTACACATTGGGACACTGATGACTCTATTTCCAGTGACATGAAAACATATTCTACAACATCGCAACTGGTATTTACCTATGAACATCAGAACAACTTTCTGACATTATGTTTTAATGTTATTTAAAGTACATTATGATAAATGCTTTGCTTGTTATATATATGTGCAACATTTCAGCCTTTGATAAATTATAAATATTAGCTAGATTATGTTCAATTACCTGTCTAGATGAATGTTTATGCTGAAATGTAATTAAATAATAGTTTGTATTTTAAAATAAATCTTTCGAGTGTCATTATGTGAAGTGAGTTGGTGCACATGATTTATGTTTCGCGCTTCGATGGTCAATGGTTCGTGGTTTTCATGGTGCATTGTGGGACTTTTTAGGGAGCAAACGTTTTAGTGCACTGGGAAGATTTTGCGATTTAGACAACCCTTAAAAAGGCTTAATCAGTGCCCTGACTACTGAACTAGGGAGCTGATTGAGACGCACCCTTAGTCTTCCCCTGGCCACGGGCTTGAGGCTAGCATGGCATTTTCTCACTCAAACCACTGCCTGCTGTTGCTTTTGATTGCTTTTAGAAGGAAAATCTGCTCATAACTGCTGGTCTAAGATCAGTTTTCACCGTAGCACATTGGCGATTTGGATCCCTTGTGTATTAGTGTTTGCACTTTGGAGAGCATCATATGTTTCTATCTACAATGTAGACAGCTTTATTGATTATAACAGAACCTCGTGATATTGCGTCATCGTGCCTAAAATGTCACCTAAAAAAGGCGATGTATAACCAATTCAGAATTTGAATGCATCTTTTGTATTTCATGCTTGACCAGCAGCCACATACACGCTGCAAAATTTTGGGAGTGACATTTCCTTAATTCATGCATATTCATGTAATTGTCTCATTTGATTGGGTGGAACAGACTGTCAATCTGAGTGTGCCAGTGCCACCCTGGTCCTTATAAAACCTCGCCACCGGTTGGATGTGTTTTTACTGTGTTGTGCAGCCTGCTTGGCACAATAGTGCATGGTAGTTTAATGAGATTGACAAGCTGTCACTTTAGGTTGGAGAGTGCTGCTTATGGGCAGAACTGCAGTCAGCCGTAGAGCGCTCCTTGTATATATGTGCATTTATGATTGATGGGCATTGTCAGATCCCACTTTTTCCTCCATTTACTCTCTCTTTCTGATTTTCTCTCTCTCGATCTCTTATAAACCAGTGGCTATTTTCCTTGTCAGCTTGTGCCACTGCTAAACTGAAGCACTTGTCCTTTGACAGTGATCCTAGCCCACACAGGAGCTCTTTTAAGACACATACACACACACACACACACACACACACACACACACACACACACACACACACACACACACACACACAGGTATATATGGAATTTCCCCTCAGAGACTTGATAGCAGCTGCTGTCACTTTATGGCAGTGCACCTGTGCCCAGCTGAGTCTCTTGTCAGTGGGTGTGTACAGAGCGACAGGAAGTGGCATTAAAGTTCAGTGAATATCACTATCTAACAGATGGATAGCCAATCAGATGGATAAACCCTCCAATGCATAAGCAATGGTGAAATGAAACCTCTCTGCAGTTATTGACATGTGATAGGCAGCATAGTCATAGTCTAGCTATAGTGCTTGCATCATAATATACCTGCTTTGGCAATTGCAGTCACATGGTATATTAAAATCAGCAAAGGCGTAATTTTCGGGTGGGACGGGTGAAACAGTTCGAGGCACGGATGAATACAAATAAATAAAACATCTCCAGTTAAATAGCAGAGCATTAATTTAGTTCGTTATTAAATAGAGACGATCTAGCGCATAAATGTGTTGTTTTTAAAATCATGTAGAGAGAGTGATCGTTGCCGCTGCTATCAGTGGCGCGGATACAGTGTCTTCACACGGACGCGCGCTTCAATCTATCACTTGACGCCGTTGCGGAGACTCTATATTCGTTCCAATCACAAAACAAAATGCACACAAATATGCACCCTGCTTGATATATACTTTAACCACTGATGAACATGTTCGGTTTTGATAAAAAAATAAAATAAAAAAATATATATACGAGTGCGGATTAGAACCCGTAACCTCTGACACGCTTGGCGTGTTCTAACCACCAGACCATTACAGTACACAAGGAAAATTAGCGGACCTATTGATTTATTTAACAATATATATTAGATTTCATTAAAAGACAAATTAAACCCAATGTAACATTAAAATTAAAATAGATTTCTAGATATCGTAATGTTTTTTTTTTCCTAAAATTGTTATTGTACATATACAGTGGGGAGAACAAGTATTTGATACACTGCCGATTTTGCAGGTTTTCCTACTTACAAAGCATGTAGAGGTCTGTAATTTTTATCATAGGTACACTTCCACAAAAATCCAGAAAATCACATTGTATGATTTTTAAATCATTTATTTGCATTTTATTGCATGACATAAGTATTTGATCACCTACCAAGCAGTAAGAATTCCGGCTCTCACAGACCTGTTAGTTTTTCTTTAAGAAGCCCTCCTGTTCTCCACTCATTACCTGTATTAACTGCACCTGTTTGAACTTGTTACCTGTATAAAAGACACCTGTCCACACACTCAATCAAACAGACTCCAACCTCTCCACAATGGCCAAGACCAGAGAGCTGTGTAAGGACATCAGGCATAAAATTGTAGACCTGCACAAGGCTGGGATGGGCTACAGGACAATAGGCAAGCAGCTTGGTGAGAAGGCAACAACTGTTGGCACAATTATTAGAAAATGGGAGAAGTTCAAGTGGCGGGCAATCTCCCTCGGTCTGGGCCACCATGCAAGATCTCACCTCATGGGGCATCAATGATCATGAGGAAGGTGAGGGATCAGCCCAGAACTACACGGCAGGACCTGGTCAATGACCTGAAGAGAGCTGGGACCACAGTCTCAAAGAAAACCATTAGTAACACACTACGCCGTCATGGATTATTAAAATCCTGCAGCGTACGCAAGGTCCCCCTGCTTAAGCCAGCGCATGTCCAGGCCCGTCTGAAGTTTGCCAATGACCATCTGGATGATCCAGAGGAGGAATGGGAGAAGGTCATGCAGTCTGATGAGACAAAAATCAAGCTTTTTGGTCTAAACTCCACTCGCCGTGTTTGGAGGAAGAAGAAGGATGAGTACAACCCCAAGAACACCATCTCAACCGTGAAGCATGGAGGTGGAAACATCATTCTTTGGGGATGCTTTTCTGCAAAGGGGACAGGACGACTGCACCGTATTGAGGGGAGGATGGATGGGGTCATGTATCGCGAGCTCTTGGCCAACAACCTCCTTCCCTCAGTAAGAGCATTGAAGATGGGTCGTGGCTGCGTCTTCCAGCATGACAACGACCCGAAAACCAGCCAGGGCAACTAAGGAGTGGCTCAGTAAGAAGCATCTCAAGGTCCTGGAGTGGCCTAGCCAGTCTCCAGACCTGAACTCAATAGAAAATCTTTGGAGGGAGCTGAAAGTCTGTATTGCCCAGCAACAGTCCCGAAACCTGAAGGATCTTGAGAAGGTCTGTATGGTGAGGAGTGGGCCAAAATCCCTGCTGCAGTGTGTGCAAACCTGGTGTGCAAGAACTACAGGAAACGTATGATCTCTGTAATTGCAAACAAAGGTTTCTGTACCAAATATTAAGTTCTGCTTTTCTGATGTATCAAATACTTATGTCACGCAATAAAATGCAAATTAATTACTTAAAAATCATACAATGTGATTTTCTGGATTTTTGTTTTAGATTCCGTCACTTACAGTTGAAGAGTACCTATGATAAAAATTACAGACTTCTACATGCTTTGTAAGTGGGAAAACCTGCAAAATCGGCAGTGTATCAAATACTTGTTCTCCCCACTGTATACAAAAAGAAAACCACCCCCACTCACACTCACACTCACACCTGTACCACCCACTTTTTAAACAGTGATTTCAGTATGACTGTGGGCTCAACCAATTACTGCATACCTTCTCCAAATTGTTTAAAGGGGTGGTATAATGCGCTTTTCACAAGATGTAAAATAAGTCTTTGATGTCCCCAGAGTGTGTATGTGAAGTTTTAGCTCAAAATAACCCACAGATATTTTTATATAGCATGTTAAAGTTGTTTTTGAGGGCGAGCAAAAACGCACCGTTTTTGTCTGCCCCTTTAAATGCAAACGAGCTGCTGCTCCCAGCACAGGGGGCGGAGCTTCAAGAGCTTGTGTCCTTTTACCTCACACAGACATGCACTGACATTTTTCTTTTAGCCTTTTATGTTCAAACCGAAGTCAGAAAGATGGAGAGACTCGAGAAGAAGTGACAATATGTAGACAACATTTCTAAATAGTTAGTTGGTGAATTTATGTAGCTTATGTGCAGTTATCTTCTAGTCATTGATTAGCATATTCTGTCTTGATAATCTATAAATCGTGTTCTGGGGGCAGGGTTTATGTAAATTTTAGGGCTGGTGATGTCACTAACCTGGGAGGAATGTTGTGTAGTCCCTATCGTTTGTTGTAGTCCTTAAAAAGCAATTTCTTTAAAAGAAAATATCGCCCTTTGCTTTGAACTTTGAGCGTCAGAACTTTGCAAATGTTGTTTATGCTCAAACAGCAACATTACACACTAACTAAAGAAAGAAAAGTGAAATCATATTCAACCATCCCTTTAACCAAAAACACTTCTTGCCTGGCCATATGTATCCATATGACTTTTATTAAATATTTATGAATATAGAAAATTATGCATCACAGGTGACTGCACTAACATTCCGTTGACATAGAAGGGCCTCTATTGTGGCCGTGTCGAGAATATGAGCTGCTTATCTCCACACCATACCACTAACTTTATTTAAGCATCTATCAGGCATTCAAATCACCTACAGTGATTACTTTGTAAATGAAGGACTCTTTGCCCTTATCAAAATGTTAATCTATGCCGCTCCTGACCCTTGATGCACTAATAAATATTAACAGCACAATCAGATTATTCATAGCCTGGCACGTCTCCTGAGCTTGTTGTTTGGTAAATATGAGATCTGTTGTTCTAAAGGGGCATTTGTTAAACGTCACACTCCAGGTGTGTGTTCAGTATTGCTTCATGAATAGCTCATGTGCACGTCCTGATGAGAGAGTGCAGTAGCCAAAAAATCACCAAAAATCACCAAATGCACCAAATCAGTATACTAGAATGATTTCTGAAGGATCATGTGACACTGAAGACTGGAGTAATGGAGCTGAAAATTCAGCTTTGCCATCACAGCCATACATTTCCTGTTAAAATATATAAAATATTATAAACAGTTATTTTAAATTGCACAAATATTTCCCAATATTACTGCTTCTGCTGTATCAAAAAACACAGCTTTGGTGAGCATAAGAGACTTCCTTCAAGAACATTACAAATCTTACAGCCCCACACTTTTGAACTGTAGTATATTATACACATCATCACCTTAAACATTATCATCTTCTATAATATCAGATTATTAATGTTTATTAATGTTACTAATTAAAAATTATTTTAATAATATGAGGTTGAAGTGAACTGTTCCTTTAAGCCAGACTTTGCCTTCCGCTGTTGTTTTTTAAGCTAAAGAATTACACGCATTGTGCATAGTTAGTGAAGCTTTTAGTTTTATTTGCATCACAGGAAGTTAGTAATTAGTTGTATAACAGAGATCTTCCCTAGAGCTTCATTCCATGTGACTGTACCACCCCTGGGGAGAAGGATAGAGCTAAAAGCAAGAGTACTGTATGTGTGTTCATGTATATGTCCATGTATGCTGGGTTCAAAATCCCATTGGAATAGTGTTCCTGTCTGTAAGGCTCTGCTCTGCACTGGTGGCCCAATGAAATATGCAAAGTATATGCATAATAAAGCACCATTCGGCGTCAGTTTTCCCAATGAACACTGGGTTATTTTGTGTTGACTGTGTATTCGTCCCTAGAGTTTAAATGATTTGTGAATGAATTTAAAGCACAATAGTGTGTCCTCTCTCTGAAGACCTCGGACCTATCAGCATGATCACATTGATGGTGACTTTCCCAGGGGCAGAAACTTCAAATAATAGCAAATAGGGAAGGAAAACGAGGAATGAATATGGGCTCCATGGCAACAGTGAAACCCTTTGATATCCTTCCAGATCTTTCTGTAAGCATCTGATAGTTACCTGGAGAGGATTTTCAGCTCATCAAATGTATACTTTAGGACCTCGGGATTGACAAGAGCGCACATTGAGAGCTAGCCAGTAGAAGTTGAAGGGAACATAGTTAGCAGCACTCAGAAAGGAAGAAACTGTGTTTATACAGTAGTTAGGTTCAGAGCTATAAATATATATAAAAAGCTGCATTCAGAATTAGTTTGTTCATGTGTTTCATTACCTTATTTGCTTAATTCCTTTAGTGAATTGGGCGGCAAAACAATGCAAATATCATGTGCAAATAAATGCTGCTATCAGTGGGAGTGATTCTTAGTGAAATCTCCCTTTAGTCTGTGTTTCCTTGACTGTTGCATGTCTTCAGTCTAGCAGGCACAGTTTGCCACTCTTCTGCCAGATGTGGTGCATTTGGGGAAACATATGCTCCATTGTAGTTTAGGTCTGATAGTGTTCTATTAGGCTGTGATGGCCAAACCGAGACTTCCCTGAGGCTTTGCCATGTGGCCACTGGACACTGGCTACCCAGCGCCGTTTTTCCCCTGTGGAAGGACTATATCTGGAAGACGCCTAAGGTGTCCTATGCAGTGACTCTTTGCCCTAAAACAGCCAGATGGCCTGAACCATCCATTGTTTTTCTCCTTTTCTTCCTTCTGTCTGTGACATTTTTTCGTCTCTTTCCTTTTCCCCGTCATATATAGTTTTCTAAACGTTTTTTTACAATATTGCAAGTTGCAACTATGACAATGGTACACTCTAAACCCTAAAACGACCGAAAAAACAAAACAATTTAAACAACTTTTAATAATACACATTCAGTTACATTAAGTGACCTGGGGGTTTGGTTTATTAAAAGAAAAGGAGGGATGAGTCGAAATGACTTTTTGTGGTAAAAAAAACATTATTCCATAAATGCTTGACTTGTATCGATTGAGTTTAACTTGTAATGAATCCAGAAACTTCTTTTAACTTACATGAAGCCAGTTTGCTCTGACATAAATCTGTTCCCCCCTGAATGGGCTTGAACAGACCAGCGTGCTATTTTCATACATCCTACCAATAAGTGCACACGGCTGATTTCCTTTCCTTATCCCTTCACTGAGTTCATTGTTCATGTGGCCGTGCAGAAAGACTTCCCCTCTATGTCCCTGTTGTAATGAGAGAGAGTGGCTGCAAGAGCCCCGATGTGCTCAGACTTACTCTGGCACTGTATTGTTGTGTTTGTACATTCATGAGATGTGACTTAAATGGGTGAGCCGCACTGTTATTAATGTTTTACTTCTTTTCCCACCTTTTAAAAGCGTTCCGTCCGTTGTGAAAGCAATAAGAGCATGAATGAGATTAGTGGTAAAACATGGCAGTTACATTGGAATACACTTTGTAATCACTTGTTAAAGATCTTCTTGTGCAGTACTCAACTAACTCAACTGATTTTAGGGTTGTTGGGCTCAAAAGAAAAAAACTTCCCATCAGTCTTTATTAATGAGAAAGCAATAACTTCAAAAGAGGCTCTCCATCGGATGCAACTTCTCCCTTCATGTCCTCAGCATGCTTTCATTTTAAAGTCATAAAGAAGCGTATGCCTTTGTGAAGATCCCCAAAGGTTCATTTGTCTCAATGTGAATAGACGAGGAAAGAGTTAGGCTGGTTAAGTTTGTGACATGTTGATGGCATAGATTTAAAAAATGGGATGTGGGTACACAAAATATGGGACTTTATTTGGAAGGAAGGGATGGGGAAGAACAAATTTCTCTGGTGTCAGCAATTGAAGGAGCCTCAGTGGAAATCAGCACGGGCCATTGCTTTTCGGTTGTGGAGCGTGATGCCAGCAGCGCTACTAGTTGTGTGGAAAAGTGTGATTGTGAGTAAAGTAAACAGGAAGAAAGGAAGAGAAGAGGCAAAAAAGTGTTACAAGTTGCTGATACACCATTTTGGTGCTTTGTGTGGCAGGATGGACCAAGTTTGCCAGGCTGACCAGGGCATTAACCAATAGCCGGGGTACACTTCAGCAGCTCACGCCTATGAACAAGACTGAGGTCAGCCACAAGCATTCACGACTGGCAGAGGTGAGTGTCACGCAAAAAAAAAAAATTTCAACCTGTAGGGGACTTTCCATTTACTTTTATACTGAGCTAATGACATTTTCTGTCCCTTAACAATAAACTTGGCCTTTTTTGCATTTTTATATTTTCATTAAAATTGGATTACGTTTTTTTCCTCGCTTGGACTTTTGAGTGGTCAGGTTTTATGGCTGATTTTCATTACTTTTTGGAGACATCTGGGCCTCACAATGTAGGAAAAACCTGACCCACACACATATAATCTATATGCACATACAAAAAGGTCAGCTGTCTTTCTCTTCAGTTCCACATTGCAGAAATAAAGTCTGACATCATTTCCAGACAAATGATTGTTGACTCAGCTGTCCAATAGCTGCTGAAGTAAGCTTTATGTCTCTAAAACTTGGGTGTATTATATCTTATGGTTCCCTTACAACATGAATGGCCTTTTAATTCATGAGTTACAGTATAGTATATATTCCTTATAGTGCATAATTTTGACAGTGAAAAGACCAGCTTAGACCAGCATGATTTCTTTTTGTAGTGGTTTTGCTGCACTGCACTGCAAAAAAAAAAAAAAAAAAAAATTCCCAGTCTTATTTTCTATAAATTTTTTTAAATAAATACAGACATCCTTAATACAAAATCAACTGACTTTTTATGGTAAGATTTTTTTTTTGCACCATTGTTTTAAAAATTCATTGAGGTTTAAGGCCCGTTCACACCAAGAATAATAACTGTAATTATAACTATATTAGTGTTCACACCAAAAGGCGATAATATTCTGTTTATTGTAGTCATGCACTGCAGTTTGCTGTCTGCCACTTTAAATGCTCCAACTCTTTTAAGCTGTGTGATTGGCTGATTAGCTGTCAATGTTTTTATTGTTCATCAGCTGGAAAAATGTTCTGAAAGTGATTCCAAAGATATCATTATTCTGTGTTGTTATAGTTGTGATGTTGATATCGCTATTCTCATAACTATTATAGAAATCTTATAGTGATGTGTGAACATTGGTGTGAACAGGCCTTTATGGTTAAATCAGCAAAAAAAAGTATGCAAATAAATGCATCTTGTTTTAAGGATGTTTGCGTATGTTTACTTAAAAACAAGGCAAAAATACTGAGGAAAAAATCCCGGCGGGCCCGCATAGCATGATATAAACCAGCAAAACTTGATGACTTTCTTTTTTAGCAAAGCTGGTTGATAAAGGTAGGCTTTAGTTAAGCAGTTAAGAAACCATGTGGTGACACAAGAACATTAAAATTCCATTCAAAACATATGTTAGTGACTAAAAATCTCAACTTCTGACCCCTTTTTCATCTCTCTCTCTCTCTCTCTCTCTCTCTCTCTCTCTCTCTCTCTCTCTCTCTCTCTCTCTCTCTCTCTCTCTCTCTCTCTCTCTCTCTCTCTCTCTCATTTTTTTTATTAACTCATTCAGTTTCTGTCTCATTCAGGCTCTTCAGCTGGGCTCTGACATCCTCCCTCAATACAAGCAAGAGGCTCCTAAAACTCCACCTCACATTATATTGCACTACTGCACCTTTAAGACCACTTGGGACTGGGTCATCCTCATCCTCACCTTCTACACGGCCATCATGGTGCCATATAATGTGTCATTTAAGACCAAACAGAACAACCTGGTGTGGTTGGTACTGGACAGCGTGGTGGATGTCATCTTCCTAGTGGATATTGTGTTGAACTTTCATACAACTTTTGTGGGACCTGGAGGAGAGGTCATATCTGACCCAAAGCTCATACGTATGAACTACTTGAAGACCTGGTTTGTCATAGACCTGCTGTCTTGCCTGCCCTATGACATCATCAATGCCTTTGAAAACGTGGGTGAGGTAAGCACATGTTTTTATTAAAGTAATATTAATTGATTATTTAAATACAAATAATAATAATAATAATCACACACACACACATACACACTGTTCTTGCTGTTCTTTTGAACTTTGCTTTAAAGAATGTTAAAAAAAAAATTAGCATGGTTTCAACAAAAATATTAAGCAGCACAACTGTTTTCACCATTGATAATAAGAAATGTTTCTTGAGCACCAAACCAACATATTTGAATGATTTGACAACACTGACATAATTTTGTCATATGTAACGAATCATTCAATCATTCAAAGGAATCATTAATGGAACTGTTAAGGAATCTTTAAGAGTAACCCGAATCGTTACCAGAAAGGTTAAATTCCTTATGATTCCCATAGTGTATATACTCTGATTCACACTCGTTTGGAGAGGATGTATGAATGATGTGATTCTGTTTCATCTGCATAGATTTGCTTTTATGTGTTGGTCTCTGCTGTGATAATGACTTAACTAAATACTTTAGCAACTTGAATGATGATTTAACTTTAAGACGTCGAAACAATTTACTCTGTGCATTATGTCTTTCATCCAAATGCCAAACTAAAATCTTTTGTTTACAGTTTATTTGATCAGATGTAACATATCTGATTGTTCTCATATGACCAATTATGGTCAATAATCTTTCATCTTCTTTGCTTTTATTAGCTTTGGTCTCATGTTAATGAAGTATTCCAATCAAGTTTTCTGTGCTCAGCTCTTCTGTGCTCGCATTAAAATTGATCCTCCTCCATGTTACTAAAGTTGGTTATTTATCTGTGGTTCTTGCTTGTTTTTATTGTTTGCACAGGACTTATCCAGCATACATTTTCATCTCTTACTCAGAAGAAACGAATGCAGCTTTTGTTCTTCTGTCTTTCACTTGCACAAGCAGTGCTGCTGAATGCGTGCTTTTGTGCGTGTCAGAAATGCTTTATTTTTCTCACCGAATGGGATTAGGGTTTTAGTGGACTCCTCCTCAACATTTCTAGTTGTTGAAGCTCTGACATGAAAACTATATCCATTATTGCCATCTCTTTCCATGTCAGTGGCTGCTCACTGTACTGGGCATTAGCCTACCCACCCAGACAGTTCAGTGATAAGTGAGCTGGTTGAATACTGGAGTCTGAAGATATTTTAAGAAATGCTTTCAGTGATTTATTTTTTGTTGAATGCTTTGAATGGAATGGAAATATTAAATGGGTTTGGTTACCGACTTTCTTCAAAATGTTTTCTTTTGTGTTCCGCAGAAGAAAGAAAGTCATACAGGTTTGGAAAGACACGAGTGATTAAATAATGATCTATCCCTTTACATGTTCTTGAAGTAAATTATAGTGGAGGTTAGGGTTAGTTCCTGGATAAACTACACCTGTGTTTTGAGTGTAAAGCACTTCCAGTGCTCTTTTTGTACTTTTGTGTATATGGAGTTCTTCTGGAGGATCTGCTGGAGATTTTACTCGCCATGTTTTTTAATCTGTCCTGTCTGGAGACATCAGTCCAGCTAATATTAGAGTGCTGAGAAAGAAGTGATCATCTGAAAAATGGGCACAGGCATCCTAATGGCTGTAGGTTGAATTGGGTGACTGTGGACATTCAGAATAACATTATTCATCTCCATATGCATAGTATGATATATTTATCCAATAAAATACCTATTCGGCTTCCTACTGGTGCCCAGAAGTTCATGGTTGCCCAGGCAACTGGCATCCTCTCCCATTGTGGTGATGTTGTTGGAATGCATTAGTCTCTGCATCATTGGAACACAATGAAGTCCCAAAACTGCCCTGATCTCAGTGAAGTGTTCCTGTGTCATCTGGGACTGAGCAGGCACTGCTCTGTCACTCTTGATGTGGTTGAAATCTGCATGTACAGGCTGAGTTCAGCTAAGGTTACATCTCAGATACTTATTCTGTAGTTAAAAAAGATTAAATGTTTGTTTGTGAGGCTGCTTTATTTCCTTAAGCTTAGTGATAATTCTGTGATCAAGAGCAACTCATATTACACTTTTAGTGAGATGGTATTGGACTATACAGCGGGAATGTTTTGGGTGTTATGTTCAATAGGTTTTGGGATTTTTTTAGTTTACCATAATTTTAGGAATATAATGAAATCCAAAGAAATACACTTAAGCTTAAAATCAAACAAAATTACAGCCACTTGCGTGTTGTAATCTTTGGAGTGGAAGAGTTAAGATTTCCATATATACTGTGTTTGCAAGTTTCAGAGCCCATGCTATTCTTACACCTTACGTCATTATCTTGTCAAAAAACAACCACCAGTTATTAAAAAGTTATGATTTGAGCGTTAAACCCCGCCCCAGAAACCAATAAGCTGAGGTGAAAAACTTGTAATGTAATATCAAATACTTTTTAAATTTGATTTCATTGAGCAATATGGCAACTCAATACTGAAAAAAAAGGTTTCTTGATAAGAAGGAATTTCTTTGAACCTGTGATGCTGTAAATAACCATTTAAGAACCTTTATTACTAATAGTGTGAGGAGATGATATCTGTCAGCTGACAGCTTTAGATTAAGTTTTAATAAAGAAGGAAACAGATCAAGATAGATAATTAAAAGGATAGAGAACAGAGGAGAAATAGAATAAAGCAATAAGCCCCGCGAAGCCCTGATTTACAGTGAATTTAGAACAGCTAAGGGGCGTTGTTAGGCACGACGTGGAGCAGAGTTTTTATAAAACAGTTACTCTGTAAAAATATTCATTTTAATATTTATTTTATTCATAAAATAAACACCGGCAACAAAAAATATAACGTTTTAACACATTTATTCCTCCGCCACGCAATGTAGTTCCAAATAGACCGGCAACAACAAAGAATCACAAACGGCAGTTGCGCAGTACTAATGTAATGCGGTCACAGGTGTGTGTTTGTTGAAAAAAACGGCTTCGAACGCGGCTCAACCAATCAGAATCAAGAACCGGAACTATCCGTTTTCTAAAATTTGATTGATCAAACTCAAAAGCATTAGGTAATTTAGGGAAGGAATAAAATAAATGTTGAGTAAAACATCATATGCCAATGTGTTTATATTGTGTATACTGAATACATTTACCAGCAGAGACTGTTTATATGAAAGCTGATGGTCTCTTACACAGCTGCTGTTGAAATGTCATACCCAGTTTTTTCAGCTGACCCCCAATGAATTCTGTTTTGTCTCCCAAACCTGAAACAAACCACAATCTCAACAGGACACTTGTTGAGCTGGCAGACGTTATTGCTAGATGCCCACTGAGCCCTGAAAACCAAAGAGGGTTTTGAGGACGGCAGTGCAATTTTATCAACACTAAAAGTAATAATTAGTATTTCAATAACTAATAATCTAGTAAAAAACATATTTCATATTTTTGTCAATGTTGAAATAATTTAATGCCTTACCCATTGGCAAACATTTTTTTTGTTTTGTTTTAAGCAGAAAAGTTTGCTAAACCTGGGAAAACAAATTACTAGGGGTGTCCCCGACTATGGATTTTCATAGTCGAATCAGAATCGTCAAGTCTTGCCTATAGTCGACTAATAGTCTAAGCCACATTAAAGTGCATTTTAAGCGTTTTAAAAGCTTTTTTCACGTTAAGCATTTTAGAATGTCCCGTGGAAAGCCAACTTGTTAACGTTGGCCGGCAGAAGTGCGAAAAATGCTTGAATGCTGAATTTAGCCTTGGAGTATATCCTTTCTGATGGTAGCCTACATTTAGATTTTCTTATCCCAGACATTGTTGAAGATTTAAAACCTTGCCGCCAAGACGCTCCTCTGTCGGTCACGGATTGAAAGTGAAACTTAAATCTGTCACGGGGTGTTTGGATTTATTCACGCACGTTAAAAAATATTTATTAAAAGCTTCTTTCTTTGCACATTTTTATATACAGCATTATCATAATAGGCTGAATATTAACGTATTGACAGAAAACCGGTAGTTCTATTTTATTTATTTTTTTTTGGCGAAGATTCGACCGTGAGATCGGTATCGAATCAGGCTACTAAATCTTCGACTATTCGGGGTCACCCCTACAAATTACTAATGGGAAAAGAAAAATATATGCATAAAAGTAATTAAAATATAAATTATATTATTTAAGAATCTTGTTTATTAGATTTTAAATTACAAAAATACTGACTGAAAAATTATTTGCTGTTTATTAAATGCTCTAAATGCCTTTGAAACTTTAGCAAACAGAAAACTTGTGATGTCACTAACAATAAAAAAAAAAAAAATCTGCTCATAATAAAATGCTGCAAAGTGTGTTATAAATATTTGAAGGCACAGGCAGTTGACAAGAGTGCGACTGTCTGTCATGGGGATTGATGTGCAGCTGTCAGATGTTTTCCTATGAGCTGGAGCCTGTTCTGTCTTTGTGTCCCCTGTGGACCGCATGTCCCTGTCTATGGCTATTCCGGTCTCTTGACTTGTGTTGTAAAATACTTGCTCTTTTTCTGCACATATTATAGGGATATATAATAAATGAAAATTCTGCCATGTACTCGCCCTCATCTTGTTCCAAACTTTCTTTCTTTTGTGGAAAATAAAAGGAAATTAAGAAGCTCTTAGGAAGTAGCTCTCCAATGTTTTGTTATATGCCTCAAGACACAAGAACATATATATATATAGGAGGAGTATAATCGCACTCCTTTCTTATATACTGTATATACAGTTCTTATGTCTGGAGGCATATAACAAAACATTATATATATACACATTTTGGGGCTTGACAGTCACTATATACTTGGTCACTGTATAGTTTTTATAGTTTTTGTTGTATGGAAAAGAGCAATATGCACATTCTGATATATATCTTTTTATTTGTTCCACAAAATAAAGCCATATAAGTTTGAAACAATATGATGGTGAGTGAGTGATGACAGAATTCTCAAGTGAACTATTCCTTTAATCATTTCACAATATCCATTGTTCAGAAGGTGTATACATCAATTGTTGTTACATAACGCTTGTGTTTTTTTAGCATCTTAATTTGCTTACAGCTGCTGCTCTGTACATTCTAATTACTTTGACACGTTCAGTGTGCTGCTGTCCAGATCTAATATCTGTAAATGGGTCTCTTGAATCCTGAAGTCCATCTCTGAGCTTATTATTTGCATGCGCCAGTGTAGTTTGGCGTGATGCGAAACGTCTGCCTCTGTCTTTCTGACTTAGGATCCCATTGTAGACCCTTCTGCGGTGGGCCACTTGCCAGCTACAGCCCACTCTTCACGCAACGCCACACGTGCGGAGGACTCTGTGTTGCCTGTAAGTTCGCACTCCTTTCTTGTGTTGTTTATGGCCCTTCTGCACCATTTTCTAATTTGTACTGCAGTTCAGTAACCTCTCCCCTATTCAATGTTGAGCAGAGATGCACTAATGGCTCTCTAATTTATGCTAATGTTGCTCTCTCTGAATGCTGCACCCCTTAGTGTGTTTGTTTATCTAAAGTGATTTTAGATGCAAGTCAATTCAAATTAGATGGCGCAAGCTTCATTCTCCATGCCCTGACACACACAACCACACACAACATGTTTCTCCAATAGACATTAATGTTTCTCTTCCATTATCCCATGTTACATCTATGGGGTCGTCACATCTAACTGAACATTTATGAGCACATATAACCTTCTACTGTCCACACCCTTTCAGCTATTCGTCTGTTTGGCCTTAAAGACAAAGACAAAGACAAAAAAACGTTATGGTTTACTAAATGCTACATAAGCACAGTTGCAAATTAGATATAGGCCCTCAAAATGATAAATTACTTGGAAAAGTATCCATTAGGAGCTGCTCTGCCTGGGGAGTTGACTGTGTTGGCAAAATTAGCATCAGTTTTTTTGCTAGCGTAATAAAAGCCTTAGGTTTTCATGCAATATTGCAGAATGAACACATCTATTTTTACCTTCCTTCCTCCGTGTCGGTGTCTAGGGAAAATTGCTCCTTTCAGGAACATAAAGCATGTTTGAAAATTAGCCTTTTGATTATGTGACGGCTGGAACAAAAAAGCAGAAATCCTCAGTGGAGGAAATGCTAATTAAACCTGTGAGGTACATATCACGGTCACTATTTATAAACAGTTCTGGGCTGACAGTCCAAAGCTGTTGAGGATGCAACAATTAGGTATACTTACTTCTCACCCCCTCATTTTCACTCTGCCAGCTTAAAAAGTGAATTCCATCAAGTGTCTGCAGAGAACGTTTTTTTCCTCCAGATAACGTACCAGTTGTCCTCTGGAAGATAGAATACATTTGACTGAAACATTTAGGATCAATTACAAAGTTCTATACGTGCTCCAGCTCTCTCGTGTTTATTCAGTATTTAATTCATATTTATTAATGCTTATTAATAAAGTTATTGAATATTTAATTGTTTGGATATCTCAAAATGGGTATCCATTTCTACATTATAAAGTTGTGAAGCCTAAATTAATTTGTAGCATTTAAGTCTGCTTTAGTTTTTAAAGGGTTTTTAATAAAAAAAAATGTATGCAATATAGTACGGATGTTTAATGTCGGAGATTTATTGGTTATTGGCCATAATATAAATATCTAGCATAATATAAAAAAAATAAGTTAACACTAACAACATTTCTGAGTGGCAGGTATATTTGGTACACGCTGATAGACGCTGCTTTCAAATGCTCTCGTTCATGTTTGTTTGAGCGCTCTCTGAGTGTCAAAGGTTTCTATTTACACCGTGTTTTTATAAGTTTGAGCATTGTAGCCAATCACAATCATATCTGTTGAGCGCGTGAACGCAAGTTTGTTCAACTTGAGCTGCGTGTGCGGGAATCCTGTGTAAACACGATGTAAATAAGACATTCATTGTACAATTAAGACAGCTTTTTTATTATAACGGGTGTTTTCGCGAAAGTACAAAATTCAGTGATCTTGCGATTTAGAGATTGACAGGCTTAGTCATTATAAAGGGATGGCTATGCTCTTGCTTTGTTTATTACCCTTTCACAATCTGAATACAAATTTAGTTTTTGATGCCACTAAGTACACTGCACAGTTTCTGGATTGAAAACTGTATTTTAGTGCACAATTGAATCGGAAACTGCAAATATTTACTGGTATTGGTACGACTACTGAAATGTTGGTACCGTGTCAACCTTGGCAGAACGTCAATACTAGCAGATCTAGTCCACCAAGGCCAAATACATTTCCATATTCATTAACATGCTAAAACTATTTTGAGAGTTGTTATGACTGAAATAAATATAATTATGGCTTAATGATATAATATAAACAATTATCGAAACTATCGCATTGACTAGAATTGTAATATTGGTGTGACCCTAATTTTCAGCTTCACTGGAACAAGTCTTTCATTTTCACTGGGAGTGACTGCGACCACTGGTGATGCTAAGCAATCTAAGCAAAAACTACAACCAGTAAGAGAGTGCAAGCAGTTGTGTCATGTGATCTGATTCCTGATACACTTTAATAATATTGCATTTGTGTAGAAACGCCTACTAGCAAGCAAACTCCAGTGATTAAAACTCTGTCACTGTGAGCCTTTCTTAGTGGTCCTTTAGAATTGCTACACCATTTTTAGTCTAGATCTTCCCCCACACTCCTTGCAGAAAATGTCTGCATATTTTACGTAGGCCTACCTATGAGTTAATGTTGTATTTGTGTACGTTAAGAAAACTCTAACAAATATATGTTAATCAGAGTGGGATTTTTTTCCATTTAAAGACCTATAATCTGCATTGGCCTGAAGTTGACAAGTAATGTTTAAGCTTTTGTTCAAAGGAATACAGTGCAAGTGTGGGCATAGCTGAGTGAAAGCATCCTCTTTATTTTGCTTTCAGAGCCAAAAAGACTATATTTATTTCACCCTTTAATGACACAGACTAGACAACATACATCCAAACTATTAGCTGTTATCTTTCATAAGCTTAAAAGAATTTGCCTGATCAATAAAATAACTTTGTTCACTCATGAGATCTAAGGTTCTCTTTGGATGTGCCCTGTGGAGTTGTAGGATCAGTCAAGGAACCTAGCTATCCATTGTCTCCTGCTCCTCTGACATGAAAGGTGTCTGATCAAAGTGGCTATAGGCTGAAAGAGCAGGTTTCTGGAGCTATATGACACCCATCAACATGGAATTATTCATGTTCAAGTGAACATGGAAGATCTTATCTTGAAATCAAAAGTCATGATCTGTATTAACTACGCCTTTCAAGTGTACCTTATGAATATAAGCCTATTTATATGTGCCTACATACATCTTTATGTTTAGGTTTGTATGCTTTTTTAAAACCCAGGTTGTTTTCTTTTCAGTCTGATATGTTTATGTTGCACACATATAGGTATGTAATCTTCCAAACCTTTGCAAAAATGTGCTGCATATAAGTAAAATGTAAAGAGTTCATAATGTTTTTTTTTGTTTTCTTTTATCTAGATCTATTAATTTATTTAAAAATACATAAATGTATTTTGCTACATACAATGACTTGAATACAACTCTTCTAAAAAGAGCAAAATTCATTTCTAAATCAAAATTAATTTGAATAATTTTTAGAGGCATTAAGTCAAAAATAAGGGGGATACAACAATCCTGATATCATAATGAAAAAAAATTGCCTAGTTTGGGATAATCTTTTATTATTATTTCTTATAAAAACAGTAAAGCAGTTTTAAAAAACATTATAGTTACAATTGATTAAAATAATATATTCATTTATATTATTAAATATTATA
Organism: Rutilus rutilus; assembly: GCF_951802725.1. Taxonomy (NCBI): domain Eukaryota; kingdom Metazoa; phylum Chordata; class Actinopteri; order Cypriniformes; family Leuciscidae; genus Rutilus; species Rutilus rutilus. Next base: position 26,467,302 of record NC_140220.1, on the reverse strand, counting down.
AAATCTTTGTTTGCCAAAGTCATTTGATGCGACCAGTGTGTAGTAACATGCGGGGAAAATATAAAACAGAAAGTTATAGAGAGAACCTGCAGACCCTGTCATTTCATGAAATAAATTCCATGTATACCCACCGAAATACATAATATTCATGAATTAATAGTTAATATTTTGTGAAATGTTTTTTTACCTTTTGAAAATTATGATTAAGGTGTGCACACTTGCATGTATTCATGGTAGATCTTCACAGTCTTACTTGGGTGTTATTTTTTCTTTTGTCTGTAGGTCATCTAGTTTTAACATGTTCTTACCATCTCTCTTTTTCTTTGCCAGGGTCTCAGCAGCCTTTTCAGCTCATTGAAAGTGGTGCGTTTACTCCGCCTGGGTCGAGTGGCACGCAAACTGGACCACTATCTGGAATACGGTGCTGCTGTATTAGTTTTACTGGTGTGTGTCTTTGGCCTGGTGGCACATTGGCTGGCCTGCATCTGGTACAGCATTGGAGATTACGAGGTCATCGATGAGGCCACCAACAGCATCAAGACGGACAGCTGGCTTTATCAGTTAGCTAACAGCATCGGCATGCCATACCGCTACAATGCCAGCGGTTCTGGCCAGTGGGAGGGTGGTCCCAGTAAGCACACGCTCTACATATCATCTCTCTATTTCACCATGACAAGTCTCACCACCATTGGCTTTGGGAACATTGCACCGACTACAGACGGGGAGAAGATCTTCTCTGTGGCCATGATGATGGTGGGCTGTAAGTATCACTAAATGGTTTCCTTGCTTTCATGCTTCATCAGAAAGTTGGTTAATGCACGGACATTAGGAATGCGCGATATCTTGGTGTCGTACCGGTTATTGGCCAATATTAGAGATGTTTTGGATAATGCTCAATATTGTATATTTAATTGGACATGGTAATTTTTGATTGCCTTCTAACACTCACTTAAATTTAATGTTTAAAAACCTTAAAGCTGCAGTCTTAACTTTTTTGTGTGTTTAGAATTGACAAAATTAATATAATGAGCGAGTACATCGTTAATCCATTTTCCAAACCGTGTTTTTGTATTATTCTGAATAACTACGGTACTCCTATAATACGCGTTTATATTCTGACTATTTAAGACCGGTCGGGTCGTACCACTGCGGAGTAGCCCAGTACGTGTGTGACTCGTCATATAGACATAAACAGAGAGAAGTAGCTCCTGCTACAATGTTCTTCCACAAGACTCATGCAGTTCTGTTTATTAACCGCTAGAGCGCCAAAAGTTACGGACTGCAGCTTTAACAAAGGAATATCCATTTTTCATACTGTAAATTGGGATAAAATAAACTTAAAATACACCTAAATTAACCTATAGCATTTAAAATAACTTTTTTTTTCTTATTTTTTTTTTGACAAAAATAGTGTAGAATTTGATACTGGCTAATTATGAAATATTGGCTATAATTTTAATATCAGCTCATCCTGTACGGTTTAAGCTAATCTTCTCAGTTGGGAATATGCTTCAATTAGCATTCAATAGTGCCTATTATATTCTCACCAATCAGCGCACGTCAGCAAACTTTAAGTGGAATTTAAAAGCATTGCAGACATATTGATAGGTATCATATAACATCATATAATTTGATATAAAACAATTTTCTGCCCTTGCAGAATTTCTGTTTAGAAAAACATTTGCATCATGTCCTAATATGACCTGCGATGCATCTTTGAAAACATTTCCTGAAATTTTTCTCTCTAAGCTGCTACATTTGATCAAAAATTTATAAGATTGTGCAGGCTTTAAACCTCCTCAGACTGTAACGCCTCACTTTGCTCTTCGTCACCTAATCACTTGCTGTTATCTTCAGAGTTCTCCAAGGATCCTAAGTACTGTAGCAGTGCATGTCAGCTTTTGAGTTACAGAGAGCAGGTCCATCAGAAATCCATTAGAGATACACAGGTCTAACAGATAGCATGAGATACAGTAAACTAAGCTGTGACTAGTAGCTTTTGGCTAAGATGGCGAGTGGTAGGCAGCCAGGAGTGAGTCAGTGGGGAATAATGGTGCTGCTTAATACATCATTTAGGAAGAGACATATTTTGCAATACTTCTGACAAATTAAATGGCAGTTAGATTACTGTTCAAGGTAAAGCGTGTAATTTGTTTGACGCTAATATACTACCTTCTATACCAGTTTAAGATGCAGAGACAACTGAGTCAGCCTTTTTCAAAACATCCCTGCAAAAAATAAAAATAAATAAAATTATATATATATATGATTTTTTTTTTTTTTTTAATGAGTGTTTTTGTCTAGTTTTCTAAAATATCTTAACATCCTTATAAGATAAATAGAATTCCAAAAAATAAATTGACATAAAAAAAAAAACATCCATCCAGCATTTTAGCAAGCAGTCTTTATTCCATGAACACACAAACACAGAGATAATACAAACTTTTTATTTATTTATAAAATGTACAGTTCTTTAGATTTATTTCTTTAAAAAATATCAAAATATTAGGGGTGTAATGATACCCTTATGTCACGATTCGATACATCTCACAAACTGAACTCACGATATAATATTATTGTGATACTCCAAGACACATAGTAAAAGGTTAACAAAAAATTTTCAGTTGATTAAAATGTGAAATGTTACATTGTGGGTGTAAATGAATAGGCTTGGACTTGGTGCTGATAACCCAATGCACAGGACGATGGTGACACCAGAATAAAAATATGATTCTGATTTTGAAGCTGAAAATACAGAATTATTTTAGACGAACATGTTTGCACTCTGTCACTAGCTAGATATATTTAAAATAATGTAGGCCATTTTTACTGGTAACATAAGACATTTGGCATTATCAGGACCTACAAATATTCCCCCACTGGCATTGCATTATTATACATTATATTTAACATTATAAATAATAGTTTAATGCAGTACTGACACTAAACACTAAAACTCACAAAGAAATTTTCATTTTGGGTGAACTATACATAATACATATTGTCACTATAACGATACATGCATTTTTGTATTGCGATATATTGTTACACCCCTACAAAATATATTTGAGCAATGATTGCTGTTTATTTTAATAGTATGACACTTGTGGCTCAGTATGTGGTGTGAGATTTCATTTTTAAACTTTTTAAGTGAGTGTCACTAGTAGCGCAGAAATCACATGCTTCAGCTTTAAAGTTTTAATTAGAAAGCTGACTAAAGGTAGTTTAATTTGGCAGACTCTAGCTTATAAAGCACAGCTGGCTTCAGATCAGATTTAGCGGTAGTGGGCCGCAGTGCTAATCATTTCCTGATGTGTAGTAGTGCAGTGCTTGCTGTTGGTTTATTGCGTGGTTCTGCACCGTCTGAGTTTCTTGTCATACTTCTCTCTGTGAACACAAATGACAGCAGATGGGGAGACAGTACTGTGTTGTTTGTGGATTTATCTCACAGTGCTACAATATGGTGCATTGCGTGGTATTCTGTTGTACTACATTAGCCAAATCCTATACTAAATTATGATGAAGCAGACATTTTGCATTAATGAACCATATGAATTCATAAAGACCAGCAGATTTACACAAACTGAATTTAATTGCCTGTTCGCAGAGTCATATTTGTGCTAATCACGGACATGTGGATGTACTTTTTCTGTGGTCTTGTAGAATAAATGTTTAATGCACGGTATGAATGAGACTGGATTTATTTTAGATCTCTGGAATTACCATTAGACTAATCACCAAGGCAAAGCCAGCTGTGCTTATCTGGCCCTTTTTATTTAAGTGAAACATAGAGCTACAGTTTAGACTCTTGTTCTTCTCCTTTGTTGCATAAATCGTCTTTGTTCTTCTTTTTTTAAATGTAAATCCTGGGCTTCTAGGCTTGCTAAGGTTCTATGTATCTTTGTGGGACTGAGAGAGAGCAATTAGGACTGCTAATTGCTGCCCTTAAAGGGACAGTTCATCCCTCATTACTCATGTTGTTCCAAACCCATATGATATTTATTCTGTGGAACACAAAATTTAAGTGATTATATTCACTGCGTATGTTCACTTCCAGTGAGCTGTTATCTCGAAAATTGCTGTCGGTTATTAGAACTCTGAATTGTGAATAAATCAATCAGAAATTTTGATTCTGTTTCAGAATGATTATTTTAATATGATTTTATACTGTTATAGTATTTATTCATATTTTAAATTAGCTTAAATGAGCTCCTGATCAAAACACAGGCGATGAAGAAGCAGAAACAATAATAATATGTAAAATAACATAATCACCAAGATTTTGATATATTGCATGTTTAGATATTTATACAACAAAATATTCTGTGCGCCATGAAAATTTGGTGAAAATTAAAAATGACAACTTTAAAAAAAGAAAAGAAAACGCTGGCGGGGAAAGAGTTAAGCTGATTTCATTTCAGTTATTTCTAAATTTATATTTTATTTTATTTCAGCATTAAAACAAAAATTATTTTTAATAGTTTATGTTAACATACAACAATGCTAAAGAATAATTTTGAATGAGATCAATCAGTTCTTTGAAAAGAAGCAGCTCAAAAGAATGATTTATTCACTGATCCAGGTCTCAAGTCATTTCTGCTTTTTGCAATTAAACTATTGTTGTATGTTTTTCTGCTTTTCAATCATTCTCCATTTGTGTTCTACTGGAAAACAAAGTAACATCAAATGGGTTTGGAATCACATGAGGGCGAGAAAACTAGGATTTTCTTTTTTTGCGTGAGCTATTCCTTTAAGACCTGTCTGAACTGATTAATAAAACATACATTACATAACAAATTGCCCGGTCCACATCTCCCTCTCTTTACCTCATGCACTCAAGCATGTTACCTTAGGGTGTAAGACACATGTGTGACTGTAGTTCAGAAGAATCCAAGCAGCACAACATTTTAATACTGTCGGTATAAGAGTTATGGTGTGTGCTGACTAAGGAAATTGATGCTCTGTGTATCAGGACTCCTTGGAGCCACACTGTCATGTGACCACTGTCTTATAGGTCCTGAATCTACCGATACCTTTGGCAGTGACCAGAGTGCTACTGCAGTACAGTTCAGTCAGCAGTAATGGTCTCACCCAGGGGCTTTCCAAAGGTTTATGTGTTCCTGGTACACCAATATGATAGTTTCTCCATCTCATAGACCTCTACAGTACCCGTAATGACCCTCAGTGGCTCATTTTTGAGCTATCTTTGAGCATCAACTGTTGTAGGGGACTGTTACAGTCAGCACAGGGGATACATTTGCCTTCAGTGAAGCAGACAATATCAGAGGGAACAGATCTATGTCTAATGGAATCACATCTCGTAAAGTGACATTAAAGTCAGCAAGTGTCTGTTCACTCTCAGCATGTCAACAAACAACAGGGGCATCTGTTAACAACCCCACAGCAAATATGAGCATGCATATGAGAAGTTTATGTTACTTTGCTTGTTGCCTTGTTCAGAAGCTTGAGTATCTCTGTGCAGTGGCTTGTATCCTGTAACGTAATGATTTTTCATAAAGGGATGTTGAGAATCCTTGTGAAAAAGAAGTGCACCTAATTGTATTGAATTTGCACTTGTAGTGTGCGTCAAATCTTAAAAGTATATTTAAAAAAAAACTACTTGCAGATAATATATTAAATGAAATTTCTTTGAAGTTTCTTAACACACGTAAGTACACTTGAAACATTAAAAAGTGAAAGTTTTACTTTAGAGTACATTTTAAATCAATTTTTTTTACTTTAAATGCTTTAAAGTACACTTATTTTTGATGTGTTGACTAACATCCTAAAGCAGATGTAAAGGATCTTATAATATTAACTGTGGTGTGTTATTCAATATTGAAGTTAATATATTTTAAATGTGATAAATTTCAACTTTGTCATTGCAAATATTTTAATGATACAGGTAACACTTTATTTCACAGTCTCCTTGTTACTTATGTTACATGGACTTGCATGTACGTACAAGCAACTAACCCTAAACAAACCCTATTCATATAGTAAGTACATGTTGTTAATTGATATTACTCAGTGCATAAATGTATAATTACACTGTAACAAGTACACCTCAAAATAAAATTAAACCGTTTATATTTTAGTTTACATTAAATGCTAGTAAATTCGGCAAAACACTGACCATATTTCAAAGACAATAGAAGAAATTATGAAATTGCATAGAAAGTTGTACTTCAGTATAAAGTATACTAAAACATTCTAAAGTTCAGCTAATTGAGATAAGACATTTTCATTTAATTGTAATTAACATGCAGTTAAGTGTCTGAAAACATTACATTCAGTTCTCTCTAAGTATATATTTTTTAAATATTTCTTTAATAAGTACTCTTTTTAATAAGTATGCTAAAGTGTACTTTTTTTTACAAGGGCAATGATAAATAATAAAGGAAATAAGCACAGTTAGATTTGTTTTAACAGCTATAATTTCAAGGAGACTTAAAAATGTACGGCATGTTAGACAGTTTAAATGTGTTACATATGACAAGATGTCCGAAACACCCCACTGGGAAAGTCATTTCCACTCAGCAGTTGCACAGTATTGTGTTGGATGTCTTTTGCTTCATTGCTTCATATGTCAATAAGCAGCAGTATTCACAAATCAAAGGTGATGTGTTAGCTTGTTCATTCAGTGCAATGCAGGGATCCATTCCTGTGTTTGTGAAGTTATTGATCTGCCGTCTCTGAGTAATTACTGACTGTGGCTGAGCGCTGACTAACCATATGCTGTTTTTACCATCTCTCCCTTTGCATTTCCCATGAAACCATGTTCTTCTGGTAGTAGTAGTGCTGCCAAGCACTTAAACATTTTAAAGGGGTATTGACATGGATTTTTTTATTTTAAAATGTTACTTGAGGTTCACTTATAATGTTAATAAAGTGTTTGCACAAAACACAAATAAAAATATTCGCAGAAAATGTGTTTATTTTCAACCCACATTCTAACCCTCGGATCCTTAAGGCTTGTCAGTAAAACGGCCACTCTTATGATTACTCACATTATTGCACGTGAGTTAGTGTTTTGAAAACATTATCCATATAGAACCATCATTTACAGACAGGACATTATGAAATTGTTTACCTACGTTTTGCCTTGCAGCTGTTGTCAGGTCCAATAGAGTTGGCTGATTCCTCTTTCAACAAAAGTTTCTTTGCAAACTCTCCATTACACTGATACCAATCTACAACCTGATTTGTGATGCAGCCTGTAGTCATCATAACCACACCATGTTGTTTCATTTGGCCAGAGGAGGACTGGTCCCCCCACTGAACTTGATTTCGCCCAAGGCTTTTTTCTCCATTTCTGTCACAGATGGAGTTTGGATTCCTTGCCACTGTCGCCTTTTGGCTTGCTTAGTTGGGGACACTTAATATTCTGCAACATTATTGATTTGACTGTACTGAGACTATTGAATGAGAACTGAACTGAGCTGGAAGATGACATCACTGTTTTCTCCAGAGCTGTTTATAGCTGAATTAAACTCATTCCATAACTTTACACAGTTATTGAACGGAACTGAATCAACACTCAACTGACCTCAGCTGAACAATAACACTGCTTTAAAGCAGAAAGCTCAAGAAAAATGGTATTTCTCATGTCATGACACCTTTAATCAAATTAATTACATGATATAATGGCATTCCATTACTTAATATGGGATTTAGCATGGCTTACAGGACATAGTTACATTTCTTTTTTCATTATATAATTAATTGTACAAAAATAACAAGTTGTATTGACAGCCCTACTCTCAATGCACCTGGCAAAAAGCTCATTGTTCTATTTGAAGGGCAAACGAACCCAAAGGGGAAAACAATATGTATAATTACTCAAATGAGTATTCTCTCCTGTATGCGCACATCTGATGATCATCTGTTGTTTACTTCGCAAGTAAATTTTGGGATTGCATGTATTATGCTAAATCAAATCTTTTTTTCCCCTGCTGATGTCATGGGAAAAAGAAACTAGATTGTCCATCATGTCTTACAGCAAGCAGGGACAGTGGCTGACATGTATTATGCAATGCATCATTATATGCAGCATTTTAAGTGGGAGCTCGAATGTGTCAGGAGATTAAGGTCCAGAGAGTTTATTGATCTTGCATATACGTGGTTTGAGCAGTCCATTTAAATGACAGGTATATTGATTCTACAATCAATATTGTACAGAAACAGAATAAACAGCTGTTTGTTTTCAAATTGTGTCTAATTTAAGAACAGCATACTACATTGTAAATGCATGAGTGTCAAGATATTTCATTGGGTCTATTGCCTAATGAGTAAGCTCAATGTTTGTGCAAAAGCTGGAGTTGAAAATGAGTACAAACCAGCGTGCACTACTGGGAGACAGATAGTGATAGACACTATTGTGGTGCATCCTCTGCTTTTGGGAACTCAGTGCCTCTCTGAGGTGACGTATTGATTGTTGTGATGCAGAGAGAGGAGGACGTTACTTAATGCAGCAGGGAAAGGAGGGTTCGTTTCGGGAAGATAGAGAACACGTTGTGAATCTCTGTTCTTGTAGCTGAGAGAGATTGCTGACCTCACTATTGAGAAAGAGTGAGTGCTCCGATAAATGATTATGAAAACTAGTGTCCGAAATTAACTTTATAGAGTTGATTGTAAGTGGCATACAGTATATATCGTTTTTATTACTTATTTGAATCTATGTCTAATAGCCGACTATTAACCCTTTTCATTCCGGGCTTCTCAGAACCAGAAGTCATAGTTGGGTAAAGTTCTATAGTGGTGAATGGAAACTACAAAGAATTTTTGTGTTCTCATTTTCTATAATAACAAAAGATAAAATCAGCAAATCATTTCTATGACTTTACAAAAGAGGAAAAAAATATAGAGATATTGAAATGGTGGTCAGAAGAGAGAAACGTAAATTTGCCATCACTTTCTAATGTCATCAGCTGTGGTAGAAAATATCATGCAGCAGCATTAACTAGTTTTCCGAAATTTAAAGGGATACTTCACCTCTGGGAAGATGAATGAGTATTTAAAACAGGTCATTTAAGTAGAAGAAATGTGAAGAAATTTTTGCATTTGGAGCTTTCTAGACTGAGAAAAGCCAGAAAATGTATTTTTGGCTTATGTGGATGAAAGACAACAACTCCCAGAATGCACTTGCTTCGCTGTCTTAGGAGGCCACGCCTACCGGGGAGACTACCGGAGACTACCGGTGAGTGCGCAGTTTAAAACAACAAAGCTAGCCTACGTGATGAGCTTGCGAGGGATTTAGAGATAGCCCAAAATGTCCGGGATTCGGCTTTTGCGTTCTACAGTCGCCATTCATTCATCATGTTTACTGTGGCGAGCAGGACGAGGCTGACGGCCGCGGGAGAACAGCGCGAGGCCGGTGGCATGATTACTGAGACGCGCCGGGTCTCCCATCTCTCACGGAGGAGCGGGAATTTTTCTTAGCAATGGTAAAACGCACATCAACCGATCACTTGTTTAGCGTTCATGTAAACACTACATTCAAATTCACCAATCGGAATGCATTCAGTTAGATTGAAACAAAAGGTGTGCATGTAAACAAGGAATAGCGACCGCAGAAAGCAAAAGCTGAATCCCGTACATTTTGAACGATCTCGCCCGCCGGACAAGTCCGGGAAAAGGAGGATGGTTACTTACTCAGCTTTCTCCTACTATTCAGCTTTCTCCACAGAACAGGAGCCTGCTAGCTTAGCTTCCAAAGAAAGACGGCTGACACTGTACAGAATTCTGTGAGTGAGATCCCACCCTGTATGGGCGGGCTGAAAACATGCGGAACAACGCCATCTACTGGCTGTAGTCTTTAGCCTCTGTCCAGAAAATCCTCCGATGACGCAAAATGACGATTTTTGCGTCATCGGAGGATTTTTTCCAGACAAAAAATACATAAATCTCTTGTCTCAGGGGGATATGAGGGTGGAAAGCATGGTAATTCGAAAATACTACAGGTTTTCTACTAATACAAAGCTTAATGCTAAATCCTGAAGTAACCCTTTAATTCCACGATATTGAAACATAACGTATAGTCTTAGAAATGAACATTCACTTCAAAAAAATAAAAAAAATAAAAAATGGCTATAGTTACAATCTAATAACGGACACGTGTCATGACAGTCTATGAAAAGGGACTGGAGGGGAACATGTCCTGCTCTATAGCAATATTCAAAGGACACAGAGGAGGCTGTTACGGGCTGCTGCGTATAATCTAAGGGACAAGGAGCGGGACACGGAATGAATGACTATAATACTTTTAATTACCATGAAGAGCGAGAGCATACATCAAACAACTAACATAACAATTAATACTGGACAAGGAACTAAGGAAAACTCAGGGCTTAAATACACAGGGAGTAATCAATGAAACACGAACAGGTGTGGAACATAACTAATAATGACAGGGGACACTGGCACATATTCTAGTCGGTTACAGATACAATTGATAGAATCATTTAGGTCATTTGGTAGCATTTTTCCTGGAGCCCTGGTTAATTTTTGACCCTGCTGTGTGGACCTTATAAATCTTCAGCTTAAGTGACACATTGATAGATTGACTGTGAATGTGGCACTTGCTCATGAGCAAACCCTAGACATCGCCACCTGGATGACAGCACACATAAGTCACAGCTGCATGCTGTATGACAGCAGTGGAGGAATGTACTGTCAAACACACTCTGCTTTTTTGACACTAATGTCATAGTCATGTACCAAGAACTTGCTGTCATAAAGATACAGACTAATTACCATATTACCTTTTTGTCATAATGCAGTTGACATTGTTTTTATTTCTTATTATAATCTATTAATAATACTATCAGAGGACAAAATATGTTTGTCCTGCTTTATAGCAGTGTTCAAAGTTCAGAGGAGGAATTTGAAATGATATAGGAGAGAAGTACAACACAGGGAGAGAGAAATAGAGTGATGGACAGAAATGGTGTCTGCCTCCAGGCTCTGTAGTAATTGCTAAACCTGACCGGGTGTGTTAAGGCATCTATCCCTGTTGGGCTGATGCTGGAACTGAGCCGACTTTATTCCTCCAAGCACAAGAGCATTACATTAACTTACAAATACTGGCTCATCTGGGTCATCGCCCTATAAGGGCTGAAAATGACTGAATCGTATCAGAAATACTTTTGAGTTAATTCACTAAACAGTTGCCGCAATTTATTGTGGTATTTCAGTGCTAAAACATGAACTTTATTTACTAATAACTACCCATAGTCCAACTTAATAGGCAGCAGTGTTGTCAGTGAAGGAATTTTCCATGCATGCTGATATGCAAATCAATATTTGCCAAAACAATGAACGATTGCAACGCTGTAGATTTTATTATCATACTATTTTGCTTTCACTGGTAATTAAGCTTAAAGTACACAAATATCTTAAAGTATCTTGATAATTAACGACTCATTATAATCTCTCACGAAACCAACACTTGTTAGTATTGTAAGCTAAATGAGCAATATGCACAGTGTGTGGGATCATCCACTCCTTGATTGTGGCAGATATATAAATGATTCTGTCATTCAGTCTTTCCCTTTTCGTTACCTGATTTGCATAATGCCTTTAGTGAGCCGAGTATGTTCTTCACCTATAAAGTAAATAAAGCGTATATAACATTTATTTATTAAATAGGGAACTAAAAGTGACATGCCTGTATGATGACCTGGCTATGACTGTGCATTAAATAAGCTCATTCATTTGTTCAAGACTGTTATATAATACAGAGAAATATTTGCTTCAAAGATCTTTGCTTTGTCCTCTGGGGAAAATTTCTTATGTGATTCTATTTAAAAAATAAAATAATATATATATATATATATATATATATATATATATATATATATATATATATATATATATGACTTGATCAAATCTCTGTTAACCTCTACTTCCAGATGGACCTTCCATTTCCCATGTACTGATCATTACTGCAGAGGTGTAAGAAACAACTCCTTTCTCCTCTTGAATAAATCATGCCCAGGGAGATCTCTGGGTGATGACTCATCAATATGAAAGAATGCTAATATAAACCTCATTAGCAATGAGTCACATTATTCAGATATCTTTACCCATCACTACATCAGCAGTATTACGTCTGTACATCTAGGGAGAGGAGTGCAGCACGTTTCAGTCAGTCAGTCAGGGCTTTTCTGACGGGCTCACAACGTCAAACATTTTCCAAGTGATGATTTATGAATAGAAGTGGAAGAGAGAGAAAGGACAGAAAATATCTCATCATATGCATCTTTTCTTGAAAGGAAGCATGTTTATATATCACTTTGAAGAATATGTTTGAACATCTTCATTAAGTGGGAGAGTTTGATCTGAGAGTTCTCATTTCATTCTCACATTAGTATTTCTGCTTTTAATTTCCATCTATGTCTGGTGGGGTTTTACAGATACATAAGTTATACTGTGGTTTGATTGGTACAGTATGGTGGTTATGGTGGTTAGTGCTCACATTTGTTTTGCTGATGGCACAGAGATTGATCAAAGGAGCTCACTCAACTCCATTGGTAATGACTGAAGGCTTCTTTCATAGTTCTACCAGAAAGACTCGGGAGGCAAAATTACATAACAAAGCATACATTTATTAACAGCCCAGCAAGCAAGTATTGTGATATAAAGTTCTTTGGCTTAGCTCGCAATCCGAGGGTACGGATTCTGAATTTCCTGCCTGAAGATTTCCCGACCCCTTGGGGAGGTATGGGAAGGGACCATCCTGGTGGTGGGGAGGATGGAGGTGAATGTTGGCATCAGCATCTGCGAACTCAGACATGTGTAAGTACCGATCTTTTATACTACGAGTATTAGAACACGATTGGTTAGATGATAAAGTAATAAGTGACGTAACAATTGAGTCTTCCTGGCAGAACTTACGCTAAAGCTTCCATTTCTTTCTCTCATTTGGCCTTACTTTTAAAGTGTGTATGGTGCACAGCTATAAATACATTTAATGTTTGACTCTCTGTTCTTTTAAGACCCCAAAACAGCACTATTGAATAAAATTAAGTCAATCAAGTCTATTTCTTTCATTTTTTTCTCAGATATGTCTACATATAAATTTATAGAGATGTTTCAGGGAGTGCACTGTTCTGCAGTTGGGAAAGAGATTGATAGACAAACATACAGACAGACAGACAGGCAGATAGGCAGGTAGGTACTATAGATAGATAATGTATATAGACAGACAAGTAGGTAGGTAAGGTAGATACGGTAGATATGCAGACAGGTAGGTAGGTAGATAGTAAGAGAATCTAAGAGAATGTGGGCGAATTTAGCAGGTATGTGTGTGCTTTGCTTTAGGGTGTGATGTGTCAGCAAACAGCGACCACACATTCACTTGAGCTAAAAAATATGAACATGGCCTCTAGCTCTGTATATTTTGAACATAAAGTATAAAGGTTTTTCCCTGACAAGTCCACTAAATGTAGACCACTGTAGCTGCATGAATGTATGGCATGTCAACCATCGTCTCTGATCTAAGTTTTAGACAGAGCTCCTCTCATAGACAGTAGCACTGGGATGAAAGTCAGAGATGCCGGCAGAGGGTTGTTCTCAAATTGTAGATTTAATTGGTCCCCTTCGGTCAGAATTACATGCTCATTACCGCCTAAAGTGCAGCACATGGCCCTATTATCATTATGCCCTTGAGCAAAGTGCTTAACCCCAGGTTGCCCCAGGGGGACTGTCCCTGCAATTGTTATCCTTTAGATCCATTATTCCGGAACAAAAAGCTGTTGAGGGACGACATGTTGAATTTGGCCTTTAATCTAAGTCCGTTAAGGTTAAGCTAACATCATCAAATTAGTGTTAATCATTATTCCTGATAGAGAGCGAAAATGTTTTCTCCTTAGCTCAACTACTGTTTGTTTGAGATGTTGCATTAATACTCAGAATGATGGGTAAACTCTGGCAGAAGCACGATAAACAAACTCACAATTGGCAAAATAAGCCAGAGATGCTGTGGACTCCTGCGAAACTAGAAGGGTTAGACCAGTTATTTTAATGATAATAAAGTTTATTCTCCATGAAGAAGTTCTTTTTGCGTAGATCTAAATTTGATGTCAGTATGGTGACTGCATACACTTGGCTTTCAGAAGACACTGGGGTTCAGTTCTTCCTGATCAAGCTGTCATAGAGTTACGGTTCCCACAGTCACTTCAAAGAGGCACAGATAGACTCACACGAAACAGACCATTCTGATGAAGGCGCGTTCATGTTCAGCTCTGCTAAATGCCACTATTGTGCACTAAAATATGGCACTTTTTCCCTAGTACTAAATAATAGGCCTACATTGCGTTAAATCCTAATAGGATGGCCTCATTACCAACAGTACATTACAGTCTCCCAATACATCGCAAACACTGCACAGACAATTTTTTTCTATGTGTGAAAGTTTTGGCCAGGGGAGGAATTGAATAGCAAGCTTGACTACACAGTACATTTGAGTTCCTCCGCATACATCTCAGAGCTCACAGGCCCACTTCTCGTGCGTAACAAAATAAAGACACTGTGGAGCTCTGGGACTCTGGGACCCTGCATGATCAACTGTACTTACATGTATTAAGTCATCGCCTTCCTAATCTTGTTAATATGGTTCTGCATTGCTGTGCTTATTTTTTTGGGGATGTGTTCAACACAATTACTCGCGCTGGGCTTGTGTGGACTCTGCGGGGTTGCATCTCACGACTTTGTGCCACCGGGCAGCACAGCTGACTGGAACAGCGCATGAGTCAGCCCTGTAAATATTTAATAAGAGCTTGGAAATTGAGCAGTGGAGATATTACAAGGGATTCGCTTTGTAGTGCTGTCATCACTCTTAATATCACTGTCACATCCCAGAGATCGCCACCTCTTCAATGCAGCAATGAATCATTCATTTGATGCTCTGAGTGAAGGCGCTCTGAGGAATCGTTCTGAGACTGAGCTTTTTGCAAAGTCGAGTGTATGAAAGATCTGGATTTAAATGAATCAAAACCGTTGCTATTAACACCTGCCTGAACAGACTGTTACTGTGACCCAGATGCCTTTGGGAATCGCTGTGCCTAGTGTAGATCCTTTACTGTGCTCATTGTTCAAAAGGACAGCCACTTTTTTGTGATTCCACTTTTTTTCTTTCTGGCCATCTAAACATCCTTAAAAGAAAATATATGGACTTGAGATATTAGGCCTTTATTTTTAGAAAAATCTAACAATACTGAATGAGGTTCATGATTATGCACGTTAAAAAAAAATTACCTCATTTCAAAGTACCTTAAATGTGAATTTTTTACTGTATGATTATTGTCTGATAAAATATCATGATTTCACGATTTCTATAATTATTGCAAATTGACCTTTTATGCAACAACAAAACCCCCCACAAACATTTCACAATTTTATTGCACCATTTGTGAAGATAGGCAGTTCAAATACACATTGCTACTTCTAACTGAAAACAAAAACTTCTATTTAAAGGTGCACTGTGTAATTTTTAGCGGCATCTAGTGGTGAGGTTGTGAGTTGCAACCAACAGAAGTTACGGTGGCCGACAGGAAAAGATGTAGTCGTCTGAGACAGCAGAGAGTAGCCAGTTCAGCAATGAGGTTTCTTTACAAAGATAAAGAAATTATGTTTACTTAATTATTCAGTAAAACGGTGTGTTATTGCAAATATTATTGTTACTTGGCATTACCAAGTACCAATTACCACATTGTGTCAATGTTTTATTCGCTTGCTTCTTTGCACGAAGAAAAACATGGTGACGAAACTCGTCTGCCCGTTCAGGACTACTGTAGAAACATGTCGGCGCATTTCAGTGTAAGGGGACCCACAGTGTATGTAGATAGAAATGGCTCATTCTAAGGTACTGTAATAAAAAACATAACGGTTCTTTAAGTAAGGTCTTTATACACCACTGCATAGTTATGTATATGATATTGCATTTCTGTCAACAGATCCTCCTAAATATTACACAATGCACCTTTAAGTTTCC
Source organism: Rutilus rutilus (assembly GCF_951802725.1). Classification (NCBI taxonomy): domain Eukaryota; kingdom Metazoa; phylum Chordata; class Actinopteri; order Cypriniformes; family Leuciscidae; genus Rutilus; species Rutilus rutilus. The sequence goes on along the minus strand of NC_140220.1, from coordinate 26,451,308 downwards.
CGCCACAGAATACATTTTTTTGAAAGATAATTGCGACTTTTTATCTCGCAATTGCGAGTTTATATCCTGCCATTCTTACTTCTGTTCTCAGAATTATGAGATATAAAGTCGTAATTGCGAGTTATAAAGTCCAATTCTGAGGAAAGAAAAACTGAATTTAATTGAACTGAATTGAGATTTGCAGCTCTGAACTCGCAATTCTGAAAAAAAAAAATCTGATTTGTGAGATTAAAAAGTCGCAATTACCTTTTAATTCTGAGGTGGAAACAAGCTTTCATAGTATACCCTTTAAGTAAATATAAATATAAATTAAATTAAATATAAATTAAAATATAAATACTATAATATTATGTCAAAATTAACAACAGGGTTTAACAACTAAACCCGAACTATTAGATTCAATGGCTATTTACTTTCAGAAATAATCATCAGCAGAGTTGTATTCAAACATTTAAATTGCACATTTTTAAGACTATTTTTATAATTTCTGATGATATACTTATGTTTCTACACCAATTCGTTGTTAAAAATAATTACTTATCTATCTCTGTATAATGACCATTAAATGTAATGTTTTATTTTGGTTTTAGGTACTTTATTTAACAAAATGTATCAGTTTTTATGTACGTATAAAGGTTTGCCATTGTCATTTATATCAAAATTTCACAAAACCCTAGTCTGGCTATCACCAGACCAAGCTCAATCTTTTAAGATTGAACATTGGTCTGGGGAGTCTGCTATGTACACAAGAGGCGTGATCAACGGGCAGAGTTCATGACTCTGTACACATTTGGATAGTCCTTCAACCAATTAGAACGATCCGGGTGATGTACTTTGCAGAGCAACGCGAAAACTCCAGGCAGGAAATGTGTAACCAAACGTGTTGATCAGAGGTTTGCAAAAGCAGCAATGGAATCGAGCGATTTTTGCAGGTTATGCAAAACAGAAAGATTCCAGTTTGCTAAAAAGAAGCCATTGAGCATCGTCGAGAGGTTAAAAGGAATTGGACAGAGCTGGAACGGCTCTGGAATTGGATTGGATTAATCCCGACAAACAAATATGCGGGAGCCAATCACAAACTGGCTTAAGCCAGTTTGTGATTGGCTCCCGCAAATTTGTAAAGGAAGCAGCAGAGATAATTGTACAGGTTTCCAGCCTGAGCTGCAGGGCGAAATCAAATTGCTGGCAGATCAGGCGGGGTTTACCCAGTCTAACAAAACCCTACAGTTCCATCACAAACCTCTAGGGGCTGTGAAACTTTGTTTGGGAAACACTGCCTTCGAATATTTTGCTGATTCTAATAAACAGTATTTTCTTAAAGTTGATTATGATTTCACTTTTCTAACTTTAGTTAGTGTGTAATGTTGCTGTTTGAGCATAAACAACATCTGCAAAGTTACGACGCTCAAAGTTCAAAGCAAAGGGAGATATTTGCTTTTAAAGAAATTGCTTTTTAAGGACTACAACACACGGCTGGTAGGAACTACATGACATTCCTCTAACCCTAGAATTTACATAAACCCCGTCCCCGGAGCACGATTTATAGATGATCAAGACAGAATTTGCTAATCAGTGACTAGAAGATAACTACACATAAGCTACATAAATTCACCAACTAACCATTTGGAAATGTCTACATGTTGTCACTTCTTCTTGAGTCTCTCCATCTTTCTGACTTCGGTTTGAACATAAAAGGCTATAAAAGTTTTTGAGTTTTTCAGTGCATGTCTGTGTGAGGTAAAAGGACACAAGCTTTTGTAGCTCCGCCCTCTGTGCCGGGAGCAGCAGCTCATTTGCATTTAAAGGAACAGACACAAAAATGGTGCCTTTAATCAGGGCTGTTTCAGGTCCTGTGACAATTTTTTTATAGGTGGACCTTCTACATGCACTCAGTTCAAAACCCATCTTGCTAAATACAGTAAACGTCACAAGGCAAGCTTCCTCCACTGCACATGTATCATTTTACTGTAATTGCAAAGGGCAAGGGTGACTCTTTCCTTCTTCTGCATTCAGCCCATTAGAAATCCAGTCCAATTGAAAATTCTCTCCAGCCCGGTACCACTCTTTCTTATTCTATCAGCCATCATCAAAAATGCATCTGCAAGGCCTTTGTTATTCCCATTATCGCCCCTTAAAATGGCATAAAATTGTCTATTACCCTGACCTAATGAGAAAATGTCTGCTTCAGTGGAGAAGAGAAGACATTTATGAAAACGATGGTGCCAGAAATGACGATGAGGAATGATGTCTGGCTAACACGCAACCATTCTTTTGACTCCATCAATCAACATTTATTCAACACCCATAGGAATATAATATACCCTTCTCATGAGGGGACCACCCACTATCATGTCTTCAGTAGATTTGATTAGGCCATGAATACGAAGTAATGCAGAATTGATGGGGCTTGATGCTCATTGAGAGCAAGTAAATCTACAGAGCTGAAGAGATGGAGTGATATCATAATTTCATGCGCATCATTCCCCCTCCAAATCTAATCATCATGCTATCTTTGCTTATGGACAATTTTCCACAGCTGTCCACTTTTTTTGAATGGAAAAAAAACAGCTTGGACATTCTGCTAAATATCTTCTTTTCTGTTTCATGCAAGAAAAAACAAATCTTTTATAGTTTAGCATTTTTAATATAGCTTTAACGGATAGTTCACAGAAAGATGAAAATTATATCATCACTCACCCTCAAGTTGTTCCAAACTTGTATGAATTTCTTTCTTCTTTTGAGCACAAAAGAAGATATTTTGAAGAATGCTGGTAACCAGACAGTTGACAATAGCCATTGACTTCCATAGTATTTTTTTCCTACTATGAAAGTCAGTGGCTACCGTAATTTATTACTCCAGACATCAGTGTCACATGATCCTTCAGAAATCATTCTAATATGCTGATCTGGTGCTCAAGAAACATTTCTTAGTATTACCATGTTGAAAACAGTTGCTGATTAATATTTTTGTGGAAACCATTTAACTTTTTCTTTTTTCAAGATTTGTTAATGAACAGAAAGTTAAAAAAGTTTTTTTTTTAATTCTATTGTAACATTACAGATGTTTTGCTGTCATGTTTTATTCATTTAATGCATCCTTGCACAATAAAAATATTAATTTCTTTAAAAACAAAAATCGTACAGACCTGAAACTTTTGATTGGTCGAGTATCAAACATTAATTTCTCTCTCTTTTTTTGTTTTTGTTATAGCTCTAAATTTTCAATTTTCGCATAGTCTGTGCAATGCAGTGATATTTCCTATTTAATTGGCTAATTTTCTTCTAGTTCATCATGTTCTTGCATGACCTTTATAATAACAGTAAACACAGCTACTGAAAAAACAACCCTATCAATTAACTGTAAGCTCTGGCTAATCCCTGCTTAATTACTAATCAAACACATATTTACATTATGTAAAACTGAACTTATTGTACTGCAATTGCCTGTGTGTAAATGACACTGTCTTTGCCCTGTTGAATATTATTGAGGTATGTGTTATCATGTGGGTTGGCACGTATTCGTCTTACGCGCATATTTCTAGACTACCAGCCAAGTTTAAAATATGTCGCTGTTGATGACCCTTTATTGTGCTCATTTATATTGATTGCACTAGTAAAAACAGGCAGACGACTGACACATGAATGAATCATTGGCTCGAAATGTATCTGTATCACTGGTATCTTGGCTAGAAATGAATTGCTGCATTAGAGTGCAAACACTATTATCATCACTCAGCCTGCGTTCACTCACATGGGCAGTCAATTAATGCTTTGGTTTGCATAGACCATTAATGTTGATAGAGCTCCCGCTGGTCTTTGGCATGCGTGTCAAAAGAGGGTGAATGCAAGGATGACTGGTGCACAGACCCTGCTCTGTTCTCTGAATGACTGGGATCTTGTCAATCACTGATGTGATATAAAGTACATTACCCACACCTCTTGGTTTTCACTGGAATCTTACCTCTCTGCCGATGCTGATCATCCTTTCTGTCTAAGCCATTTTCCTGTCCACCCTCTGAGAACATACTGGTAACAAAATAACAATAGATTTCAGAAACTATTTTGGTCTGTGTTTCCATGGAAATGCTCGGGTGTAAGTTGGGATAGGATTAGGAGGATATTGCCAATTAATGTCTGCTTGCAAATATATATTTGCAGACTAAAGAACTACTGTACATAGCTGACTGTTGCTTAGAAGAGATTTCTGTGAATACTTGAAATCTTCTTTGACATTTGACATATTTAGTAGCCAAGAATAAGTTTGATTACATGTTATTTCTGTATTTAAATAGACATATTACTTGATATTTTAGTTTATATTTTACTTTATATTGTGTCTGATATATATACATTATATTTACACACACACACACACACACATAATACTTACTGCATTATTATAATAGTAACATACTTTTTTTTTTTCAGTATTTTATTATTTTAATATAATACAATTAAATGTCTTACTGTTTGTGTTTGAAGTTGGATTTAAATCATATCCTAAGTTTGTAAAAGCACATCTATTCTAAGGGCCCTATTTTAACAATCTAAGCTCATGGTATAAAGCGCACCGCGCAAGTTCACTTAGGGCGTGTCCGAATCCACTTTTGCTAGTTTGACGACGGGAAAAATGGTCGGCGCGCCAGGTGAGTGGTCTAAAAGGGTTGTCCCTATTCTCATAATGAGTAATGGGAGTGTTTTGGGATTTACATGCATTAAACCAATCAGAGTCTCATCTCCCATTCCCTTTAAATGCCAGTTGAGCTCGCGCCATGGTAGATTCGCTATTTACATGACGGAATTTGATAGTGGAAAGACTGAACGCGTCTCCAGAGCGCAAACGGAACTGCTCATGCGCGAGGTGAAAGAGCGCAAGTAGATCATCTCCGGGACAAGCCAGATTCCACCATATGTTTATGTACACAATAATAATCTTTTACATTGTAATCCTTTTATTTTAAATATTTGCCATGTTTGTGTGCTGCTGTGCGTCCGTGTATTTAATAAGCAGTATGCGCGTTGTGGACCCGCCACATAAAAAAAAATAAAAATTGCACCATTGACTTTAGACCAGGTTTCAGTTGGTCAATGGCGCAATCTATTTCTTTTGCCTCAAAAAAGCAACGCGCCAACAATGCACCAGAACACACCTCGTTTTCAGACCAGCACACAAATGGTCGCAAATGCATTTGCAATTTAAACAACATGGCGTGAAAAAGGACGTGAAAATGATAACTGCGTCTGACTGAAACTAGCAAAAAACACTTGCGTCACGCTTGGCGCTGCATTGCGCCGGGTGTAAGATAGGGCCCATAAAGTGTAAAATTATTGATGAAACATGAATTTTGCGTGAAAATATTTGCAAAGAGCTTTTATCCAAATATATGTGCATAGGCTAAATACAGTTAATAATTTAAATGATTGATTTCAGCTGTCAGTCAGAATCATGTTTTTAACAGTGCTGCAGGTTTTACTTTGCTAATAGAAAATGTGATAGATAGGTGTCACGGGTGCTTCTACCAGGAACCACACGAAGACTGAGATTCAAACAAAATAGTCTTTACAGTTTTTTCCAATTGCTAACACACTAAAGTGACATGCACAGCACAATTATTTAAACTGACACACAGAGAGCAAACTCTCTTCTCAAGTCTCCAAAAGTCTAAACACATATACTGCTGTACACACATTTTGCAATTCAGAATGGCACTTTTTAAATGCACTGAACACGGTTCTCTGCGTAAGACACAACAATCTGACATAAAGTCACATGTTTGCCATTTCAAAACACTGCCATTCAAAATGACACTACATGAGCTAATTGGCCAATACATGTGCCACCTGGCCAAACACCTCAATGGTTAATTGTTAACACTTCAATCTTTTTCAGTTTACTGTTTTTTTTGTGAGCATATTTTTGTTCAGTCCAATGTAAATATATCTGCTGTGCATTTGTTGCACTGACTTGTTTGGTGAAAAAAAATTCAAATATATATATTAGGTATTTTGCAGTTTGGGTGTGTGGTTTTGTGAATTGGTTTAAGTATTTTGATAAAACCAGTCTAGTTTGCAAAATTGTGTGTTAGCAATTGGAAAAAACTGTAATCCAAATAGATCACAGGAGAACTCAAGGAAACAGACAAAACACATCTAAACATTGACGACACTGACTTTGAGGAAGACAGGACTTAAATACACAGAGCTAATTAATAGGCAACAGGTGAATTGGATATAAAGTCAAGGGAACAAACTGGCACACTGGGTCACACAGGCAAACAGGCACTGAACTTAAAAAACACTGAAGCATATCAAACCCCTGACATAAAGTATATTACTGTGATTTAATACAAATTGTATCTAATCTCTATTTCACCCACAAGCATTGATATGAAGCTCTCCTCGAGCAGCAATTCACCACCCCCATTTCTCTTCACTTTTAGATACTCTCTCACTTCAGTCTAGCCTTTGATTTTTATATATAGCAGCTTTCTAAAGTTCCCTGTAGTTTATTCTCTCCCCTCTCTGATTTGCAGCTCTTCTGTACGCCACTATCTTTGGAAACGTGACCACCATCTTTCAGCAGATGTACACAAACACCAATCGCTACCATGAGATGCTGAACAATGTGAGAGACTTCCTGAAGCTCTATCAGGTGCCTAAAGGACTGAGTGAGAGAGTTATGGACTACATTGTGTCCACATGGGCCATGACCAAAGGCATAGACACAGAGAAGGTGAGTAAACCTGTTCCTCTTTCTGATGCACTTAAAACGTCCTCTGTGCAGAGATCTAAATGAAGGGTACAAAGTGTAGAAAAGCCCTCTTGAGGGAAATGTGGTATTTTCGCTTATTTAATTGTTTAGAATATTGATGGAGAAATATAATTTGCGTAAAAAGAAACGGAAAGTTTGGATATTTTACTTTTGATTGAAAATCATGTAAATATAAAATTGTCATCAAATACACACTAAAAATGTCATCATAAAAAAAACCATTGTGTCTTTTCTTGTGGGGTCTTTTTTAAATTTAACTGTCTGAATAATTTTTGAATTATTTAGGCTATATAGATTTAATTTCTTCAGACATGGGCAATCATGGCTGATTCCACCAGTTCTTGTTGACTGGGAAAGACACATTTTAAAAATACCAACACTTTAGTTCAGTGGGCTAAGGATTGAGTTTTTATAATCTCCTTATTCTTTATAGTGGTAACATAAATAATGACTCATGAGAAATCTCTATCCTCTCTTTCTGAATTTAATTTAATTATGGACCCCAAATCAAGATATTTGGATGTAGGCAGTGATCCCAAATGCTAAACTAAAGAGAAATAATTCACGTTCTTTTTTATGATGGATGCTATCATTCTGTCAGAAAAGTTAAACAAAAAATAGTGGAGGTGGAGAAAAGAAGAACATCTTTTTGTCCAATAAGACGACCCCCTTTTTATTCCATTCTAGAAGAGGAATGGGAAATTGCATTATATCCCAGGAGACATCAACCCTCAGGGAATATGGCAGATCTATTCAACCCCTGGTTTAAATTTAGACTTATAAAAGATTCTCATAACTGGTTTTCATGCAGCGTGGGGTGAAAAATCCTGAGAAATTTATTGACATATGACAATGGGCAAACTTGAACATAGAATAGGCCTGACCAGAAAGATCCTGTACAGGTGACTGAGGCACAAAGTATAATTGGTTTTTGCAAAGTATTAATTGCATTCTGGTGAAGTGAAGTGTATTAGATATTTTGAATCGCATGCATGTGCTTCTGCCCATAATGGAAACATTAGCTTATGAAGCGTCCAGTACATGCCAAATTTTTTATGGGCACTTAATGATGTAATATTAATGCTGTAACCCCACACACGCTGACACACATACTGTACATATTCATACCTACACACACAGAATTTCTGGTCAGTGCATTCAAATTATATTTTTTTAATTATCCTACACTGCTGCAATGTCTCAATCTTATACAGATGACAGCAAAAAAAAAATATATATATATATATTTTTTTTTTTTTAATGAATACTTATTATTGGTCCTGTCAGTTATTTTAGAGTGACTGTGTAATCCACTCGAATATATACTTTATATGGAATGTATGAAGACAAACAGTTATAGATATAAATTTACAGATAATAAGATGTATTTGTCTTCGTATTCTCCCTAAACCCCTATTTGATACGATGTCAAATTTTGTGATTTTGCTGTTGCCAAAATCTAAATTAGACACTTAATATCACTAATGAGTGACTGTATTTGGTATTTTATTGGAATCAATACACAGTATGTAGTACGTTTGAGAGAATGTGTCATTAAGACAAGGTTTCCTTGTTTTACTCGTTAGGTTCTGTCCATCTGCCCTAAGGACATGCGTGCAGACATCTGTGTGCACCTGAACCGCCAGGTTTTCAACGAGCACCCTGCCTTCCGGCTGGCCAGTGACGGCTGTCTGCGCTCTTTGGCGGTAGAGTTCCAGACCACACACTGCGCTCCAGGAGATCTCATCTTCCATGCAGGGGAGAGTGTGGACACTCTTTGCTTCGTGGTGTCTGGATCGCTGGAAGTTATTCAGGATGATGAGGTTATTGCCATTTTAGGTAAGCTAAATTATTCTATCCACTCTGGAAATAAAAAATAAAAAAAATCAAGGGAGACATCAGGGGTTAGTTGTCACTTTGGGTAGTTGTCACAAGGGCTTGCACATAACTTTTTTTGGTCTGGTTCTCAAGGGAGCACCTGGAGATGCTGCTTTGTACACTTTATGCGGCAGACTTATCCTACAAGCTGTCGTCATCACTTTCTTCCTGACTGCTTTTCTCTCAAACATGGTAGATGATGATGATGATGTTTTATTTTATTTTATTAACATTAATGACACAGACAACTGCAGGAATATAAGGCTGCTCTCAAGACTGAATGCATGGACCGAATATACTGACACACATCTGGTTTCTTTCTCACCTGTTCACTTATAACATAACCGAGAGAATAATTACTGAGATGGGTATTTTGACATAATTTTTTGTGTATGTGTCCGTTCAAGCGCAAGTAAATGCAAAAGAAGAATCAATTTGGTGTTCGAGGGCTGTCTGAAACGTGCCTCTCTCTCTCTCTCTCTCTCTCTCTCTCTCTCTCTATGTGTAAATTGGCAAGACAAAAAACGTCCAAATGATAATTTTTTTACTCTATGATGATTAAACTAAGCAGTTAATCCACGAATCACATGCGTGTCGAACCGTGGGGCCTAGTCAGTACGCATCACGGATCAACTGCGATCCATTGCACCCAATAATTAATGAACACAATAATCATCATGATTGCTATGCTATCTTACCAGAAATGGAGAAAAATCCTACTCCAGTAAGTAAATGTTTCCCTGTCCCCAAAAATGTTGGTAGATTCTAAAAAAAAAAAAATATGATAAAAGATCAAATCTTCCTTTGTCTTCAAGAAAAACAAAGGTTCTTCTATAGCATCACTGCGAAAACACCCTTTTGAAACTTTTATTTTGAAGAGAGTATGGTCTGTAAAATGTAGTTGTCGTGTTTAGTTAGTATTCATTTCATTTTCAAGGACTTTTAGTTTACTTTGTTCTAGTTTCCCGCCACTATCAGTTGTCATGAATACTCTTTTAACAAGCACACCTGTTCGTAATGAAGTTCGTCACATCGCGTATTTAAGTTTCTCTGTATCTCACGGTCATTAGGAGCGTTTATGCCATGTCACAGTTATCGCAATTACATGATTTCAACTTGTAAAAAGCGTTCACGTCCTCGTAGAGCTCGTTATTACAGCTTGTAAGATGGGAATTGTCTGGAAGCTCCTACTTGTACCATGTGACTGCTGTACCACCTGACCGGTGCAGATTAATTTAGACATTGATAGTGGTGCCTTAGAACCGTATAATTCCCAGTGTGAGGATGTGAATAGCACTGAACATGACATCATGTGTTGTCATCTTGAGACTATGGTAATTACGACATGGCATGAATGCAGCTATTGTCGAGAATTGTTTGTGCATGGCACACTGTTTCGTTTGTGTTAGTTATTATTCCATTGCCAAGTTTTCTTCATGTTAATATGTCTGATATTTTTTTATACTACCTTTTTAGATTTTTTTTTACTTCACATTTTGATAACAAGGCTGTAATAAGCACTGTTATTTTTGTATTATCTACTATGTACTATTATAGTATACTTTGATATTATAATATCATAAATAATATAAGTAGCCTATATATAGTTTATGATACTTTTCATTTTTATTAGTAAGTGACAACATGCCCCTCTGTAGTCACAGAAGATCAGCTGTGTTTTTTGGCCACTAACGGTGGAAATGTTCAATAGCATTTAATAGCTATTGACAATTTTGTTTAATAGCAATGGCCAAGACTTCAAGATATGTGCCTGTACAAAAATTAAGACACTCGTAAAACAGGCTGACAGTATCCAGTATATTCTGTTTTTAAGCAGGTTGGATATTCTTGAATAAAAACAGAATCCTGTTTTATTTCAATATATGCTTTGAAATAATTCCTGCACAACATCCGAGCATTCTCATTAAACTCAAGAAAGGCCGATACTGCACAAATAGGCAGTTTGTAGTACTGTAATACTTCAGAGCTCTGCAGGTTTTCCATAGGCCACATACCCCGGCTCCAAAAACCTACCAAGCTTCAGATAAGTGCAGAAAAATAACAAACTTATAAAGGACACAATACTAACGCAGTGGATCCTAAAATATGGTTTTCACACAGGGTCTTGCACAGTGAACTCTCTAACATCCATTCTCTGAAGAAACATAAAAGCCCACAGTTCACTCCATGTGCTATATGTGGCATTTGTTTCTCTGTCCACGGCGTCTTATCCTGCTGTAATGGAACTGTGGGGACCGATTCTCCATCAATTGATTGTTGAGTCTTTTGTTTCACAGGGATGTTCACTGATAGTTCACACAGTCTCAGTTCAGCCAGTGCTATAACGATGACCAGAGAAACAGGCATATTTTTAAGCACAAATACAGACTGCTCTTGTAAAAGATGAGGAAGCCCAGGCTCGTAAACGTCTTGAATTTGAGAAAGCAACAACAATTCTGGCCTTGTGCATCTTCTAGTTCTTTTGTAGCTTTATTTTTCCCCCTGAAATGTCTCTGCAACAAAGGGACAGTTACTAACGCTGTATTTAACTCTGAGCCTGGAACCAATTCCACTATGAACAATAAAAACAGACGGCTATTTTGTTGTGAAGAACATGTGCGCAAACAGTAACATTTACTGTAAGAGATTTCTCTCTCTTTGACTGGACTATTTCTTGATCTCTTTATCTCTCGAGTCTTGCTGATGTACCGCTGCCGCAAGAATGTGACATGCCCTTCACTGACGCGGTGTAATAGCAAATGACATGACATTAGACCTTATGAGACACCGTAGAGGGGAAGTTAATGCCTCTTCTCTCTAATGGGGAATCAGATCAGATGCTCTTTTGTTTTAATGATTATGAAATGAAATAAGATGCGAGTGCTGTGAGTTAATTAGCCCCAAGGCGTTTACTTGAACCCACCAGACTAAACCTGCTGGGCTCCTAATGATGCCCCTCATCAAAAGCCCTGAACACTGGGTACTTTGTAGAGATTCTCTCATGAGTGTGGTGTGAGAACTTAGAAGATACTTAGGTATACTGTAAGAAGATCAAGTCAGTCTGTTTGATTCAGAGTAGCTAAAAAAAGAAAGAAAAAAAAGCTCAAATACAAGCCCTTAGCTAGAACTATCAACATTTACAGTTGCAGTAAAACATTAAGAAGCTCAACTGTTTTTAACTTCGACAATAAGAAGAAATGTAGCTGAACAACATGCTGAAGACTAATGTCTGCTAAATTCACTGGGATCATTTTATGGCCAATTGCAGAAATCCAAGCAAATCCAAAGGGTTCACATGCTTTTTTCCTGCAACTTTATTAATGGTGTCATTTATTTAATTCCTCTCTTCTGTCCCAGGTAAGGGTGATGTGTTCGGTGACGTGTTCTGGAAGGAATCCTCACTGGCACATGCCTGTGCTAATGTGAGGGCTCTGACGTACTGTGACCTGCATGTCATCAGGAGGGACGCGTTACTCAAAGTGCTGGAGTTCTACACAGCCTTCGCCAACTCCTTCTCCCGAAATCTCTTCCTCACCTGCAACCTCCGCAAGCGGGTAAGCGCCACATACTCGCTCTTGTCGTGACCAAATATCACATTCTAATGGGAAGAGACTTTGCTGAATCCATTCTGATATTTGAAAAGCCTTGGAGAATAGAATGCAAGCATGATCGCTCACTTTTTCTCCAGTCTTGGTTCAAGAAGACTTTTTCCCCATTCATTTTCTGCATTGGCATTTAAAAATAAGGGCGTTAAAAACCTGAACAAAATTAACCAGCTATGCGATGAATTACATGATGATAAACTGATTTAAAGCAAAATGAACCAGAAAAATTAAATAACAATCCCATGAATCATTGCAAATAACATATTTGGATAAAAAATTGCTAGGGATTTGCGGCATATGGATAGCATATTGGTTATCAGCATTATTTGTTTTATTTATTTAATTTTTATTAAATTTTTTATCAGTAGCTATTGATCAACATTGGATATTTGATTGTTCATGTTTATTTCCTCAATTTTTACATTTAGATTACCTTTGCTGTCATCTAACGCTCACAGTTAACATTTGAAAACACTTAATAGTTATAACAGCAAATGTGATCTTGTGCAAATCTCAAAATGAATATGCATTTTTCATACTGTGCATTAAAATGCTGTGAGGCCTAAATTCACTTTTAAAATCAATTTAAAATGATTGTCTTTTTTTAATTTTTTCATTAATTTTAGTTATTGTATATGTATATGTGTGTATGTATGTATGTGTGTGTGTGTGTATGTATGTGTGTGTGTGTGTATATATACAGTATATATTATATATAATTTGTTATCGATTTATTTTTTCCATGTCGTATCAATCAGATTATTTGTCTCAGAGACTCAAGCACATCCTTGTGCACTTTGACCTGAATGTGTGGTGTGCAGTCCTGCTGTGTGCTGCGTTGGCATGAGTTCAGAGCTCTGTTGTGGCTTTCAGATCTGACCTCACATTCCTTAAATACATAAATGATTCACTCTGACAGACCGCCCATGGAGAACTTTGGATCTCTTGACGAAAGAAAGACCCTGTGCACTCACAACACAATTAGGAGACCTCAGCTGTGCATTTTACTGCCATTGAGTTACATAATTAGTGAGCATTGTATAAAACTATATTTAGATGCAAAGATTTCCTCTGTTGCTATACCTAATCTCTATCATTGAGGAAACGATGCACTGAAATTAGGTGTGTTAATGTCATCTTTAAATAATGAGGGAGGAGATCTTGCATTCTCCCAAGTAAACAAGTTAAATTGGTCATTTTTTTCATAGAGCTGCTGGACTTCTTGGACAGACAGGAATCACTGAGCCACGATATTAATTTATTTCCTCTGGCCACAGCAAAAGAGGACCTGTCTAATGAGAGGATACTTTGCTAAGGGCACTAATTAATTGATTTAAAGGTTTATGGTTCTTCAAGGTCTCTGAGTAAATTTGAGTTCATGAATTTTGCATGTAGTTGATTGCATGCAGTTGGAGCTCGGCGTACATCTTTCATTATTAGACGACATGGTTTATTTGAAAAATTCTTGTTGCAATATTAATTTTGTCATAGTGTCTTACATACTGTGATTTTTCTGATGGGTTTTACTGTTGATTATTATTTGAATATGCTAACTTAGGCTTACCACAGAGGTTACAGCAAGCAGATAACCATCAATTATACTGACCAGGATGAGGTGAAAATAGTGTGAAGTGTTTTAAGGGCAGAGCGTTGGTTTCTTTGTCAGTGGAGTGACAGAGGCCGTCCCATTGCCCCGCTGTGCTCATTCGACTGGGTAAAGCTGCTGATGGGCCGGCTTTACTGAGGAGGAACGGCCCCCCGCAGCGCACACTCTGAATAAAGCATGAGTCAAATCATCGGGAATACACGCACACACACTGACTCACACACACCACACACATTTATCATGCATATTAACAAGAGGTGTGGCCTCCTACTAATATTATGAAATTAATGTCATTATACTGTATCTACAACCTACACACAACATGACCAATGTTGTTCACGTTGTGTTGGTGTTAGTCAAACATCGATTTGATAAATAGAATCAATTTGTCATTGCACTGGACTATTTTAATTATATTTAAAATACTGAATGAAATATTTTAATTTATGTACTACCATTTCAAAGTTCGGGGTTGGTACATTTAAAAAAAAAAAAAATGTTTGAAAGAAGTCTCTTATGTTCACCAAGGCTGCATGTATTGGATAAAAAATATTCTCTTTCAATATGTTTTAAAATGAAATTTATTCCTGAGATGGCAAAGCTGAATTTTCAACAACCATTACACCAGTCTTCACTGTCTTTTGTAGCATTATAAATGTTTTTGGTCAATTTAAAGCTTCTGATTAAAGGTATTGGTTCCACTTTATTTTGATGGTCCCTTTAACACATTCTGTTGACTATAGGTAAGTTTATTAAGTAAAGTTGCACCTACATGTCTACTAACTCTCATTAGAGTGTTTGTAGAGTATTAGTAGACTAGTAGGGTTAGAATAAGTTGACATGTAGTTGAAGAATTACTTTTTGTCAGTAGAATGTCTGTTGGAGGAGCATCACAATAAAGTGTTAGCAAATATTAAGCAGACAGTCTACTAATTCTCTAATGACTGCTAGTTGACATGTAGTTGCAAAGTTACTTATAGTCAACAGAATGTTCAAAAGGGACATCAAAATAAAGTTTTACCAAAGTATTAATTACTTTCTTTATTTTTATTTTTTTATCATACTGACCCCCAACTTTTGAACAGTTGTATATGTTTATTTCTTGTACCTAGTCCACCATCTTGGACATTTGTTCACTGAGCTCATCATAATGGACTCTGGGACTTTGAGACATTTTTCGTAAAAGTGTCTTGAGGCGGCATAATTATAAAAATTAAAGATTCACAGCCGAAGTTCTCATACTTTCTTTAAACGCTTTCTCATCTATCCTTCAGACTCCCTCATTATCTCCACTGGTCAATGTCTGAATGACTCACAGAGGTTCTGATTGGAAAGAAAAAAGCTCAGTGAAAGCCCTGTAAATGTCTCTGAAATGTCAATAGTGTGTTAGTGAGTGAATATTTCCACGGCTCTACATCCACTCATGGATTAGATGTGTGGTGCGACTGGCCTGCAAAGACTGTTCCTGTGAACTATTTTTTTGTTTTTGTTAAAGTAACTCTTGGTTCATGTTGGCTAGAGTAGATCACAGTAAGCTTTGCTGAACTGATGACCTTTGTTTAATCTTGACAGACAGCTTTGTATAACATACAGTTCAAAAGTAAATGCCTGAGAGTGTCTATCCCGTTCCGAGGCCACATGTTCACTAGACAATCCCTTTGCTAGATCAGCAGGCAATCCAAACCAATCTCAAACAAATACTTCACCATCACCCGCTGGGCTCACAACTGTTTGTCTTTGGCTGCTGATTAGTGTCAGATCGAGTCTTTTTTGCCCAAGCTGATTCATCTCAGCAGCAAACGTAAAGAGGAAACCGAATCCTCCACACCTGCCACGCTTTCATCCTAACAAGATTTACAAGGCCTTCGGAAAGCTGCAAACCCCTGCCAATAAGGTGGGCGAAGCAACTTTATCATCCCCTCCATTACCAACAGGACAGGCAGAGAGATGCTCTCTCAGCAACAAGAGAAAGATTCACACAAAAATCATCAGCAAACAGTGTGTCCACACAAAGAACAGTTCATTTGTTTGGTGCAGTGACCGGTGTGACTATTTGTATCTGTCCCCCAGTGAAACCAAAAACTGTGACGTTTGAAATGTACATTCATTGATCTCACATTTTTTATGCCATGTAAACATTTGGTTTTCTGTGATATACTCTACATTGTTGCTGCAAATTCTGCTGATTTGTCAATGTTATCTAGCTAGCTGACATGTATGATGTTTTGTTTAATTTGTATTAAGGACATGTGATCAACTTGGAAGCATCAGCAATTTTGTGTGTGTGTGTATGTGGTCCTGGTAAACCCTACGTTATGGGGACAAAATGTCCCCACAAAGATGGCAATATCCAAAATCGTTGTTATGAGGAAAACAGCTTATAAATCATAAGCAGAAAATGTTCTGTGATGGGAGGTTTAGGGGCAGGGTTAGTGTAAGGGGATAGAATATACATTTTGTACAGTATAAAAATCATTATGTCTATGGAAAGTCCCCAAAAAACATGAAAACACAAGGTGTGTGTGTGTGTGTGTGTGTAAACTGTATACTACCGTTCAGAAGTTTATGGTCAGTAAGATATTTTTCAAATAAATAAATAAATCAAGTCAATTAGTGTAGAATAGTACCCTGGAAATCCAGAGTTATCGCGAGAGCACAAGTTGAATTTGCTCAGCGAGTTTACTCTGGTGTCGAGTAATGATGCTCATTAAATATGCCCTTGTATCCGAGCTGCACCAATCACATCGGGTTATCTGATATGGGCGGGCCAGAGGCGAGCTAAACAGATGACGACAGCGCAGTGACGTCGAAGTCATTATTAAACATTGCAAGATGGCTATGGATGAACACCAGTTGTTTGAAACGGCTTTGGCCGCTACAATGAACGAGTTAGACTTGGCTTTTTATCTAAAAGAGGAACAGAATACAGCACTCGAATTGTTCCTTTGCAAGAAGGACGTTTTTTCTGTTTTGCCGACCAGATACGGCAAGAGTCTAATCTACCAGTTAGCTCCGCTGGTGGCTAAGCGTATGGGGCTTGTTGTGATTGGTCGTAGTGTTATCCAATTGCGTGCAGTGAGATTTTCAAATGCATGCTTGGTGCTGCCCCTCGAGCTGGTCGATTTTCATTAGTCGATGCCAGGCCATTCATCTTTCAGATTTTGGTCTGGATTTCCAGGCTAGTAGAATAGGCAAATATGAGGAAATCTGCTATTAAACTGCAGTCTGATTGTAGTACATATGGTTGTGTGTCTGTGTGCATACATGGGCATCTAAAAACGTGAAACAGAGAACATTCAAGTATTAGATCATTTTAGGAGATGTTGTGGAAGAAAAGTGGTCAGTTGTCTCCCAAAGAAGCAAGACACATTTTTTCCATTTTTCTTTGGTAAATAATGAATAGAAACAATTAAAGCTGCTCTGTCTTTCTGCCAGAGAGCACAGCATCAGCAGTATGATCTATCTGTACAGATGCTTCCTAGAAACTGGGCAGGACCCAAAACAAGTAGATCACAATGTTTTATAGCCACTGTGGACATTATTGATAATTTTTTTTAACTCTAATGGGCCATAAGGCTTCTCTTATAGAATTACTTAAGGGTTATATCTAAACTTCGAAGGCAATTTCTCACTGTACCAAAATTACTTAAAAAGTACCCAAGCTGCATTTGTCCTGAACTATAAAGTCTATTTTAAGTTCTGTGAACTTTGTGGAGACATTAAATAAATTCAATAATCCTGAACAACATGCATGTACAGATTGCACATAGGTGATATCTGAAACTTGATATAGAAAACATGAATCCTATAGCAGTGGAAGAGTCCTTCCACCATCCTTTCTTAAATTAAACCAAGAGAATTTTGCACCAAAAAAATGTATATGCGTTTTATTTCTATGTTGTCGAGTGATAATATCGAACTCAAGATTTGAATTAATAATCTAATTTTAGGCAACTCTTTGCTGATTTTCTTCTTTGTTAGTGGCTTGAGATTTATTCCACTAGATTGTCATTAAATCTGCTGATCCGGAAATGATCCTTTAGACTTCGCAGTTTCTGTTTAAATTGGCTGGTAGGTCTGTAGGCAGAGACATGAATTAATTAAATGCAGCCTTTTGGCTCAGAGAGCAAAGGCCAACCAAGGTATTGATCCCCAAACAGAGACTCTAATTTTATGGCTTGCAAAATGGCACCAGCTCTCTGTAGCCATTGTATTTTTGCCAGGAAGCATTATAGGTGAGTGAAAAGAGGCACTTGAATGTCTGAATGCAGAGATATGGACGTGATTGTCTGAGAGGGACCATCATAGTCCTGACTCTTTATAGTGGGCAATAATCTGCTGATTGGCTGGCAGTGATTGGAAAATGCTGAGCGGGGTGTTCCTGGGCTGGTGATGCCTCAGCATTGGGATGGGGGGTGGAGTGGACCCCATCTCTGGCAGATCTTCAGCATCCCGCTAGACTTAAAGTAGCAAAGGAGTGGGAGGAGTGTTGAATGGGAGGGGGGCTGCGAAGGAAGGATAAATGCTTGCCAGATCCCATTAATCTACAATGTTGGATTTTGCTGTGTTGGAAGACTCAGTGCTCTTTTGTTTCAATTCCCTGTGCCTTTTGCCGTTACACCCCTTTGCACTGCAGAAAATCATCTGAATCTTTCAAAACTCATGGGCATATTTTCTTAACATTTCAAATGTCCTATTACAGGAAAGAGTCTTTTGAAGAAAAGGGGTATAAGAAGGCTGTCTGTTTTCTGTGTGATTTAGGTCTTGCTCCTCTCACTGGGTAGCTGCGGTGATTTTGTGACCAAGCCTCTTGAAGAGAATAAAGAAAAAATATTTTTCTCTTTAATACAATTTGACTCTGAATGTTTCTTATGCCTTGATGCTGTTTGTTAATTATTGTTTTTGCCATAACAGTTGTTTCACACCCAAACATAACTACTATAGCAATAAAAAATAACAATAAAAACAAGTAGCTGCCGCAGCTGCTGTTACAAGTACCCTTGCGGGTCTCGTTTTTTAGTTTGTTTGCCCCTTTATTTACAACCTATGGCTTATTTTCAGCTGATATGCAATCATAGACTTTTTGCATAAAGCCGAAGTGCTCAGTCATCTTTCAAAATTTAGTTCCAGTTCTGCTCTAACACACATTCCTGTCATTTTGAGTGAGCCTAAAGACTTAATTTGTGTTTGATTGAACTGGAGGATACTTCTGCAGCTAGACAGATCTCCATACTGTAAGTGCAAACAGAAATAAGCTCAAACAATCCCAAATGCATCTTTTGGTTATTAGACTTTTACTGTATATCATCTTTTTTCATAAGCCACATTGCCACCGCAGGAACTTTCCCCAGGAACTATAGGGACTTTGGGGTGGTACTCTATGTGTTTCCCTGCTCGCGAGGTAGTACTTTTTCAAAGTTCAGGAAATTTTGAGGGTGGGACTTGGGCGCTGAACATGCTGATTGGTTGAGTTCACGCAGCATTTTGATTGGTTGACTCCATGCAGCATTTTATTTCAACCACCATTTTAAAAGTCTGTTGCGGTGCGTGCAGTACGAATTGCTTGCTATTCAGAATCAACAATGGAATTGAAAAAATATGGCCGATGGACCGACAAGGTTCAGGCTTTATTAAGCTTTTATGCGGAGGACAAAATCCTGCGGGAACTGGGAAGTCGCGGACAGTTTTATTACAAATTAGCACACCAGATTTATTTGCCTAATCTTCACAGTACTTTAGACCTCGATGGAAATGCAGACAGCAACAGGTCTGGGGGGAAAAAGTTCATGGGACAAATTGTTCCGGGTAATTTCAGTGGAAACACAAGACCAGTGGAGTATTGAGGAACGTTTTTTCATCTTGTTTAGTTTAAGTCACTGTAAATTGCCTTTTTCTGTTTTTGCCATATTCACATTTCAGTGGGGCTGTTTAGAAGTTATAACTAAATGAAAACCAGTAACCATATATTTGCATTTTGGTCATGGTATAGCAGAGCAGTGACTGTGATCAGATTAGGTTCAGCTTTAAACCACTTGCCTAGACTGGCATTCCAGTTCACAGATACTTGATTTATCTTCAGCTGCTAATGGGTGGATTTTCAACCAAAAGTTTCTAACCAAACTAAAGCTAGAACAGCTGTATGAAAGACCACAGAGACTGGAAGGCTTTCAACAGCTGCTGTTACTACACATCAGCAGGGCTAATGTGAGTAATCTGAATCATTTCAAACCATGCACAGAAATAAACCCTGTGAGTTGATTATCATTTAATATACAAAAAAAAGGTCTCTGCAGCTGGGTATAATATGACTCGTGACCTTTTCAAACCGTGTCACAATGCAAACCAGAACAAGGGGGAATGTTTTAATTCTTCTCCAGAAAAAGAAGTGTAAGCAGTCATGCTGTGCATTTGAATTTTTTTTTTGATTAATTTTCCATTGCGTTCGTGCACGGCTGCCTATGACGGCTGCACGCGAAAACCTCACAACACCCACCCCTGTCGGTGATTGGTTGGAACACTATTTATTTTGGTTTTGAGTGGTGGTGAAACCAACTGTTTTTGTGTGCAGATCTCAGAGTAGGCTGCCTACAGAGACGCGTTTTTTTTTTTTGACGGCATGCTTATGGGGCGGGCAGCTAGCGGATCGTTAGGAAAGATTAGATGAATGTGATCATTTATGTTTGGGCCTGAAATCGCTGATACAACCTTTAAGTGCTTACTGAACCAAAATGTATTTATTTATTTTATTATTTAATCCATTTAATTAATTCATTAATTTATTGTATTTTTGCAAATTCTGGGCATGGCTTTTGAAGTGATTCTTTGAATTAATATTAATGTTTCTTTTTTTTTTCTTTTTTTTATGATGTCAACATGACAACAGCTTTATCATCAATTTATCATTGTAAATCTAATCGGTAGCAAAACAACTGTAGAAGGAAGGTCTATTTATAGTGTTTATCTTAATGCATATCAATATATTCTGTGAGAAGGAAGAGGTATTCATAAAAAAAAAAACAGCCTGAATGAGAAGAAAGAAATGGATTTTTGTACTTTGAGGCCTTTTCTCATAATCCACCTCATCCCCAAGGATAAGGCAGGGTGGTTTAACTGTCACTGTTCCCGCTGTCTGTCACTTAGTCACTATCAGGGCATGTTATGTTACATGTGGCTCTTGTCATGAGTGATGAAAGTGTCATCTCATTCCCTTCATGTATTTATCAAAGTCCTGAGAATATTTTCTTTGGAAAAAGGGGCCCCTTTTGTTGTTTAACTAAATGTATTTATTAAAGAAATTTTGATATTTGAGTGTTCAACTTATCAGACAGTATATTGCCTGAATAAGCCTACATTCGTTTTGCATGAGAATTAATGAACTAGAGGCTTGTCTTTAATGAGTACACACCTTAAACCGCTGTCATGTTTAAAGCCATGCAAAACAAAGACCCACTAAATTGCTTCTCTTCTATGGCATCTATCTAATTGAATACTCTTTTTGAAGAGTATTTAATACTCTCCCCTAAATTAAGTATACCTCAAGTTAATTTTATTAAGTACTTAAGTAAAGTTCAAGTGTATTTGTAAGTATACTTTATGTAGTAAATACTAATATTAATGTACTAGTAGTACTTGTAAGTGTACTGTTTCAATACTACTTAGAACTAAATTGGCCCACTTTTAGTGCATACTTTTAAGTATACTTTAAGTGTAACAGTAATAAACTTTGAGTACACAAGTAGTTTACAACTAAGTTTTTCGTTTGTACTGCAACTACTACAAGTGAACTTTGTAATACTGCTAGTTTACTGGACAAATACTTTTTTAGTTTATGAAAGTACACTTTTAAGTATTTTCTCAATAAAATACTAGTAGTTTTATACTGCAAGTATACTTGTAAGTTTAAAGGTGCAGTCTGTAAGAATGAGAACTAGTGGTCGAAATAGGTACTGCAGTCCAAATTCAAAATATCGGAGATCGTCGTTTCTCCCGCCACCTGCTCCTCAGACTGGACGGCGTTCACATGGGTTGCCAGTTTGAGCACACGCAACAGGAACGAGCGCAATGGACAATGGACAATGAAAATTGGCAAATTGGCAAAAAAACACAAACAAAAGGGAACACAAGATTTTCCACCCGGCCCTCTTCCGGGGGAGGGAGTGGTGTGGTCACCATCTCCGGGTCACCCGTCCTAGGGCCGCTTACCTTTGGCTTTGCCGCCCCTCTTGGCGGGGGCCGGGATAGGCGGGGCAGCCTGCCTGCAACAACGCCATGGCATGTATGGCAGAGTAAGCCTTGTAAGCCTTGCCGGTTAAGTCCGACGAGTACTTACAGGCCCGGGAAGGGAGACACGGCGTTTCGCGCCAAGTGAGGTTAGGGCAGTTAGCCCGGGAAAGCATGGCCATCATCTTCGGGTCCGACTCGGGCACCGCTGTCACACCTGAAGGTGGCAGTGGCGCCGAATCGTCATCCTCAGAGAAGTCTGACCCACCCTCCGATGTAGCGCTCGACATCTGTTCATCGTGGGGAGCGCCGAAGGAAACGACTGGTACACACCTCGTGGATGGTCCAGCACGTTCCGTCGGCGGCTCTACTGGCTGCGGAGTGTGGGAGGGATGAGGGTTCCTAGGGGGTTGGTTCCCCGACGGAAGCGCTCACCATGATCCTCAGGTCACCCGCACTGCTGCCTGAAGTAAACCTCTGAGGAGAGTTAGATTGCGGCAGAGACGCAGGGACTCCGCCCCTTTGCAGGAACGAGAGTCTCGACCGTAGCTCCGATATGGTCATTTTCCCACAATGGGTACATGACTCATCCACGAACACTGTCTCAGCGTGTTCAATGCCCAGACACGCGATACAGCGTTCGTGACCATCCCACGATCCCAGGTAACGACCGCATCCAGAAACACACAGATAGAGTGACATCTTTAAAAAGACGCGCTCCACCCGTGTAATCTTTCAGGGGACTACTCTCCTTGGTGCTGAAGCACGCAGGGGAACGGTCTCAGTGGACACAGACAGGGAAGTGTGCAGCCTGTCGTGCGCTGTCTCTCTCTCAGGGCGATCTTACCAATCATAAGAACGGCTTTTCAGAGCTCTTGGTGCACCGTACCAGCTGTAAGAACAGCCTTTTTGTTTTGCTCAGTGACAAACAACAGAAACACAAAAAGACAGAAAGAGAGAGAGAAAAGTCAACCCTGCTGCTGCGCTGTATCGCCCGCACCAGACATGAGAGATCCTCCTGGAGAGCTACAGCATCGAAATGCTCGGCTCCGAAGCAAAAAACTGAAGTGCAATCGCACCTTCTGCTCATTATATACCCACTGCGTGGCTGAACAGCTGATGCAAATGATTGCACGGCAATGTGCATTATCTCGTTTAGTTTCACTCTAATTAGATTGGCCTCTCTAGCGAGATTCCTATTCATCGGTCACAACGTACAGTGAGAGTGCCCGACTGATAGGGAACTGCACTCTGTTTGATAAAATGCTGTTATGCGTTTCTTACGGTAATTCCCAGTGCTCACATTTTAGGCATATAAATGAGAAACTGTACCATTTAAGTTGGACATCTCTTGAGAGCAATTCCTAAATAGTTCAGCTAAATGCTTTATTTAAAAGTATTGCATGTGTCAGGTATACAAAACATTGTTTAATAATACTCTAGCTACCCTTTATGTCACAATACTTCTAAAGGAAAACAACCAAAACTAATATAAAAATCCTCCCTACAGAGAGTGGCTTATTAACATCACTTAAGCTCACTTTGTTCCTTAATTTAGTAATCTTGGACTAAATAGTTTTAGTCAGTTTTAAACACTGTCTGTTTCATTTAATGTGCCCCTATTATGCTATTTTAAAGGTTCCTCATTTTGTTTTGGATGTCTCCTACAATAGGTTTACATACATCCAAGGTCAAAAACGCAAAGTTTCTCATACATACATTCTCATACATTGCATATCACCTCATTTCTCAAATAGTCTGCAAACACTTTGTTCAAAGATTTGGTTTCTCTAGTCCTAAACCCTCCTTTCCACAAGCCTACTCTGCTCGGTCAGATGGCCCAGTCTGTTGTGATTGGTTTAATTCTTACAGTCCTTGTCAGAAACAAAACACTCATTACCATATTTGAATTTCAACTCTGGATGCTTCCTCAGTGTTTGTATACACCGTGATACGAACAGTTACAATGACGTCAGTTTTACAGTATCGAGAGCCCAAGTCCTCATCCTTTGGAAGTTCATGCAAAGTGGATTGCGTGGATCTTGACATGTCGACAACACAAACCAAACTCTTCCAGGTCTCAGCTACAACTACAGTGGCTACGTGTACATGCACAACTTTTGTTTCAATCGGACTGAATTCATTCTGATTGATGAATCCGAACGTAGTGTTTACATGAACGCTAAACGTGATCGGGTTGATGTGCATGTTTATATGTCACAAGCTTCAAATCGGAATAGATTTTTTGACATGCGCAAACTGCATGAATACAGTGTTTCCTGCTGTTTGCGCATAATAACCATCCTCCTACATTGGTTCTTTATTTGTTTTAAACTGCAGACTTAATCCTATTTCTGCTCATAATTTTGAGACTATGAGCATATGAACCGGTGTGCCGTGCTGCTTATATTTATCACGCAGTAAAAATGCCCCTCCCCGAGCCCAAAACCAGTCGTATGTGGATGAGGATCCAAAACAAGGACTGGTGGGACGTTGTCCTGCTCCACTTCACAGACGCTGAGTGAAAGGAGAATTTTAGAATGACGGGACACTCATTTATATGACACTTTATTCAACAGGAAGAAACAGCTCTTTCATTACACACACGCAGTCCTTACAGTTTCGGTTTTCAATCTGATCAAGTGTTTACATGTTCTCTCGATCGGATTAGAAAAGGAATAAACCATTTCTTTCAATCCAGTCGAAATTGAATTCAGATCGAACTCAGTCAGATTGATTAAGGTGTTCACATGAAGGCTTTTCAGTCCGATTGAGCCGTCAATCTGATTACTAACAGAATATTTGGTTGCATGTAAACGTAGCCAGTGTTTGAGGGTCAATGTAGACATTGTTTACGGGCAGCCAATGAAGAACATAGGCTGCCATTATGCAAATTTGGAATTAAGTGAAACTGGAATTGCTGACGACTCGTTTTGGCAGTTCAGAGTCGATTTGTTCTTTTAGGTGATGATAACTTTATTTGTCGTGCAATTGGATCTCTAAACCTTTTACATTCACAAACAGCTATATTACACACCGCATGAAAGGTAATCATTTTAAAAAAGCATAATAGGGGCACTTTAAAATCAGATGAAGTGAGATGAAGCAAGCACATTCTGCTGGTTGAAAAAATCATTCATGTTGTCTTTTTTCCTCTGTAACAATGTGGCCTCTTTTCTGAGCTTGTGGATCTACTCTACTTCTGTCTCAATATCAGTTTGCATCAAGTCGGCCTACCACTAAGTACATTCCACGTAGTGTTGGTGTTTGTGTTGAACTGAAATTTCTACTGGTAAGCTTAAAGGGTTAGTTCACCCAAAAATGGTAACTTTATTAACCCCCTGGGGTTGTATGGATTACTTTTATGATGGATGGATGCACTTTTTTGGACTTCAAAATCAGGACCACGATTCACTATCATTAAAGCTTGGAAAAGCAATGATATTTTTTAATATAACTCAGATTGTGTTTATCTGAAAGAAGATAGTCATATCATATATACATTTGCTTGAGGGTGAGTAAATCATGGGGTAATTTTCATTTTTGGGTGAACTATCCCTTTAGCCTTTTTGACATTTTTCTTGATACTGTTGTTCACCTTAAAGGGACATTTCACACAAAAATAAACACGCTGTTATCATTTTCTCACCTCAGATTGTTCCAAACCTAAATTACTGACTTTCTTCTGTAAAACACAAAAGAATATATTTCGAAGAATTTTTTTTTTTTTTATTCATTGAAAGTCAATGGGGTCCAAAACAGTAGGTAGTAGGACCCCATTCATTTTCAATGTATTGACACAGCACCATAACATTCTTAAAAAATATTTTTCTTAGGTTCCCTGTTGAACAAGTTTGAATTGCAGACAAAATTGTCTGCCATTGGTTGGCCAAACAGATTGCCCCACCCCCAAACGTATGCCATTGGTTGAGCTGCTGTTGCTGTGTGGGGCTGATGTTATCTCTGGAAATCTAGAAGAAATGCTGTGTAGATTTGTCCCTGATACTCTTACTGTGACAGTTCTCTTGAATTGCAGGCTGGACAGTTTTTGGTGTTCAGACATGCAGCAACACTACTTTAATACTACAGCTCATTAGTTTGAGTTTCTGTCCAGAAATGAACTCACAGCTGTGTTAAATAAAACAAGATTGACCCGGCATGCCTGTGCAATTATTCCAATTATGCAATCCGTCTTTGTTGGAAGAGAAAAAAAAGTCACTTCACACAGGTGAAGAATGTTAGAATAATAACACTGGCGCCAGAGAGTGTAAATGAAATATTGGATTCTTCATTTAAATTCCCCATGGATGCTAAGAGATCATTATAAATCCCTAATCAGTTTCCCTCTGCAGCAGAGATGCAGGCTGTTGACACGTGTTTTTTTCTTTCTTTCGGTCTCTGCTTTTATTCAGCAGATAGCTTGAGCGTTGTGATAATTGTCATTATCCAATAAGCTGCACAAAGGGAATAATTAAACCGCATACATAGCCGAGGCCAAAGAGTAAATTCTTTATATTCTGGCACTCCACATAATTCACAGCTCTTTTTGTTTTTCATTTCATGGGCACATCACATCGCATCCATATATCATACACATCATTTTCACTGCATTTTCACATTTATATATGTAATGGTATTTAATGGTGGACAGGGATAGTTTAGTTTTATTAAGCAGCTTTACCCTTCACCCTTTAGAGGATGTGGGTTGTTTTAAAAGTTTTCTCAGATACACATATGGCTGTTTTAAACTTGAGATGCATTATCAGTATCATACTGGTTAAAGGCAATATTATATATTGTTTTAATTGACTGGTATCAGTTGATAATGAAAATGTAATTGTCCGTGCTCATTTTCCCTCTTTACCTTTAGATTACTTTTGTTGTCATCTACACATTTAAAGTTGATCTTTAAAAACACTAATTTATTGAGAGTACTGTTAAATGTATTCTTTAGCAAATCTCAAAATGAATATTTATTTTTCATACTGTATACCGTATAATAATGTTATGATGCTTTTTGTGTTTTCTATTTATTTAGACAAAATAGCATTGCATTTTAATATTGACCATTATTGGACTATCAGTTATGACATAAAAAAAATAATTAACGGCTTATCAGTATTGGCCAAACTTTTAATATCCGTGCATCCCAAATTTGAACTGTTCTGAATAGTGACTAAATAGACGTTTGTCAAATTCAGAATGCAAATTAGATGTCACAACTGTTAATAGCAGTTATGGAATGATTATTGTTTCCAACAAAACATATTTAGCATCCATCACTGCTCACACCTCTGTTTCTTTTGTAGCATTCTCATTCTGCACCCTAGCACTTATTTTGTATTTGGCTACACAGCGTTCATAGCCCACTCTCACTTTTTTTCTAGTTTACTCCATCACTCCCATCTCGTTCTGCTCGTACTAAGCGACATTTAAATAATATGAAGAGGCAGAAGGGGGCTGGATTCATTATTTACCAGAGTCCTCCTGGGAGATGAGAAGTGACATGCGCCGCAGCACTTCAGGGTGCCGAAAGACTGCACGGGGATAACTAAAGGGCACGTGACACGCTCTGTTCTATTTTTAACACTACAGACCAATGTTTGCCCGGAGGATTTTTTTTTAAAGTCAGCACGGTCGCTGTTATGTTATCGCACACGACAGTGATAGTGAAAAAATGTAGCAATTTTCTATGAGTTTTTTTTTTTTTTTTTACTATAATGTGTAAGTGATATAAAGATTAGACCTCTCTACAAGTGTGAGTTTTACACAAAACAAAATGCGTTATTCCAGGCTGGTCTTTGAACTTGTGATGAAATCCCATTAAAACTAACAAGCCGTGTGGCCGCATGACCTCCTCAGTATGTCAGGTGAGGTGGGGCTGTACAGACCTCCCTAGGGTCCTCAGCTAGGGGGCTTGGGTGGCTAATTAGCACTCTCTAATTAAAACGTATGCGATCAAAGCTAGTGCCATGCGTATGCACACAGCCGAAAGAGAAGTGATGAGGAGGGAAGGCAGAGAGGCAGGAGGTCTATTTCTGCGAGGTGTCATGTTACTGGGTGAAAGCTCTACAACAGTGTACAGATCTGTGGTAGCATCGAGGTATCTGGGTGAAAGCTCTACAACAGTGTACAGATCTGTGGTAGCATCGAGGTATTGGTGGTTTAAATGCTAAAACTTTTGATACCATTGTAATTCCTGAACCTGAATGTTGACCCACCTGGCATAACTCCAGTGTTGTTAGTTTCATTTGTGTACTACTGTCCTGCGCAATACTGTCATGCCTCAGGAACCATGCCAATGGCACTTGACCCTATAGCTGGCTGAAAGCATGAGAGCAATACTACATCTTTTATACTGATATGTAAATCATTAAGGGCTCTCGTTGAAACAAAACCCAGCCAGCTTTAAAACAGAGTAGCCCCCATTCCAAAATTCCAGTGAATGGTTCATTCAGTAAAAAGTTGATATAAAAGTTTATATATATATATATATATATATATATATATATATTTATATTTATATTTATATTTATATATATATATATATATATATATATATATATATATATATATATATATATATATATATATATATATGTGTATGTAGGCATATACAGACCCTTTCCAAAAAAATTGAATATCATGGAAAAGTTTATTTATTTCCATAATTCCATTCAAAACGTTAAACTTCCATAGATTATAGATTCAGGGCCCACAACCTAAACGATTTCAAGTATTTAGTTGTTTATTTGTACATAATTTGGGCTTCCAGCTCAAAAAACTCAAGAAAACAGGATTTAAAACAATTTGAATATTACATGAAATCACACAGTAATTACCCAGTGATACCATGGTCATTGAACCAGGTTTTGGTTATTTTGGCAGTGTGGGCATGAAGTGCTCTGAAAATGTCCTGGTAGACGGCTGCGTTGAGTGGACAGCACAGTGGACCAACACCAGCCGATGACATGGCTCCCCAAACCAACACAGACTGTGCAAGCATCTTGGATTGTGTGCCTCTCCATTCTTCCTCCAGACTCTGGGACCTTGGTTTCCAAATGAGATGCAAAATTTGCTCTCATCAGAAAAGAGGACTTTGGTCCACTGTGCTTTATTAAATCCAGAGTCAACGCAGCCGTCTACCAGGACATTTTCAGAGCACTTCATGCTTCCTTCATTTTCCAGCAGGATTTGCACCTGCCCACACTGCCAAAATAACCAAAACCTGGTTCAATGACCATGGTATCACTGTGTAATTACTGTGGGATTTCATGTAATATTCAAAAAAAATTTAAATCCTGTTTTCGTGGGTTTTATGAGCTGGAAGCCCAAATTATGTACAAATAAACAACTAAATACTTGAAATCGTTTAAGTTGTGGGCCCTGAATCTATAATCTATGGAAGTTTAACGTTTTGAATGGAATTATGGAAATAAATAAACTTTTCCATGATACTCAATTTTTTTGGAAAGGGTCTGTATACACATATATATATTTTTTGGACCATGAGGTTGAGTAAATGATGACTGAATTTCCATTTTTGGATGAACTATACCTTTAATGTTTTTTTGTTTATTAATAATATGGAAATTTTTTAATGAATTTTTCTTTTTTTTTATGAAATTATACTCTAAATAAGAAACTAAAACTGCCAGTAGGTGGCGTTAAATGTCTCCATTTATTCATTCAATTCAATTTGATTCGATTCGTTCAAGCGGCTGATTCATTCAGGAGTGAAGTAAATGGTTCTCTTAATAAATGGTCAATTGAATCATTGGTTCACCCCATTCCTTCAAAACCCAGATTCAGAAATGAGACGAACAGTTCTGCTTTGTCTTTATATTTTCGTTGGCAAAACTGTGCAAAACAGAAAATATTGTGTCTAAAATAACACAATATTAACCTCTTATTTGTCGAACAGTTGTATAAAATCAGTGTCGCATTTGCACTTGTGCTATTCAGAACAGAAAAACAGTAAGCACTCGTTACTTGTGTGATATAGGCAGCATATAGCGTAATTATATCATATGATTTAAATATGAAACAAAAACTCATAGGGGTATTTTTGCCCCATATCTTGAATTTTAGGGACATTCTAACTGCATTCTGTAGGCTCCAGTTTTTGCCCTGTTAAACGTGACTTCTTATGATATTCATCATCAATCAACTGTATGAAATGTCAGATGACCTACACAGATCTGGGGCCGGGCAAGTGCATGAAATTTAATTTTTTACTGTAATTAATTGATCTAAGTAACGAGTTATATTGACAGCTCTAATCATTATTGTTATACTTTGCAGTATGACTGTATGTCACAATTTGACCTTATTTCTATAACTCTCAGCTGTCAGGATAGATTGGTGTGTTAGTGAATATGACAATGTTAATGCATTTGGCCTTGGTGGACACGATCTGCTACACATGCTGCTTCTGGTGCTGTTGTTGCTGCTGCTTCTGCAGAGCAAGTATAGAAATTAGCTACTGCCAATACCTGCCGCTGCTGCGCAGATAGCTTACATAATATTACTCATAGCAATCTAGACAGGTGGAGCTGGGGGAGGTAGAGGATTTCAGAGGAACTCCAATAGCACACTGTAGGACCAGCTTATAGCAAACAATGAACCAGACTATGCTGATCAAGCAAGCTCACTGGCTGCCAATGCAACAGAGACCTATCAGCTTGTTCCATGTAGTGATGATGTGATGGCCAGCAGAATGCATTAATGACCCATTAGTCTGACTCTGTGCTATCTAGAGATTCATGACAGAACTAGGTATGTCTTGCAATTGCAACTTTCTTATAATTGTGACTTTACATCTCCCAATTCCTGAGTGATGAGAGGAGGAGCTGGGGATGGAGGAGGGAATTGGCTCCTGAGAAACGCGATAGCTGTTGATAATACTGAAGGAGCTTATATATGAATACAGTGATAGGCGTCATATTCCTATAGGTAGACGTGAATCAGCTGAGAGTCAGCTGATGCGAGCTTGACTAATGTGACGTGATGATTTAACCAGCATAATAATTCTTTATTCCTTCTTATGTTCATATTATCTGTAGAGCCTTTTTAGAGCTTGAATCAAGTTGAATCAGTGCAGACAAGGACTCCAAACATACAGATTTCTTACATATCATTGTGTCTCCACAGATTGTTTTTCGCAAGATTCTCGATGTGAAGAAAGAAGAAGAGGAGAGGAGACACCAGAAAAACGAGGTGACCCTGTCTATCCCCGTGGACCATCCTGTCCGCAAACTTTTCCAAAAGTTTAAGCAGCAGAAGGAGATGCGTACGCAAGGTTCATCCCAGCATGACCTGGAGAGGAACCAATTTCAGGTGGAACATCACCTCCATCCACTGTCCCACCAGCTTCATCAGCAGCAATATCAGCCCCAGTACCAGGGCCACCATCCTCTTCAACACCAACATGTGACCACCATGCAAAACGGGACCCCTGGCTCAGGAAACGGGAACGGTGGTTCTAGTGTTGTAACAGTCTCACAAATAACCCCAATCCAGAACGCCCTAGCCTACGTTCAGACCGAGGAACCCAACAGCGAAGGCCATGAGGCTATGGAGCTCAAGCCCAGCTTTGGCGTAGAGGACTCGAATTGTCTAAAAGTAACAAGTCCTGTGAGACCCAGAGGAGGAAGGGGACGAGGCTGGATGCGTTTCCATAACATTGCATCAGGATCATCTCCCATGCCTCCGCTGGAACTAGAGAAGCAGCCGCAGCAGAAGGAAGAGGAGTGGGGGGATGTGTCCCAGCCCCTGAATGTGATCTCAGACAATGGGAAGAACCAGGAAGCAGAGGGTGGGGGATCTAACGAAAGGGGTACTGGTGGAAACGGTAACAGTAGTGATGAGACTGATGAGAATACTGCCCTACACAAGACTGATTCTTGCGACAGCGGAATAACAAAGAGTGACTTGCGTATTGACCGGGTAGGTGATTCACGGAGCCCGTACGACAGGGCCTCGATAGAAAGGAGCCCATATGATCAGCCTAGTCCCGGAGTGGGTGACATGACCCTTCGGGGGATTCAATTTCAGCCTGTCTCTGAACAGGCAGTGCTTCAAAACAGCCTGTATGAGGCAAAGCTGGAACTAAAAGAAGACATCCAGACATTAAATAGCCGGCTAGCAGCTCTGGAGGACCAGGTGGGGGAGATTTTGAGACTTCTGTCAGAGAAGAGGAAACCTTCCCCACCTCCTCAGACCTCCTCGCCAAAAACTACACATCAGTGCCAGGACATCTTTGCCCTTTCTCAGCCTGTCACTCCAGAGACAGAGGGGGACGATGGACCCCTTTGAATAGGAGAAATATATTTAGATATTGATATGCTGTTTTTATTTATCGTTTCCCTTCCTCTCACTCAGGAAGGAAAGGTGACTACTGATGATTAGGGGAAGGATCCTTGCTGTTGTAAATATATACTTGCATGTCCAGCTGGAATCTGGCCTGCCAATGAAATCTTCTCTATGGATAGTAGTTGCTTGTAAACGTATGGAATCGGTTGCATGCGGAGATGATTTTATTCTGACATTGCACACGGAATCTTCTAACCAGGTGATATTTCAGGGCATTTTCTGTTTGAGTGATGGCTTGGTGCCCCAGATTTGGGATCTTGGGATCTTGGGTTGCTGTAAGGCAGAATCAGGCTTGGTCAATACCTCCATCGGTCATTCTTCATAGTGAAATGGCTATTAATAGCTACAGTCATTTAAAGGTATGGCTTGCCCAAAAAATACAATTCTGCCATCATTTATTCGCCCTCATGTCGCTCCAAAGCACAAAAGAAGATATTTTGAATAACATCTATTTATTTATTTTTTCATACTGTGTGACCACTTGGTACTTTCAAAGCAAATGTGTAATGATTCGTAAAGCCTGGTTCACACGGCAGGATAATTAGGCCGATTTTAGCCCCGATTCACCCCTTCCGACAATCTTAAGGATGCTCCGATTATCGTAAAATAATCTGATCAGATATTCCTGCCGTGTGTGGTGTGTTAAGACTGCTCTCGTCTGCTCGGAAGGACGTCGGGACCGCTCCGATCTCAAATCGGGGATATTGAACATGTTGGAATTTTTTTGGCCCGATTTCTCCTCGTGTGTGGTGTCCCCCAGGGTCAAACGAGCACGCAGCCTGTGGACTGTGGCGTGTAGCCAATCAGAAAGCGAGGTGACGAGGCGGCGAGGAAGCACCGGGAAACAAAATCAAAACAGCCGGCGGCATGGCGCACCAGAAAGTCCGGTGGACGTCGGAGATGGAGGACCAACTGATAACGTTTTTTTTTTTCGGTTAAAAACAAACTACAAACTATCGCCACTGCATCCTCTTCGTCCGACATGATTGTTTACTCTGAAGTCACGTTTGATCTCGAGGGATTTTGCGAGATTTCCCGTCTGACCTGGGAATGCTCGGGAGTCAAATCGGTTCGTGTGTGATGTGTTGATTTTGCCGTGTGGCTGCGCACCACACACTGTACGACCAAAACTGTTAGACCCGTGATTTCTTATCGCCGTGTGTGGGTTCTCTCAGGTTTGTAAAATCGGCCGACAATTTTTAAATCGTCCCGTGTGAAACAGGCTTAATGAATTTACTTCCAATTAGGGGTGGGAATATTTAGGCACCTCAAAATCTGATCCGATTCCAAAATGATCTACATTTTATCGTAATTAGTTTACCCACTTTTAATCTCAAATTTTTGTGTGCATTTTTCAACTGACTATAGCTTCAAAACATACAAGCAAATCGTAAATAATAAAGAGGAACAATGAAACATATTATAAGCAATAAATGTTTTCTAGTCAAGAGCAGTGATTTTTCTCTTTCTCAGCTTTACTGCTGTTTGATTATTACTGATGACATCATAGACAGCATGAGATCTAATAGGCTGCATTCACACAAATGCACAGATCTATTCTGACATATCAGATGTTTTATCCTGCCCGTTTAATTCCTTAAGATATAATTGATCGTGTTTACGTTAATTTCGTGTCATAAAAGCATTTTGAGATGCAAGCACATTTAACCGCTTACTTGACAGAGTCGCACACAACCGCTTTCCGCAAGCGCTCTTCACAAAGCCCACGTGAGCATTTGAAAGCAGACATCTGTCAGTAAGTGAGTTTTGTGTATTGAATATATAGACCAACTGCATTTCAAACTATAGACTTTCAGTGTATGGACAAAAAACCACTAAGACATTTTGTGAAAGACTGAAGAAAGAAAGTCATACAGATTTGAAGGATACACACCAGGGTGAGTAAATTATGACAGAACTTTCGTTTATAGGTGAACTATCCCTGATTGCTCAAATGATTGGAAGTTTATGATGTTGATTTCTTGGATGTGATTAAGGAGATAATCCAATAACTAAAATCACTTTTGATATGCGAAACCCATTTCATTACCACCGCTGTTTCAAATTCCATTATTTTGTGGAACGTTATGACAGATGAGAGAGAAATGACTTAGCCCAATTTTTGGGGAGCTGTTTTACATGTTTTAGAGAGATATATCTGCATGCTGGATGGATTTAGCTCTGGCATGGTAGGACTATGGACTAATTGTTTTTCCCTTATCAATTATGCAAACATACAAAGTGCAAGTCACAAAGTGGGGGGAGGGGGGAGTGGTGGGGGGGGGGGGGGGGGGGGTTGGCTTGCATTTGGAAAGCATGAACACATTCAGGTCATTTGGAAATTATACAAGCATGCATTGAATTATTTGCATGACATCAACATTGTGTTTCATATAAAAGGTCATGGATCCCTGGTATTGTTTCCCAATAGGTATCAATATATAGTACCCACAATTAATTTCAGTCCAGATGCATATTTCAAAACCTTCACATTTTAATCCAGTACCCAAACTAAAGCCACACTAAACCGCCTACTAAGGTGTTGTTTTTGAAAGAACCTAATGGTTGGTCATTTGAAAGTGCTCTGGGGAACTTTCTTAATGTTATTATATCCACAGGCAGTGACTCACTGCATATCAGCATAAAGGGTGCTTTAGAGGGTTTATAACATAATGACTAATGCTCATTCACCTCTTATTTCCCATCAGTTCTATTGTAATGTTATTAGTCCATTCTGGTGATGTTCATACCAACACAAGGGATGTTCAGTTGTGATTGGGGTTCAAAAGAGAGACTATTACGATTAATACTACACCAACAGGAGTGTGGTTGTATTAATTTTACTTTTAATGCCTACAGATCCTTTACAATGAAAATGTTCTGTCATAAAGCAATCCACAAACAAGCAACAGTTCTTCAGTGGTACTTTCTACCCTCTAGTTATTCCATAATTTGGTTATGTCTTTGATAAACACATTCTCATCACTGTAAGTGCTCAGATAATAATATTAGTTCACTACTATTGTTTAATCATCATTTCAGAGGTTATGATGTTCATGGGGACCAAAGACATTAGAACTTTTGTACTAATAACATTACATCAGTGTCCTGCTCAAATTCCCAATCCCATTATTACCCGTCACCAGTGGATGATGATAAAAGCCTTATTAGGTTATACTGATATGTAAATGACATCACTGTTTGAAACTTTTGAAAGATGACAGGATTCAGATAAATATAATTTACTGGCTGTAGTATTTCTAAACCACATTATTTTAAATTTAGAATAGTTTTAAGGGATAGTTCACAACAACAACAACAACAACAACAAAAATTCTGTCATAATTTTATCACCATTTAATTTCAAACCTGTATGACTTACTTTCTACAGAGGAACACAAAATGAGAAATGTTGATGTACTGGTCAGTTTGACATCTTATTTGTTTTTAGTTTTTTTTTTGCTTGGATTCCCATTAATTTAAATGTGGAAAAGATGGGCTAGTACATTCTTTAACATATCACCTTTGGTCATATAAGTCATATAGGTTTTAATGATATGAGAGTGAGTAAAGGATGACAGAATTTCATCTTTGGGTGAACTTTTTAAAGCATGAAAATAATAACAATTACACCTTGTCTACATCGGACTTGATGCTGTCTACAATGGACATGACAAAGCAACCACTGCAAATCGATTTGTTCTTCATATCAGAAGTAGCGCACGCGGCTGGAGTGCATCAGCAATAGTATGGGGCATCAGTGTCGTGTTGCGTCGCGCCAAATCCAGTGTAGACAGCATCACTGATTATAATGGGTTCTATTAGCTTTTGACGCGCCACTTATGTCTGGTGTAGACATGATGTAATAATATCTTCTAATAATATCTCACACTTTGATCAGCATCATAAAACACCCTTGATTATGTGCTTTTTTCATTCACTGGTTTCATGCTTTGAGATTTCAGTGTCCTGTGCTCCTTCATTCTGTTTAAGTTATTTTTCCTGTCATTCAGCCCAGCAGAAAGGAGCACAGACAGTGAAAGGATTATTCTTTGAGTCTCCCATGAAATTGAAGAGATGGATATAATAGATGCTAAAAGCTGTAATAGTGTGGCAGATGACGCGAGTCTCCGTAATCGAATGGAGCTGGCTCGCTGCGTGAATCCCAGGGTGCCTGTTCCGAGGATTACACACAGTTTTCAGAAAATTATGAGGGTATTCAACTCCACTGGGTATTGAAACTTTTTGGAGTGGGGTGGGTTTGGAATGACGTGCCTGATCCTTACACACGCTGGGAGCCGATGGTGAGCACCATGTGCCTAGTGAGGCGTTGGACTCTGGGCATCTGACTGCATGCTGCATTTTTGAACTGTATAAAACTTAATGCCAATGGGAATGATATTTGCCTGCCAAAGCAGTGTTTTGCTGCGACTTTTCATGCACACACACACACACACAATGGGCAG
The DNA here is from genome assembly GCF_951802725.1 of Rutilus rutilus. Lineage (NCBI taxonomy): Eukaryota > Metazoa > Chordata > Actinopteri > Cypriniformes > Leuciscidae > Rutilus > Rutilus rutilus. Next base: position 26,414,387 of record NC_140220.1, on the reverse strand, counting down.
AGGCCTGGGCACTAAATCACAAAAAACACATCACAAAATACAATATTATGCTGTTCATTAAAAGACATTACATGCCAATACAGGAAGTTTTTGATGACTATCAATACATGCTGGCCATTGCAACACAATCACCAGATTAATAGTAGGCCTAACTGATTTTAAATTGCCATTTATCTCCAGTCTCCATAAAATAAAAGAAAGAAAATTCATTCAATGCATTTTTTGACCTACAATAGTTTATTTAATAACATGAATATTGATTGTCTCTCACCAAATATTAGCTACAGTGCCTTTAAAAAGGATTCATGCCATCATAAGTTTTTGTGTTGTATTGTTTTACAACATTAAACCTCACTGGCTTTTTTTTTTGTACACTAATATTTTATGTCAAATGTCTACATTGCCCATTGGTCAGAACTTCTTAAACAAAATGACTGCCCCATTATTTCCTGAATGGAGGAATATCTTAAGTAGATGAGCCTTTATCAAGTGCAACCCATAAATCGAAAAATGTTTTGATTGACATCTGGACTTTTGGATTTGCTCATATTAAACATTAGCTTTATGCTTGAGGTCACCATTTTGCTGGAAATGGATTCATTTGTAGGTGTCTTTGCAGACTCCATCAGAATTTCTCTGTATTTTGCTGCATTCGTTTTACGCTCCACCTTCACAAACCTGCCACGGCCTTTTTGCAGAGAAGCATCCCCATGAGGGTGTGTTTCTGATCATGTGCAGTTTGGCTTACAACAAACACGCCGTTAAGTCTGATGGCCAGAAAGCTCAATTTTATTCTCATCAGACAACAGAACCTTCTTCCAGCTTGTTTCAGAATCTCCCACATGTCTTCTGGCAAACTGTAGACGAGATCTCATATGCAACAGTGACTTATCTTTGTCACTCCCCTATAAAGCTGTGACTAAAGCTTGTCTATTTCTTAATTACGGATTTAACTTGGATCTGTTTTTGCATCCATTTCCTGGCTTGTGCCTTTCTATTGCTTTTTGTTTGCAGAGTTGCTTGGAATATTAGTTTTTCTTCATGGTTTATGTACAGCCGCAGTTCTGACTCACCAAAACTTGGACCTTGCAGATAGAGGTATTTATAATCATCAGAGACTACACACAAGTGAGATCCATTTAACATTGACTATTTATATGGCTACAAACCAGTTGGCTGCACCAGTGATGATTTTGACAAGTCACATTAACATGAATACTTACCATTATTATATTTATAGTTATTTTAATCACTGTGTAAAGATCTGTTTTACCTTTTTTGTTGTTGTTGTTGTTGATCACTGACAAAAAGCCAAATGATTCAGTCCACCATGATTCAGTTTCAGTGCTGTACAACAATAAAACATGAAAAATAGAGTGAATATATTTTATAGGCACTGTAAACGCAAAGATTAGACATTTACTTAAAAAGAACCTCATGTTTTTTTAATCAAAAAATCAAAAAAAGCAGCCACGGTTATAAGTAACTTTCTAACAGGATAGAAATAGGTGTCAGATAAATCATTTCAGTTCATTCACACACTTGAGGGAGGGTTAATTATCATTTTCTTTTAGGACGGCATTTTTTCAGACCTCAGCAGAATTTCATTGCTCTCATCTGTTCTCATAGCTGAAGTGCTGCCCAGGCTCCTCTTACCCTTTTGGAAGCAGTGACCACTGAGTTTATTATTAAGCTCCTTTTCCACTGTAAATGAGACTGCCTTTTTATCAGTGTAAAAATATTGTTATGATAATATTTCTGAGGGAGGTGGGGGAAAGTGTTTATTTTTACCACACTGGCATGAATATTAATAATTTGTTATATGCAGTGTAGTACACTGATGTTATAAAATAAAAAAATAATTGTGCTAATTTACTCATCTTGTCATTTTTTTTATTTAACATATTACAATGCACATTGTTTTTGTATTATTAGAAATGTCATTGCATCACACACTGTTTTAATATTGTCCACTATGTCTATATTGTCCTGTTTCAATTATTTAGTTTGTCTCTGATAATCTCAAATGTAAAAAAAAAAAAAAGCACTGAATGATCTGACCCAACTCCAACAGAACCTCCACAAGTTGTGATACGGTGCAGCTGTTTCCTTGACAACTTCGACCTTAATCTCTGTGGAAATGTTTTACCTTGCCAACAGTGTTGACCTGAGGACTTTTAAATCTATTTTCTATAATCAGATCCCTCAAGATGGACTGGAGAGTTACTCTGTAAATCAAGGTCATTCGCTGAAACCATTCAGGCAAATTTCACCAATTTCAAATGCGGAATGACTAGAGTTGAATAATAAGCCATCCTGACACTATACCGAGGTAAGGAAGTATTGTAAGGAGAGCGCAAGTACACAATTCAAATCTGCTACATTGATGAACACACTGACGTTTATGGATTGATTTCACCTTTTTCTCTTTATATGGTTTTAAGTTGTGATACATATTAGTCATAGGTACAATTTTATAAATTAGCATGCTTTAAAAAAAAGAAGAATTATATATGTATTAGTTTTCTATGGCATTTTTAAAGGTTGAAAAGGGAAACTCTGTGCCCCATCAGACTAACTGTGATGCTGCTTCATGTGAGTCAAGCCAAATGGTTGAGAAGTCATTTAGTGAGGCATTTGTCATAATAATTTGACAGTGCTTAGTTTACATGATATGTGTACTTGTTGTAGGAGGGAGAAAATTTCATCAAGGTTTTGTATGTTACAATTATGTTGCATCATGATTCCAGCATTGTTAAAGGGGATTCTGAATGCTCTACCTAACTGTTTTACATTTTGGCCCAGGGATGCACAATACCAACCCAGTCTCGTGAGAAAATCTAACTGGTTTACATTTTGCCGCATTTTTGGCGAATTCATAATTTTCATAGGAAAATGTTTGATTTTGAGGGGGGGAAAAAGCATGAAAGTCCACCCCTAAACTTAACCCTTAGTGGAGTTTATGCATATTGTACATATTCATACAAATTAGTTTTGAAATGCCATGAGACCGTGTTGACAATACTGTAAAAATAACTGCCGCTTATCCAACTATCAGATATACTCTGTGTTCACATAATATTTTATGGTCAATTTATTTGAAATCTCCAAACACCACAAACCGCACAAGAAAACTCCATTTTAAATGCCAAAATAAAACATGCACTATTTGTGTAACACAGCTATACTTAGCATGAAGCCTTCCTGAAGAGTTGAGGATACCACCCACACAATTCTCTTCGCTTCATATAATTGTGTGAAAATAATATCAGGAAAAGATGTGCGTTTTGATATTTAATCCTTTTTCTTTCTTTTTTTTTCTTTCTGGGACAAGCTATTTCTCAGAATACCAGAGTATCTGAATATCTGTCAGTGTGTTTCAACACTGTGATGTCTCACCAAAAAACACCATCTTTGCAAGAAGACACAAGGCTTCTCTAAATACTTACTGGACTAAAATCAAAGTCTGCCTGCCAGCTTTCCAGGGGCTGTCGGCCAATGTTGTATTTTAATCTAATTAGTACATCAAACATTCAATGCATTTTTACAACATTTGGTCATGTTTCTCAAGTCAACATATTGCTGTTGATAACATACACTGAAAAAAAAAGAAAAAAAAAAAAGTAAATAAACCAAAACCTGTTAGTGTGTTTTACAAGAAAATACTATTTCAGTGTTTCTGATTTAAAATTTCACATTTAATTCAGTTTGTTACTTGACAATTCTTTGTAATTATTTGTGAAATTGACTTATTTATTTAACCCTTAAAGCTTAAAAAGCATAGGCTCACATCAGGCCAGCATCGGCCAATAGTGAGCCTACGTTCTGACGTACAACACAGAAGCGCTGCGCTGTTACACTATGTGAACTCACCAGAGGCCCACACAGAAGAAAATGAATAGTTGAATAAAGTCGTTATCTTATTTATTTATTTAATTGTTGTCACTTGGACTATTTTAAACATTGTCTTTACTAACTTTTCTGGGCCGGCAAGTTTCAATAGCATAGAAGCCTATGAAGGAGTGAGACAGCTCTCAGATTTAATAAAAAATATCTTAATTTGTGTTCCGAAGATGAACAAAAGTCTTACGGGGTTGGAACAACATGAGGGTGAGTAATTAATGACAGAATTTTCATTTTTGGGTGAACTAATCCTTTAAATGCAAGAATGTTTCCCCATTCATTATTACATATTTGGGTCTTTAGCGACCCGGATATATCTAACATGGATTGAGCTCTACCTGTCATGAAGATATAAAACTCTCCTGATATTAAAGTAACAATTACAGATGAATGAAATAAAGCATTTGTTACCTTTGGGAGCTTGGAAGGTTTGAGCAGATGTTTTAAACCATCACTCTCCTCGTCAAAGCTCATGTCCCAGAAGTACATCAGCATTAGGCTCATGTTCACAATATATTCTCAAAATTATAATTTTCAACATCTTCAAAATCAATATTTTGATCGCTGATAGCTTCTTCCCCAGATCCACCAACAAGTGACAGTGACACTAATTTGATTGCGTTAGTAAATCGCTGAGCCATTTCAAGTTTTTCTGATGATACTTCCTTTTTCTGTGAGTGAAACGTCACTTGATCCTTGTGTATCGGACATTGCCACCTTGAGGAATAAATGTGAATTGCACTTATTCAGTCATCAAAGATTAAATTATTCTTGCGCAGATAAAATATACTTTGTTACACAACTCGGGTCATTAGCGATCCTATAAATAAAAAAAATAAAAAATGAATGGGAAAACAGGTATTCCTTTATAATGTTATTGTTTATAATGAATTGATTAAGGAATACTGAGAGAAGGTTGATGTTTAACTTTAAAAATGGTACAATAACATAACTCGCTTTATTAATTAGGTAGTCATGACTGTTTCCTACGGTGGCCGAGAGGTGCAAAACAAATCACAATTACAAAAACAAAATAACAATTCAGAAAACAAAATAACAATTCAGAAAACACAACGACAATTTAGAAAACAAAATAACAATTCAGAAAACACAATAACAATTCAGAAAACACAACGACAATTCAGAAAACACAACGACATTTCAGAAAACACAACGACAATTCAGAAAACACAACGACATTTCAGAAAACACAACGACAATTCAGAAAAAAACGGAAAAGGTAGGTATATTTTGAGAATGACGTACTTATCGCTGAATGGACGAGATTCCTGTCAATCAAGAAATTTGTGATCAACTTTGTTTTGCTATGCGTAAATAGAACACATTCAACTTTACTTTGAAGAAGGACATTCATGTGCCGTGATTGTGGACATGGCTGGCGACATACCACATAATATTTACTATATTAATAGTGTGTCATGAGTTTAGTATGCCTGAGCACATGGTTAGCATGAGTGTTTCGCGATTAGCGCGATAGTCCGCTATTCATTATAACTGGTCATTATGTCGATGTTATTTGAGTGTATGAGAGTACATGATGTTGTTTCAGTCTTATTTTGTTTGTAAAAAGCATGAGATTAGAGTGTTACTACAGCTGCCACACGTCATTTGGGGGATAGCTAGAGCATGAGAACTGCACAGAGAGAGTGTTTTAGCTTGTTGATCATATTTTTCCTTCTAGTGTGATGGAATGTTTAAAGTCACTTATGTGTACAACGGTCATTACTGTAAAAAAAAGTGATATACATGTTGAGAATGTATGTTTTGAGCTTTTGTTATGCATATTCTCTTATGCTTCATTCTGAGTAAATACACCAACAAAGAAGCCATCACTGCAATGCTCTCTTTTATTTCATTTTTCGACATACCACGACATTAAAAGCTGCGTCGACCAGGACAGTTGTTCGGCTACCGGACAATGTGGTTAGTACTTCTGCAGAAGTAGAAGAAACTAAAAGACATAAGAATTAAATATTATATGAAATAAAAAAATATGGATTGTACTGCATGTTAGTTTGCTTATTTGCTGAAGAGCATGATTTGTTTAAGTCCACAGTTTGTAGGCTACTAACCAGAAACTCTGCTGCTAACCACAGGTTGAGAGCTGTAGATACCACACAACTTTGTGATGATGTTTGTGAATGTTCATTGGTTTAAAAAAACAATGAATTGAACTATATTTCTAACCATGGAACTTGTGACTATAATTGGCTAAAGCCCAAAGTATACTTCGGTTCCCTATCTGTCACTCCAACGTTGTGTCGATGTGATGACACTAGGGGTCACACTTGGGAGCCATGAAAGTGCCTCTGACACATCAGAAAAACCCACTAAGAATTGCCGAGTGGAATTTGCATGCCACTCCCCCCGGACATATGGGTATAAAAGGAGGTGCCTAGCTCCCCTCATTCAGATTTGTTCTTTAGAGCCGAGAAGACGTGTCTGTGATTCTCTCTCCATTCACCTCTGCCTAGAAGGTTCGTTGGATTCCTGTATGGTGCATTTCAGTGGTTCCCACTGGCACCATTATGCAGAAAGTCACCTCAGTTGATCCCCTCCCTGGTCCTTCTGCTACTATGCACAAGATCACGGCAGCAAGCAATGAGGCCGATCTGAGGGTACCAATCGAAGTATTTCCACTGGGTGAATCCCCACGGCCTTCCATTCCTCAGCACGCTCGTCTCTTCCGGTCGAGTTCATGGATTAGTTAGACGGTTCACCTACAAGTGAACTTAATTTCTCATTTGATGCTTAAGATGAGGATGAGTTGTCAATCGCAGCATCGGAGGGTGAGTTTTTGCCTTCTGACAGGAAAGACTGGCCCCACCATCAGGTACAGTTGCACAGACTATTAAGACTACTGCACAGTCTGACGCTTAGATGGCTGCTGTGCTTGCCTGGGCTTCCATGAATATTAGGCTCAAGTGGTCCCCTCCCCCCTGCACTGAGCATTTGTGATCAGCTGATTTGTTTCTAGGGTTGGAACACCACACAGCCATATTCCGCCCCTGTACCTTTCTTCTCAGAGGTGCACGAGAAACTCACAAAGTCACAGAAAGCATCTTTTACCTGCTTTGCAGGTTCTTCCATCCTCACTACCCTCGACCGTGGGGCTGCAGGTCCCAACACTCATGCAGAAACTGCGCTCAGTGACCAATATCGCACTATGGGCATCGAAGGTCACAGCACAGACAATTGGTCAGGGCGCTGTCCACCTTGGTGGTTCAGGAGCATTACCTATGGCTCAACCTAGCAGAGATGAAGGATGCCGAGAAAGGACGCTTTCTTAATGCCCCATGTTCCAAGGGGGTCTATTCGATGGACACTTTGGAGGACTTTTGCAGTAGTTCTTGACGGTGAAGAAACAGACGGAGGCTATAAAATATCATGATGCGACTCAGCCACCAGCTTAAAAAGTAGGCCACCAAGGTCCCACACTATAAATACTGCACCAGCTCCATCTGCAGCCCGGCCCCAATGAAGGACACTTGTTGGCAGGTAACACATCTGGCTTTCGTTCTTACGACAGCCATACATAAAACGCTTGCAGAGTATTATGGAAGCGAGCCTATTTGCTTCCTTGCATTCAGCTGCAGTGCACCCGCAGTTGGGTAAATGCAATGTGATACGAGGACATGCAGCTTCCTCAGCCATCACAGACCAATCCTATCACAGGCTCTCGAAGCAAGGTATGTGTCTAAATGCCTAATGGCCACTAGATCAGGATGCAAAGCTTTCTACGTGGCAACACCTGCTCCACCTAGGTATATTGAAAACTGTTGTTCCCTTGGTGCACCTCGGGGAGAGCTTGGACGCATGGTTAGCACTTCCAAATCATTTCGCTGGCTCATCAAAATAATTCAACTACTCGATTCAGTTCGCCAGGTGCCTGCCCAGGTTCTACAACATCCTGAAGTCACTGATGTGCTTTTCGCGATGAGTGAAACTTTGAGGAGAATGGAGACCAGGCAGTCCAGCTGATCTGAGCACACAGTCCTCGCGACAACCCCTCCCTGGCGAATTCTTCTGTGGAAGGATCTCCTTTCTCAGGGGCAGGGCACAATCTGACAACCGACCCTAGACCTCTGGAATCCCCTCCAAATAAGATCATGATGGTACAGTTCAATTTCCTCTGGAAAAGCACAAGTTTGGAGGCTGAAGCCCTGCCTTTCCCTTTGTTTGCTGACATATGGAATGTGGCCGTTCACTCCATGGACCATAGGAATCTAGGACTAAGGGTGGGTTAAAAACAGTAAAGAGGAATATAAGTGTGCACCCTTCTGTACATTCAAGATTTTAACAAACTTTGAACTTGTTAGCTTGTCTTGTGTTTTTCTTATAATAAGGAGATTTAAATAAATTAACCAAACCATATTAAATTAAACTTCAAAATAACCAGTTTAAACCATGGTAAGGGGCCTAATATGGTCCCTCTTGGGACCTCACCTTGGTGCTGCTGGCCTGCAAATAGCTCCGCTTGGAGACAGTCGTGCCTAGCACCCTCTCTTTGAAATAGGCCCTCCTGACTGTGCTCACCTCCATTAAGACCTACCTACAAGTGCTCTCTGGTAGCGAAGTGTGCCTTGAGTCTGGCCCAGCACACTCTCACTTTGTCCTGAGACTTTGGCCCGGCTATGTGCCAAAATTCCCACTACCCCTTTTAGGGATCAAGTGGGGAACTTGCAAGCACTCCTTTGTGTCAAGGCAGACCCAGCCTTATCCTTGCTGTGTCCAGTGCGCACCTGGCGAATTTATTTGCTCTTTGTCTTTTTCAGTGGACAGCAGAAGGGGAAGGCTGTCTCCAAACAGAGGATCATCCACTGGATTGTGAATGACATTTCATGGCATACCAATCCCAGGGTTTGCCGTGCCTCCTGGGAGTGAAAGCACTCCATTAGATCTCCGGGTTGAGCTGGTTATCGGGTACAAACAGGCACATTTTGGGCAACTGGCAGGGTGTATAGCTTGCACATAGCGCCTTTCCCCTCCCTGAGTTGTAATTTCCCCGTATCCAGAAAACCGTGGACATCCTTCTATTCTCCAGCACTCATCGGTAGCCGAATTCGGAATTCACTGTCAGGTCCATTACTCTGGGTATGCCCCTTTTCAGGTGAGCCCTTGTACTTGGGCTAAGTGCTCCATATATGCTGATTTCCTGACGGTAATCCCACATTATATATTCTTCACTGTTCGGTTTCCCTGAGGGTAAACCCTGTGTCATCCCCTGGGCAGAGCCTTGCTCTGCTACCAGTCTCTGTGGGTGTAGAGTTTCTCCCTTCTCAGGCAGAACCCACCACACAGACTTCTTTCCATGTTTGATATTTCCTTTCCTGTTCAGTAAGTCGATGTGATGTATTCTCCACATGCTAACCCCCTTTTGGGGAAGATGTGGTCTTCGTAGTGTCCGTTTTATTTCATAGGAAAAAGAAAAATTTTCAGCGCAAACTCCTGGTCTGCACAGCTGTAAGTTCTTATTCTTTATTCAAAACATAAGAGAACGACAGATAATGAATGTCTTGGTTACTGTTGTAACCAGGGATGTCAATTTTCACAAATTCCCATGATCGATAGTCGTTTAAATTAACGATCAATTAATCGATTAATCGTTAGCCTTAAAGGGATACTCCACTTTAAAATGAAAATTCTGTCATCATATACTCACCCTCATGTTGTTTCAATCCTTTATGAATTTCTTTCTTCTGCTGAACAGAAAGGAAGATATTTAGAAGAATATCAGTAACCAGACAGTTTCTGGTCTCATTGACTTCCATAGTATATTTTTTTCCTACTATGGAAGTCAATGAGACCAGAAACTGTCTGGTTACTGACATTCTTCTAAATATCTTCCTTTCTGTTCAGCAGAAGAAAGAAATTCATACAGGTTTGAAACAACATGAGGGTGAGTATATGATGACAGAACTTTCATTTTAAAGTGGAGTATCCCTTTAATACTGCAATATGCGTCTGTTGCAGTGGCATATGGCCAACAGCTTGACATGGTCTGCAAATGCTGCTCAAAATGACATGTTCCTCACCAAATGAATGAGAAGGTTTTTAGTCTAAATAAATTTCACGCGCTGAAAACGGCAACTAAACCTAATGATTTCACAATGATTTAATAAAATAGTGTTCTCATGTTATGTAGTATGACAGTCCCAATCATAGTTATTATTAGTCATGCATTGCTGCGCGCTGAATGAACAACGGTAAACTGGAGCACTTTGCTAGTTTGCTAAGACATTGTGTCCCTCTTGCCACAACACTGAACTACCCACTGAAATGGCCGGGACACTGTCTTGGCTCCTCAGCACAAGCCTGAATGAATGGAGCAAGACACCTTCTAACTACAATATATGCTCAGCTCACACATGCACCTTGAGGTTTTTTAGCACTAACTAGTTGTTGTTGTTTTTTTTGTAATACTGCCAAGGTCAGTTGTGTTACAGTCGAAAAATAATCTATTGAGACAGAACAACAAGGATGAAACTGTCTAGTGCGCACGAGTCGATCGCCTTTGTTTGCGCACAAAATCAATAACCTTTAAAAGGCTGTGTCTTTGCACACATATGCTAAGCATGCATTCACATCAAAACTGAAGTATACTTTGCTTAGCCATGCTTTTGGGAAACACACCCCTGGACGAATGCTCAGACAAACATACCAGTGTAAGCTAATGGCTTTCTTACTTTCAGTACCTGTAGATGCCCCAGTGACACCACATCAGACTGATTTACAGAGATAATGAGCACAACATGTACATATGGGGACTCTATACACTCGTAATGCATATGCTAAAGATACAGCACTTCCTTTTCAGTGCCACAGCAGAATACCTGATCCCTTGGGTCGATCTTAATGATGACAGTCTGCAAGCGTTTACTGTTAGACAGCTCCTCTTCAGTGCTTTGTGAGAAGAGATGTGAAGTTACATTCGTATCAGCTCTGCAAATCACATGTCTGTGTAAACCCTGATGTGACGTGCTAAAAGTAATTTAGTTATCGGACAAGTAGCATACAGTATATTATGTGATTTGAAAATGCAATTTTGAATGAGCTGGACTATCTCAAAAAGGTAAGTTTTAGAAAAGTAGCTTTTCTATTGATTGACCACTTTTTTTCAGCATTGCCACATACACACAAAAAAATGGCTTTTGTTGAAGTAAAACTATTAAGTAAAACAACAACAACACTGCATTTTACTAAAATGTGGCACGTTTTTTTTATAGTTATGAGGTGAAGACTTATTCTTATAATTACCTTCATCTGAGAAAGGTGGAAGTATAAAACCAGTGACTGAGTGTTCATACTCAGAACTATAAATGGTATTACCACAGACCTGAACCATGGCAATCAATCTTGATAGGACCACTGCGTCTCCATGGAAACGGTAGCCAAGTCCTGTGCCACTAGCACTCAACCTTATAAGACAAGAAAACTGATTGAGATTTAACTTACCAAACGTATTACTGTAGATATGGAACAATTTATCTAGACATTTATTTTATGAATTAAAATTTTTTAATGTAATATATTTGGTAATGTATTCCGATGAAGGCAAAGCTGAATTTTTTTTGCAACCATTAATCCAGTCTTCAGTGTCACATGATACTTCAGAAATCATTCTAATACGCTGATTTGCTTACAATAAACATTTATTATTATTATTAATGTTAAAAACAGTTGTGCTGTTAATTATTTTTGTGGAAACCATGATGATTTCCCCCCCCAGTGTTCTTCGATGAATAGAAAGTTCAAAAGAACAGCATTTATTTGACATAGAAACCCAAACTTTTGAATGGAAGTTTACAATATTTATTATTTAATATTCAGCCCCCTATAAACATATTTCAAAATTTAAAGAACATACATAAATATCATTTTGACATTAACTCTTTCATAAAAAGTAACATTCTCAAATGATAGATAAAAATAGATTGGTTAGCTTTAGATTTAGCTTTATATTGTTCAACAAATGGTTGGTATCTCTTGGAGAACTGTTAATGATTGAAGATTTCTGTCTTTTACTAAAAATGCCCCATAGCAGCCATTACAAAATATACTATTAATTTTCAGAGGATACTTAGAAGATTAATTAAAGCCCTAATGAAGGCTATGTTAGCATTTCTTGTCTTGTGTATAACAGATGTCAGATGCCTGTTTTAAACCAGCACTCATTATTGTTTATGCGTTTCAGCTATCATCTTGTCTTCTGAAAGTCAGTGTCATTGTCACTTTGTGAAACCAATGAGGATGGTGCTGGTGGTGTACTTCACTTGTATAACACAGTCTCATACTGTGAAGGCCTGGTGTGGCTTGGCACTGTACAGTCTTATGTAAGAAGAATGACATCTGAAGCATACAACCATCCAAAACACACCAGCACAAAAAACATATTACCATCTAATAGTCACTTTTGCATTTACAAGTGTGAAAATGCAAAATATTTTTTTGAACGATGCTGCATCATGAAATGCACCATCAGTGTGTGTGTGTGTGTGTGTGTGTGTGTGTGTGTGTGTGTGTGTGTGTGTTGTCCAGGTAAACCCTACACACTACAAAACCCTACGAGCAAATGTCCCCATAAATATAGTAAAACTTGAAAAACTTGAGGAAAACAGCATACAAATCATATTAAATATGTTTTTTTGAAAATGTCAAAATGTTTTCTGTGAGGGTTTTGTTTAGGTTAGGGCAAAGAATATACAGATTTCACCAGGTGTTGGTTTTATATATTGGTTTTGGCACAGAACATGAACATATATCACTCTGTTTCTTGGGATAAATGCATTGTAAAGCACTGTTTCCCTTCTTATCTCCATGTAATTCATTCTTCATAAGAAACACAAGACATGAATTTAACACGTGAGTATCTAAGTATCTCTATAGTACTCTATTTTTAGTCTCTATAGTGCCCTCCCAGCTAACAATTTTTGGTTCCCATAACGTTAGTTTTTGGTACCCAGAACATTCTCAGAATGTTAGTTTATGGTTCCCAGAACGTTATTTTATTGTTACATAAAAATAAAACCAAAAAAGAACGTTCCCCTAACGTAAGTATTTGGTTCCCAAAAAAATAACCAAAAAATAACATTAGGGGAACATTCTGTGTTAACTGGGCTTTAGTGAGGTTTTCTTTTCTTTTAAAGGGGCGCTGCCCTCGCTCAGCACAGCCATAAAACATGCGTTCTACATTGTCACAGAGTTTCCATGTGAAATGACGCTTTGACCACTTTCAGATTGCATAACACAGGAGTTTTATTTTTTATAAAATACATATTTTTAAAGTTATATGTGACTGAGTTGTAACTATATGTAGCTGTCAATATAATTAAATAATCACAATTAATCTCATGTCTTTGGCAAACAGAATGATTGCCAAATAATAATCAAAATACTATCAAATTTGGAAAATGTGTTAAAAAATAATAGCTTAAAAATGTATTTAATTGATATCTTATGTTAACACATTTGACAGCCCCAAAAACTGTCCCCTTAAATGTTTCATGAACCCCCAAGCACCTCCTTGAGGGTCCCTAGAACCAGTTTGAAGACCACTGGCATAACATAAATCAAATATTTATGGATTTAACGGAATATTAATATAATTTTTCTAGCAAACATACTGTTCATTCACTTCAAAGTCCATTTAAAACCAGGTTGGCATGTTATAATGGGGTATTTAGTGCAGTTAAAACTTTTTATAGTCTTTTTTTGGCTAAATAAATAAATAAATAAAAAATCTTCTCGTACAGTATAGGCCACTTGAATGCCTTTACCTGCAAGACTAATTTTATTATGCCCGGAAGGAAATATGGGATCTCTCGAGGACAGCCTTCGCAGCTTGACTTCTGACAAGCTAGAGGAAGAATTCATCCCTCTACTTCTAAAGCCACTCGAGCATGTCTTGTCTTTTTTTAGTGTGTTGAGATACGTAGGAAATCTGGAGGTGATCTGGAGGGGAATGTGAAATTGTGAGATACAGATAAGTAGACATTGGCAGATGAGGCATGGTGGGTCTGCTGTTTCATTTTCATTCCTGTGGGCTGTTACCTTCCCTGCCTTATTACCCTCTGGGCAGAAAAAAAAATTCCAATAATAAGCCCTCCGCCAGCACACAGAGAAGCTTCTTTAGCAGAAGAGCTGAATTTATCCATGCAGGTATTTTTTTATATACAGTACGATGGTGGATGTATCACTGTGCTGCTTGATATATTAAGAACAACAATTCTACATGGTTCTCTATACTGAAGAAAAGAAGTATGACTTGAATCTGAAGGAACACAGACAGAATGTATTTCTCATCTTCTGTTGTAAAGGTCTGTCAATGACTGAAAAAATAAATAAAAAATGGGTCACTGGGAAAGTGGGTGTCTGGGTGGCTAATGTTAAAAAAGGAATGGCTTTGAAAAGAATCATTTAAGAAATATCAAATGAGAATACTGCTGGTTGTGAGTGTGATTTTTATAGACTACATACAATTTAAATGTAAAAATAAAATACTTAGTGGTTCTCAACCTTTTTTGACTGCAAGCCCCCCCATGGTCCATAACAATAAATTAAAGCCCTAGAATTTTCCAGGTTTTGAGAATTTAGTTTATTTTATTATATTTTTATAACTGACCCAATAATATTTTAGAGATTGGCATAAACAGAAGAATGCCTATTGAGTTATATGATTTTATTATACATGACTTTTACATGCCAGGCCTATTAATCACACATTTAATTGTAAGCTATTGTCAGGATTGTTTTGTTTAGTTGTCCTATGTGTTTGTTTCTTGTGCTTCAGTTCAGTTTAGCCTTGACTGTATCCTAGTTTGTCTCCTTTGTTACTGATTACGTTCAGCTGTCGATCATTAGTCCCCTTGTTACCTCTGTGTATCAGTTCTTTGTCGATAATTGTCAGTATTTAATGTGGTAAGCCTTTGTGTTCTTGTGATATTCTCCTGTGTAACTTTTTTTTGGATGGTATCACCACACCTGACACATATGTCCAGGTTTTTCAATACAGTGATTATCCTGGTTCTTTGATGAACGATAAAACAGTTGTTGTGGGGGTGATTTCAAATAAGGAATATCTTTATTTATTTATTTTTTGTCTTATTTTAAGTCATATTGAGTCCCTTGGGAAGTTTGCTGATGTCCCCTGGGCCCCGGCCCCCTTATTGAGATCCACTGCTAGGGTATGCATTATGCAATCATTTCACCGTAAAAGCACAACGGTTGTTCTGTATTCATTTTCCCCCAAAGCATTTTTTAATGCACATAATCTCATGAGCTCTTGTTCCAATTAAACAAATTTAAAAACTCTTTAGTAATTAGATACCTTTGGACCTTGAACAGGAAATGCTTGGTTGCCTTTAAAAGGCATTACATTGCTCAACTGAGAAGCCAGCTCTTTGAGAGTATACCATCTGCTTATGTTAATCAAAATAACCGTCCCTGTCTGAGCCATTAATGGCTTTTAATGTACTGTATTGTGTTATTGATCACAATGTGGATTTTTTTTTTTTTTACATCCACATTTAAAGGGACAATTACAATCGGTATGATTTTTTATGTATTATTCACTTTCTTATTGCCGATGTATGAAAATCTTGTAACGAAACTTAAAAAACGAGACCTTCCCCGACTTCCTATAGGTTGTCTATGAAAGACTGATTTTTATATGAAAGACTTCTCTTCCATTCTACAAAAGAGCTCTTCTGTAATGTGTGTCAATATGTCATGCAAAGAAAAGGGATTCATTCAAACTAGATCTTCATTAGTATATCGCTGCAAAGGTATTTCCAACTTATTTTTACTTCTAAGCTAAGAATAAAAAAGAACTGCGGCGTGAATATATCAGGGAATTAAATCAAGTTCAGTCTCTTGTATGTTACGTGTGCGAGCATGAGCAATGGCTGCAGTTCATTTAACAGACAATAACAAGTCACCAATAACAAGGGTTTCTGAAATCTAAATATAGCCCCTTTAAATATTTTAGCTATTGAGTGCTGTTAAACCTATGTTCAGTTGACTGTCAGCTCTAAAAATGCCTGGGGCTCTAGGACAAGAAATTTAGCTAAATCTTTAACATTTCTTTTGGTATGTGGCACTTTTTGTTTCTGCTGAAATGGTCTGTTGGTGGAGAGGATTAGAAAAAGAGATGTGCTTGGTTCAGATGTGAATACCCCAGATTTCCCATCACAGAAATCGGAGCTGTCAGGAGTAATCACTTTATGAGACTCTGTGTGTGCACGTAAATGTGTGTGTGAAATAAGTGTGTAGGGACGTGCCTGCAGTATGGGAAGAGGGCTGTTTTGTTGTTCAAGGGTTTCTAAGTGTTCTAAAGGATTTCAGTGATGGCCCCAGCATTGATCAGCACTTCTGTTTTAATATATAGAAAAATGAATTTCTACTATACCCGAAGGATAACTGATGGTCAAATAACTTTATAAAATAAATAAAATACAAGAAATATATTATTCATTGTGTGTGTTCAAATATTTTCTGCAATTAGATGGTTCTGAAAGAATGGATCATTTAGAGAAAGTACTGTCAGATGTGCATCCTGGCATTAACATCTCTATGTGTAGTCTGGTTGATGAGGCATGACTTTGTTGTTCCTCTCTATTTAACTGCTTCAGTAAACAGAGTTCCATCTTTATGGAGCCACTCATCCTGATATACAGAAAGGGCTTGCGTGATCAGCTCCATTAAATGGACTCATCCCTTGAGTCAGGTTTATCTGGCCCAGAACAGGAGGCACACATGAGTAAACCTCAGGTAGAATTAATGTGCATGAGTTGGTACATATACACCTTCTGGATAAATCAGCAAATGTTATATTACTCCAATTACAAGATTTGATTCCATTCGGATTTCAACATGATTGGTTTTGATTGGGGTATTTAGTCATTAAGTCCATTTGCTTACATAGAGGCAGCAAGATATACAGCGCAGTGTTTCAGACTGATTTAAGCCGGTATATCTCGTCTTTTTGAAATATTCATTAAAAACGGATGATAAGAGTCATTTGTCTCGAGAATCAGGCTACCCTGGTTGCACTATACTGTATGTGTTTGAATCACTAAAACATACCGCCTCTATAAGACGCAATTTGTGTTTATTTTGCATTTAGCCCATGAAGTCAGACTCGAATTCAAGCTCCTTGAAGTAAGGCAGAATGAAGGTTAAATTTGTTGATCTGATGATATCACCTGTCAAACGTGCCTTTTTTCCTGTCTCAGGTGCTTTGTGAGAAGAGTGTTTAAAAATCGTCCAAACTATGGGAGAATACAGCTGAGGGAGCTCTGGCTTTTTAACAAGCTCAGGTGTCATTTTTGTTGTGTAATACAGATGTATTACAGCGAACAATTAACTCATCTCCTCCAATCCTGATGAAAGTTTGATATACCCAGCTAGCATTAATGAGGAACCCCAATCCACTGTACCGCATTTTAAAGATCAACACATTTACACTGAGCCCATTTTCTGATGACACTGTGCGAGTCACTTAGAGGCAGTTGATGAATTATGAACATCAGGTAGGCACAATGTGTTTCTGGAATAGTGCTGAATAGCATGATGAATCCTCTGGAAACAATGGTGACATCCTGAAGGTAAACAGAATGAAGATGGATGGCTCATTATATGCTGTTTCTTCAGATTTACATTCATCTCAAACCATTATTTTCTTTGAAGTTGCTTACTAAGTTGCTAAGTTTTGAGTTGGCAACTATTTGTTCCATTTTTACAATGCAGATATTGCACTCAATTCAGCTTCTCAAATTAAAGAACACTCTGCATTTGATTCTTTTTTACCACAATTTGTATGGTTCTGTAGAGATGCAATGATTCAACACTTCCCAAGATCTGAAGTGGCCACATTTATATGATATGTTTTTAAATCAAACTGCCTGTAAATGTATTGATTTTATTATCATATTTTTCTCTCACAGAAATTAAAGGATACCTTTCCTATATGCCATGTCAATATACTTTCTTTCAGTTTGGAATCTGCACTGTAAGACAAAAAATCTGTTGAAAGCCGAAAAGGTAGCCTAGTGGTTATTCTGACAGAACATTATCCATTAAGTTTACAGACATTTCCTTTAACCCCAAAACAAAACCCGATGCAATGCATAATTCAAAATACAGGAAAAACACCTGTGAAAAATCAATAAGCTTACGTTCCTTCATAGTAACACAGAGTAGTAGCCTACATTGGACCATATATGGACTTATGACTGTATCTGCTCACCAACCAAGGTAAATCTACTGAAAAACAAAACAAATCACATTAACATCTTAGGTCGTGTACATGTGATTGACAGAAAAGAGTGTATTGGAGTCAATTCACTGGTCAAAGGATGTTACTTCAAACATATTGCCATACAATATTAAAAGGTCTCAATCTTTCAGTAACTTTATTATTTCTCACTTTATGAAAACACACATGCTGACTAGTTGCCCTGGCAACAAGGCACCTGATGCCAACCAATAGTGCTGCATTTCTAGACCTTATGTAGCCCCGCCCCTTTTCAGCGCTGCGCTTCTTGTCTTTTGTATTCCGGTTTGTATTTCCACAGCGATCTTACGCAGGCTATTTATGAATGAACTGCCCGTTTTAAAATCTTCCCGGTCTACTGACATATGTTACATCTGCTTTAAACATTACAATGCTCGTGATAACTTTCATTAACTGTACAATAAGTAAATCCACTTCACCAGCTAATTACTCTTGGACAGCGATGCCATAGAAATATAAAGAGCTACCGCTAAAACATAAATTCAAAGACAAAGAAAAGAAAGCAGTAGTCGTTTGTGACTTTTAATAACTTTTAAATCAAGAAAGTACACCAGTAAGCACATTTTAATTTCCTAACACTTCATAGCAAACATGCAAAGACAGCATGAAAAAGTGGGCAAATTCGCATTAACACACAGGCTGACAGTATTGCATGAGTAAGTGCTGAGGAAAGTACATTGAGGATGAAATATTGAATGGCCTTTGCCAGTGTTTGTGCGGGGGAAATGTTTGTGTGGTAATAAAGTTGATTTACATGACAACTTGCAAAAACTCGCAGAGCTTGCAGCGAAAAGCGTGAGGCCAGAGTAAAATGTATGTGTGAAACGAGTATTTAACTCGTCTTGTAGGGGAAAATGTGTTAGCGCTGCCACGGAAGACTGAATAACGAAAAGATCTTAGTCTCCGCTTTCAGTACTTTTAATCTCATTACACACTAAATGTATGTATGCTGTGTACTACTTTATTGGAATGTACAGACCGACGAGGGTAGGCTTCAGTTTGTGTAATGTCACAAGATGGCTTCCTGAAGTAAAAGTGAATGTGTGAGACAGTCTAATATACTCCTCCCTCCCCTGGTCTAATAAAGTAGCTGAGATGCCCCTACTCCTTGACAGCTCTAAACAAAAAGGTACAATGCAGGTAAGTACAAAAATTTAACAATATTTATTCTCTGTGTACTTTTCTTTCTTGTAATCAAGCGTTAATTCTGGACTAATAATCACAAAATAAAAGAAAATAAATAAAATGTATAGTCTTTGTGTTTTCTTTTAAACTCACTACAACACAACCACTTTCAATGTAAAAGCTTTAAACCATTCAGTTGTACAGTGGTAAGTCTCACTTCAAAATAAAAAAACACTTGTTATCACCACTTAATGATCAGTTTCCAAATGATCAAACAATCACATTTTTGAAAAACAACAATGGTATACACAATGAAATTTCACATCTGGAAGAGCACTTACGTGAAACGTCCCTTTATGTGTTCACTCACAGTTCACTTTAGGTTCTGTGACTCAACTGAACTCTCACAGTTCAATGTTCATCGGATCAAAGTATATAAAAAAAAAAAAAAAAATAGATTGAAGAGTTGAGATGAGTTGTCTTGACGTAGCGTGCGTTGAAATTAACTTTCGTAGCAATATCACTCAGGCTCAATGAAATGTTCCACAAAAGATAACTATTAATGAATCAAAAATGAGTCAAAAAGCAAATGAATCAAACTCAGATTCATGAATCAGAATGAAATGTATCAACTGGAATATATCAAACTGAGATACACAAACTGAGATGAGTCAAATTAAGATGTCGTTGGATGGCAGGGTAATACAAAATAGTCTTAAACTCAAATCTTCTCGGAAAAACTATGTTCAGCACCAACTGCAAACAGCAATTCCCATCTCACGTGCGACGACACGGGCCGAACACTCGCGCGATCAGTCTGGTTGAAACGTTAGTTCGTAAGGGTGCTTCTCAATCAAGATGAAAGGAGTCCAAAAAAAAATCAACAAAAAAATGACAAAAATCTCTTCAATCGTCACCAATCAAACGCAACTTTAAATGCACTCACAGTTCTCGTAGCCTTCACAAAACATTACTGCGTCACTCTAGCAGCCCAATCCAATGCGGTTCACGGATCAAAACTACACACAAAACTACGAAACCGTGGGATACAGCTCACAAAAATCACTTGATGTCGTCCTTTATTCGACTAAAGCCCCGATTAACTTCCGTTTAAGTTACTTTATCGGACAAGCTTCTCGAACACGACACAACGCTCACTTTCTCTTCTCTGTCACACTCTCATACACTCCGCTCTTCTTCTTCTTCTCTTGCCGCGCACCTCAACGCCGAAAACTAATCCACCCGTCAAAATAAAAGTCTGCCAAAAATAATAATGATTTTTAGGTAATATATACCCGTTACATTTCCCCCCTGCTAAACCCTGCCACTCCATCGACATCTCCAGACAGACCAGTTCCTATATGAAACAAACAAAACAAGGACAGTTAAATTGGATTCAATGACACAACATTTTCAAGTTTTGCTTAGGCATTCTCTTTGACATTTTCTTTACACATGTATTGGCACTTTAAACCCAAATTACATAATGTAATCATCCTTATATCTTACAGGCAATCTACCCTGGGTTTCTCTCTTCGAACGTCTGAGATGAGGTACCCCACTAGTGTCAGCTTCTGAAATGTCAGAGTCTTCAGATTCCCCATCTTGACCTGTATCTACTCTCTCACACCCAGCTACATTACCCTCCTCACGTACCACTCCACCCTCGACTTCCCCAGGTAAGCAGGTGTTTGGTAAGTGTGTAGTATATGGAATGTAAACAATGTCTTGTGAGTCTGAGTCTGACAATTCTTTTTCTCTTCTTGCATGTGTAACCTGCCTTGTGGGTGAGGGAAAAGTACAGTGTCTCAATTGATCCCTGTGAACGACCTTTGTGGAACCTCCCTGCTCAGGACGTACAGTAAAGACTGGTAAACCTGCGTGATTTTGTTGCACTACCAAATACGGTACAGACTCCCACTTATCTTGGATTTTGTTTCGTCCTCTAAACTTGTGGTTACGCAACAATACTCTGTCACCAGGTCTAATGAGCGCTCCTGAAGCCTTACGGTCATAAACCCTCTTCCTTCTTCTGGAAGCTTCTTGAGCAGTTACCTTCGCTGTCTCCACTGCAGTTCTCAGGCGTTCATGGTGATTCTTTACCCACTCATCTAGATCATCCGCCTCATCATCAGTTAGGTCTTTCCCTCCTAGGACATCCATGGGCAGCCTTGCATCCCGTCCAAACATTAAATAAAATGGGGAGTAACCGGTCGATGAATGAACGTGGCTATTGTAGGCCATCACAAGTTCAGGCAGGTAAGTTTTCCAATCCTTCTTCTTTTCCGCAGGTAATGTTCGCAGCATGTCGTGCATAGTGCGATTGAACCTTTCGCACTGCGCATTCCCTTGCGGATGATAAGGACTGGTGCGGCTCTTGCTGATCCCATACAATTTACAGAGTTCCTTTATTACGCTGGCCTCGAAACATCTGCCTTGATCCGAGTGCAATCGGGCAGGACACCCATAGCAAACAAACCAGTGTCGTACAAGGGCTTTGGCGGTGGTAAGTGCTGTCTGATTTTTCGTCGGGACTGCCACAGTAAATCTTGTAAACATGTCTGTAAGCACTAGAACATTCTCGTAACCACCTGCTGACCTCTCAAGCATGGTGTAATCCATGGCAAGAACTTCTAGAGGTGCGGTTACGTTGGTGCAGGT
Source organism: Rutilus rutilus (assembly GCF_951802725.1). Taxonomy (NCBI): domain Eukaryota; kingdom Metazoa; phylum Chordata; class Actinopteri; order Cypriniformes; family Leuciscidae; genus Rutilus; species Rutilus rutilus. Next base: position 26,392,384 of record NC_140220.1, on the reverse strand, counting down.
CATAGGAGCATGAATCTTGGGGAACACATCCTTAGCTAGGGTACATCTTCGACATTGGGTAACCCATGTTTGTACATCATTGGCCATTGAGGGCCAATAATAACTCTGTCGCATCTGCTCTAATGTACTCCTGCTGCCAAAATGTCCTCCATGTTCATGGACTCCCTTATACACTTTCTCCCGTAAAGACTCAGGCACTACCAACTGCCAAATCTCTTCCCCGTCCCTTGGGTCTGTAATTACTCGGAACAGCACTTCGTGTTTTAATTTCAAACGCTCCAATTGTCTAGCTAGCTTCTTTTGCTGGGTTTCCATATCCCGGAAACTACGTGTCATTATCCTCCTGTTCTCAAGTACAGCGTTGTACACAGGTGCTATACCAGGATCCTTCCTCTGTTGCTCTTTGATGGATGACCAGCTATAACCATCAACACCCTTCCTTACGGTTGCTTGTTTGGCAACTCGGACGACCGACTTGTCAACCCTTTCTTCTTTACCAGGCCACAGGCATGCTCGTACCTCGTCTGATGTCAACCGAATGAAGTCTTTTCCAGTGTCATCCTCCTCGGGTTCCATACCCCAGGGAATCCTAGAAAGAACGTCAGCATTGATGTTCTGTCTGCCGGGCTTGTAACAAACCTCAAAGTTGAACTCTGCCAACTGTGCAGACCAACGCTGTTCCACTGCTCCGAGGTTGGCTGTCTCCAGGTAGCGAAGGGGGTTGTGGTCAGTAATAACCTGAAATTTTGCAAATATCAGGTATTCCTTAAATTTCTCAGTTACTGCCCATTTAAGGGCAAGTAACTCCAACTTGAAGGCACTGTAATACTTGTCATTTCTTTCAGATCCCTTTAGACCTCTGCTCGCGTAGGCAATGACACGTTCAACGCCCCCCTGCTTTTGACTGAGTATTGCTCCAAGTCCGTTGAGGCTCCCATCTGTCGTGAGTATGAACGGACACTGGAAATCAGGGTAAGCCAGAATCGGAGGTGACATGAGACAACTCTTTAGCTTGCTGAATGCGGACTGACACTCATCACTCCAGACAAATGCCTCTGCTGACTTGCCTTTGTTACCTTTTCCCACCAGGGCATGTAGGGGCTTTGCCAGCTGCGCGAATCTTGGAACAAAACGACGATAATAACTCATAAATCCCAGCAGCTGTCTAACCTCCCTAACGTTCATCGGTGAAGGCCACGCATCCAAGCACTGAACCTTGTCCTTGTCCACCTGAACTCCCTTTGACGAAATTATGTGACCCAGGAACCGGACCTCTGGCCTCAGGAGAAAACATTTACTCGGTTTCAGCTTCAGTCCATGCTGACGCAACCTTGAGAAAACAAGCTCCAACTTCTCACAATGACTCTTGAAATCCACAGAGAACACGATAATATCGTCAAGATAGATCAAGAGAATGTCAAAAGCCAGATCACCTAATGCTGCAGTCATCAATCGCTGAAAGGTGGCCGGAGCGTTGCATAAACCAAACGGCATCCGTGTCCACTCAAACAACCCGAACGGAGTTGTGACAGCAGTCTTCTCCCGATCTGATTCAGTCACCGCCACTTGAAAATAACCTGCCGTGAGATCCAGTGTGGAAAACAACTGTGCATTCCCCAAAGCATCCAAGGATTCCTTCACGCGTGGAAGGGGGTAGGCATCCTTGAATGTGACTTGGTTGAGTCTCCTGTAGTCGCAGCAGAAACGAACACCTCCGTCTTTCTTTATCACAATGACTGCAGGTGAGGCCCACGGACTGCGACTCTCGTTCAGCACACCTTGACTGACAAGATCCTGCACATGTCTCTTAAACTCTTGGAAAACGTGAGGTGGGACTCGTCGATGGCGTTGTTTTATTGGCTGTGCATCTCCGGTAGGTATGCTATGTGTCACTGTTGTTGTGTATCCATAGTCTGTGTCACTCTTGGAGAAAACATCACTGTAACGTGTCAGCAGAGCATTTAACTCCTCTCGTTGCATCTCAGACAATCCGTCCTGATTCATCTGAACAGGAATTGACAGTTGTTCAGGCTGGCTCTCAATCTTAATGCTGCACTGTACATGTTGTTTAACACGTAGCTCATCATCATCCTTTTCGAATTCCACAATTTGCTTTGGGACTACTTTTTGAGGCTTAGACACAACTGCAATCCTGGACCTCGGCATCAACCTGACGGTTTCTTGACATAGATTTAACACTCGCACCGGAACTTTACCCTTTTCTGGGCTTGCAAGCACATTGGCTACTAACAATCCTTTTGGAAGGGTAACAGAACCTGTGGACTCCACCAACACTTGATGCTTCACTTGATGAGGTATACTGCAGTGGCCTTCCACAATCTTCTCACTTAAGGGTGGGATTATCACAACTTGCTTCCCAGACACCTTAACAAATCCTATCCTTCCTTCTGGGCCCAAGAGTCCTTCATCTTTTTTTACCTTTGCTATCACTCGTCTGACGTTAGCATCTGCACGTTGGCTCACTTTGCTCTCCTTATCCAAATCCTTTCCAGACAGTACAAGGTTTTTCAATTCACTAAGCACATTCATCCCCACGATTCCAGCCAATCCCTTCATCTCCTTCACGTCGGGGTTCGAGTCTGTGAGCACGAAAACACACTTCCCTGGAAGCAGAGTTCCCATGCACTCTATATCTGCCTGTAGACATCCAAGAACAGGAATGTCTAGTCCGTTTGCAGCAGTGAGGCGCACCCAGTTAGCAGACGACAGCTGAATCTCTTGTCCTCCGAAATTATGTTTAAAGTGAGACTCCGAGATGGTGGTGACCTCTGAACCGGTGTCCAAAAGGCATTTGGTGGGCACCCCTGCTATTTTTACATCCACTGTCAAACAGTCTCCAAAAGCACTATCCCTAAGTGTTTCTGGTGCTATATCTGCATTCCAGTCAGCTGTATGGCTCCGTATAACTGAAGGACCATTGGTGCTTGCCAAGTCACCCGACGAAACTCCTCTTAACACCTCAGATACTTCCGCCATTTGTGATGACTCAGTGCCCCGGTTACCCAGCTCCTTAAGCTGCCTACAACGTCGACTCGTGTGACCTGGTTCACCACATGTGTAACAGATATATTGCCCTTCACTGTTTTTCAGTGGCTGTCTTCTCATAACACCCGGCTGGGGATCAACTCTCCCTTGACTATGGACAATTCTGTACAATTCTTCCTGCCGTGCAGCTATCTTCTCTATTGCCTCGTGCAACTTTTCTAATGTCAATGAGGATGGATTGTCACCAGTCTCAACTGTAGTGTGAGCTGCCACTCTCGCACGCACAGGGGTCTTCAAGTTACCTTCAGGCTGTGCTTCCTCTTCCTCAGACCATGTGATGGCGTCCTGCATCAGCTGTGCAAAAGTCAAGCTTCGCTCCTCCTTGACCCTTCGTTTCATCTCTCTTCTTAGGAAATCATCCCTCAGTCCAAGGACTAACTGCTCTTTCAAAACACTCTCTTCATCTGAAACTCGTCTGGGCTCTCTGCGTTTCACCTTGTGGAGCTTTTCTCGTAAATCGTAAGCATAGGCGCGTATGGTCTCACCAGGTGCTTGCTTTCGATCATAAAAATCTTTCAACCTCGTGCCAATAGGTACCTTGTCTCCATAGGTTTCCTGGAGCAGCTGGAAGATGGACTCCACACTGTTATCCACTTCTTCCATCATGAACTTCACAGTATCTTTAGCTTCTCCCTTTAAGTGCTGCTTTATCAGCTCCACCTGATCCTCTTCTGGCACCTTCATGACTCGAAAGGCTGATTTCATAGAGACAATCCACTCTTCTACACTTCCTTCTCCGGGCTTTGTGGTGCCAGTGAAATCGTTAAGTTTATGATCTCTTGGGATATAGATCGTTGCTGGGGGTGCACGAGTGGCCGCTTGCTGCTCCATTACTGCTCTGGCCAATGACAGGGCTTCTCGCTGCTCCGTTCTGGCATGATCCAATGCCCCAGCTTGCTCTGCTAACCTCCTCTGCATTTCAGCGAACTCCTTCTTCAATTCTTCCAGTTCTGCCATTTTTCTTCTTGCTCACAGACCTGGGACAGAATAGTGCAACAACAACAAAAAACTAGGCTAAGTATGATCCTGTTCGTGACGCCACTTATGAAACGAGTATTTAACTCGTCTTGTAGGGGAAAATGTGTTAGCGCTGCCACGGAAGACTGAATAACGAAAAGATCTTAGTCTCCGCTTTCAGTACTTTTAATCTCATTACACACTAAATGTATGTATGCTGTGTACTACTTTATTGGAATGTACAGACCGACGAGGGTAGGCTTCAGTTTGTGTAATGTCACAAGATGGCTTCCTGAAGTAAAAGTGAATGTGTGAGACAGTCTAATATACTCCTCCCTCCCCTGGTCTAATAAAGTAGCTGAGATGCCCCTACTCCTTGACAGCTCTAAACAAAAAGGTACAATGCAGGTAAGTACAAAAATTTAACAATATTTATTCTCTGTGTACTTTTCTTTCTTGTAATCAAGCGTTAATTCTGGACTAATAATCACAAAATAAAAGAAAATAAATAAAATGTATAGTCTTTGTGTTTTCTTTTAAACTCACTACAACACAACCACTTTCAATGTAAAAGCTTTAAACCATTCAGTTGTACAGTGGTAAGTCTCACTTCAAAATAAAAAAACACTTGTTATCACCACTTAATGATCAGTTTCCAAATGATCAAACAATCACATTTTTGAAAAACAACAATGGTATACACAATGAAATTTCACATCTGGAAGAGCACTTACGTGAAACGTCCCTTTATGTGTTCACTCACAGTTCACTTTAGGTTCTGTGACTCAACTGAACTCTCACAGTTCAATGTTCATCGGATCAAAGTATATAAAAAAAAAAAAAGAGTTGAGATGAGTTGTCTTGACGTAGCGTGCGTTGAAATTAACTTTCGTAGCAATATCACTCAGGCTCAATGAAATGTTCCACAAAAGATAACTATTAATGAATCAAAAATGAGTCAAAAAGCAAATGAATCAAACTCAGATTCATGAATCAGAATGAAATGTATCAACTGGAATATATCAAACTGAGATACACAAACTGAGATGAGTCAAATTAAGATGTCGTTGGATGGCAGGGTAATACAAAATAGTCTTAAACTCAAATCTTCTCGGAAAAACTATGTTCAGCACCAACTGCAAACAGCAATTCCCATCTCACGTGCGACGACACGGGCCGAACACTCGCGCGATCAGTCTGGTTGAAACGTTAGTTCGTAAGGGTGCTTCTCAATCAAGATGAAAGGAGTCCAAAAAAAAAATCAACAAAAAAATGACAAAAATCTCTTCAATCGTCACCAATCAAACGCAACTTTAAATGCACTCACAGTTCTCGTAGCCTTCACAAAACATTACTGCGTCACTCTAGCAGCCCAATCCAATGCGGTTCACGGATCAAAACTACACACAAAACTACGAAAACGTGGGATACAGCTCACAAAAATCACTTGATGTCGTCCTTTATTCGACTAAAGCCCCGATTAACTTCCGTTTAAGTTACTTTATCGGACAAGCTTCTCGAACACGACACAACGCTCACTTTCTCTTCTCTGCCACACTCTCATACACTCCGCTCTTCTTCTTCTTCTCTTGCCGCGCACCTCAACGCCGAAAACTAATCCACCCGTCAAAATAAAAGTCTGCCAAAAATAATAATGATTTTTAGGTAATATATACCCGTTACATGTGCATGTTTGCATATCGTGGCGGGAGGAGCAGACAGACAGTGGTAGTTATGTCCAAGCCTAGTAGAGGCATTAATTAACAGAAATAAACATAAAATGTCCAAAAATGGGGAAATAAAGTGTTAAAATAAAAGGGGATCTGGTGTCCTCGTCGTGCCAGGAAATCGTGAAGGATGAGTAGTAAAGAGGTGGGATGGTCCAGGTAAGGGGGCGGTGTCGAGCTTCTCTCTCTGGTCTGAGGCGCGAGGGGCGGCGGCTTCAGCATCGCGGCTTGATCCTCTTCATCCATTTGAGGAGAAGCGGCCCGGCATCCTAGCCTGTCAGTGGCATCACGCATGGTTCTCCGTTCGGACCGCGGGTCCAGCGTCTCACAACGCGGGAATCCCTCCGCACTCCCTTCCTGGACCCACGAGGGCACCAGTGTGCAGTGTCTCTCGAGGAGAGGCGCGCTCAGCATTTAACAGCGGCGGTGATGAGGCTTCATTATCTTCAGGTGTGCATCATCACACGCCGCCAGTTCACCTCTTCAGCGCCCCTCCTCTCCAATCACACTCACTCCAGTCGGGAACCTGCGAAGGGCGGCGTGTTAAGGGACGGGGTGGCGCTAATTACAAGGGAGAGGCAGCAGCCAGTCACATTAGGCTTGTTCGACTTGAATCGGCGCTGCACAGACCGATCAGTTTATGACATCAAAGTACCGCGAGAGCAATTCAAAAACATAAGGCTTGTTCGACTTCATGCAGCTCTGCGCAGACCGATCGGCGGCTGACTTAAAGCAGTGCATGCCGGTTAGAAATTTTGTCCGACTTGATACAGCGCCGACGCCACGTGACTGTGACGTATGCCATCAAAGTACCACGAGAGCAATTCGAGAGTAGCCGGAGAACTCAGCCAGCGCAGCTTCTCAAGAGCGGCTGCACTGGGCTGCATGTGGGCTGATGACGACACAGCTGTTCCACGATTGGCCGGATTCACCGCATGACAACGATCACGTGTGTTTCGTGTTTATTCGAACACCTTTAGTTCCTCTAAAGCTCTCATATCAGTTTATTATAACAGTAAACACTCTTTTTATGTCGTTGTCATGTTATATTGTGTCATGTTTATCAAATTAAAACTGCTTAAAAAACGTAGACTCCACTTCATTGATAGTTGAACTTTATTCTTGTTCAAACAGACGCTGTATGAAGCAGTACATTTAAAGTATTGAATGAAAATGTCTCTGAAACATCTGTGTATTATTTGGCAAATATTGCATTTATTTCACTGCAGCTGTGGCAAAGTATGCAAACACCACGTGAGCGGTCACCACGGGAACCAGAAAGTGTCCGACTTCACGTCTCCGTTTGCAGCTCCTCCCCGCCTGCACGCGGCTACTCTCGCCGATCGGTTACATCCAGCCGCAGCCGATGTCGAACACACCTTCCGACTTCACAGGCTTGTTCGACTTCATGCAGCTCTGCGCAATCCGATCGGTGGCTGACTTGAAGCAGTGCATGCCGGTTAGAAATTGTGTCCGACTTGATCCAGCGCCGACGCCACATGACTGTGACGTATGCCATCAAAGTACCGCGAGAGTGATTCGAGAGTAGCCAGAGAACTCAGCCAGCGCAGCTTCTCAAGAGCGGCTGCACGAGGGCTGATGACGACACAGCTGTTCCACGATTGGCCGGATTCACTGCATGACAACGATCACGTGTGTTTCGTGTTTATCCGAACACCTTTAGTTCCTCTAACGCTCACAAATCAGTTTTTTATAACTTTTCATGTAGTTGCGATGTTATATTGTGTCATGTTTATTAAATTAAAACTGATTAAAAACGTAGACTCCACTTCATTGATAGTAACTTATGTTGAACTTTATTCTTGTTCAAACAGACGTTGCATGAAGCTGTACATAAAGTATTGAATTAAAATGTCTCTGAAACATTATTTGGCAAAAATTGCATTTATTTCACTTCAGCTGTGGTAAAGTATGCAAACACCACGTGAGCGGTCACTACGGGAACCAGAAAGTGTCCGACTTCACGTCTCCGTTTGCAGCTCCTCCCCGCCTGCACGCGGCTACTCTCGCCGATCGGTTACATCCAGCCGCAGCCGATGTCGAACACACCTATAGGCTTGTTTGAGATGCGCCTTGCCTCGCCTGAAATGTAGCCGAGAGTAGGCGGCTGCAGTGAGGGGAGGAGTGAAAAAAGCGCAGGCAAGCCGGACACTTATCTCTTCTCGCAGTGGATCAGACACCTGTGAGATCAAAGATGGATATCGCGGGATTCACGCTCGTGCACAGTGTTGCTAATAAACTGGATGTAATTCGAGTTCTGTTGCTTTTATATGAAAATAAATAAAATGAACAAGACACCCAAAGTACTTGTTATTTAATTCAATTCGAAATACATTTTTCTTTAATACAGACATATGTGTTTTTATTTATTTTATTTTTTTATAAAAATTAAATTGCATAACCCAAAGAGATCGCACTGTCAGATAGTTTGGGAATATTCACACATAACATATACACATAAAACATGATATTAGAGTTTTAAAATCAAACATTTTAAAAGAGAACAATACATCACAGTTGTTTAAGCCAATGAGCATTAAGCAGTGTCGTCAGCAAGTCGTTTCCCATCATGCTTTTGATCAGCGCAGTCGGTGGAGAGCAACTGCGCTCGACTGCAGAATCCGACACCTCCGCCTAGCGCTCGCGAGAGATTTTTGACATACGTCAGCATGACATCAGAGCAAGGCGGACCGCACTCAGACACATTTCTAACCGGCATGCATCTCGCGCTGATCACCGGTGATCGGTTCTGCCAGAGCCCGTCTACGGAGAGCCTGCCCACTCCCTATTAAGCTCTATATATTGTACCGAATTTTGGTTGTAGTTCCACCAGAGTTCCACTGGGGGCGATCGCCATGAGTGCAAAATGAATGGGAGTCAATGGGGCTAGACAGCTAAATTTGTCTCTTTCACCCGATTGCCGTTGAGAAATCTCAGATCTGATTGTAGATTTTACAAGTTCAACATGGGTTTTAGGTCGAAAGTTGAATGAACGAGTACTTATGTCCTTTTGATTTCTTACAGGTTGAGTTGTTGTTGCCCATAACACGCTAGCATTTTGCTAATGAACGCTGATTGGTCAGTGAAGGACTGATTACGACCAGAGATACCGCTTGATGGCATCGTGTCATCCGCAGCCGGACCAGAAACAAACAAAACAAAAACTCTTCTAGCACGTGTATTTACCTGTGTCAGCTGTGTTGTCGATGCCTCGAGTGAAAAGAAAGTGCAGAGCGCGAACGCACCAGAGTGAGTGAAGGATTGCCGTGAAGCAGTATCTCTGGTCGTACATGTGTATGACGTCATTGACACTTTAAAAGACTTTTTAAAGCAAATAAGTGACTCAAAAAAATCTAACACCCAGCAATGTGTAATTTATTTGCATCTCCTTTCGAATACAACATTCAAATTACTAGACAAAAAATTATATCCTGAGAAAAGTGGATTTTTATTGGTATAGCGCCATAGACCTCCATTCATTCTGCACTCGTCCTGTGAGCGCCCTCATATGGAATCAGAGAGGAACTGCAACCAGTTCAGAAGCCGGAAGTGTACTGAGAGTGAAACTTCTCGCCATATTAGACATTAGGCTTGTTTGAGATGAGCAAAATCTGCGCAGAACCGATCACCGGTGATCAGCGCGAGATGCATGCCGGTTAGAAATGTGTCCGAGTGCGGTCCGCCTTGCTCTGATGTCATGCGGACGTATGTCAAAAATCTCTCGCGAGCGCTAGGCGGAGGTGTCGGATTCTGCAGTCGAGCGCAGTTGCTCTCCACCGACTGCGCTGATCAAAAGCATGATGGGAAACGACTTGCTGACGACACTGCTTAATGCTCATTGGTTTAAACAACTGTGATGTATTGTTCTCTTTTAAAATGTTTGATTTTAAAACTCTAATATCATGTTTTATGTGTATATGTTATGTGTGAATATTCCCAAACTATCTGACAGTGCGATCTCTTTGGGTTATGCAATTTCATTTTTATAAAAAAATAAAATAAATAAAAACACATGTCTGTATTAAAGAAAAAAATATTGATAAACATGTATTTGGAATGGAATTAAATAACAAGTACTTTGGGTGTCTTGTCCATTTTATTTATTTTCATATAAAAGCAACAGAACTCGAATTACATCCAGTTTATTGGCAACACTGTGCACGAGCGTGAATCCCGCGATATCCATCTTTGATCTCACAGGTGTCTGATCCACTGCGAGAAGAGAGAAGTGTCCGGCTTGCCTGCGCTTTTTTCACTCCTCCTCTCACTGCAGCCGCCTACTCTCGGCTACATTTCAGGCGAGGCAAGGCGCATCTCAAACAAGCCTATTCTCTGGTTCTGCGCAGATTTTGCTCATCTCAAAAGGCTTGTTTGAGATGCGCCTTGCCTCGCCTGAAATGTAGCCGAGAGTAGGCGGCTGCAGTGAGAGGAGGAGTGAAAAAAGCGCCGGCAAGCCGGACAGATCTCTCTTCTCGCAGTGGATCTTACACCTGTGAGATCAAAGATGGATATCGCGGGATTCACGCTCGTGCACAGTGTTGCTAATAAACTGGATGGAATTTAAGTTCTATTGCTTTTATATGAAAATAAATATAATGAACAAGACACCCAAAGTAGCCTACTTATTTAATTCCATTAAATACATGTTTATCAGTCTTTTTTTCTTTAATACAGACATGTTTTTTATTTTATTTATTTTTTATAAAAAATACATTGCATAATCCATAGAGATCGCACTGTTAGATAGTTTGGGAATATTCACAACATATACATAAAACATGATATCAGAGTTTTAAAATCAAACATTTTAAAAGAGAACAATACATCACGGTTGTTTAAACCAATGAACATTAAGCTGTGTCGTCAGCAAGTCGTTTCCCATCATGCTTTTGATCAGCGCAGTCGGTGGAGAGCAACTGCGCTCGACTGCAGAATCCGACAGGTGTGCCTTGCGCTCGCGAGAGATTTTTGACATACGTCAGCATGACATCAGAGCAAGGCGGACCGCACTCGGACACATTTCTAACCGGCATGCATCTCGCGCTGATCACCGGTGATCGATTCTGCGCAGATTTTGCTCATCTCAAACAAACCTAAAGCCTCATAAGGAGCCGTCTACTCTCTATTCGCTCTCGCGGTATTTTGATGTCATTCACCGATCGGTCTGTGCAGCGCCGGTTAAGTCGAACAAGCCTAACATGTGTGCTGGAACAAGAAGAATCTGAGGTGCTGCAACTAAACTATATTCAGTGGCAGATTAGAAAAAAACAAACATTCCCAGTGTCTTATCTGTCATATAAACTTACTAATTACCCAGTTCTGCCAAGACAACATGCAATTACTTTCTGCAACATTCTTCCCTAAAGAAAAACAGTCTCGTTTTACAAACACCCTAACCAGTGGAAACGGACATTGTTTTTGTTCTCAGCATAAATTGCCGAGGTTGTTTTTTCAGCCATATTTTGTTTCAGTAAGTAATAATGCTGTAGGCCTACACTATTCTTACTTTTTGCAATAAATAAATAAATAAAATTAGCTTAATTTGTCAGCAAAGCTTGAAATGCCTTTTTTTGTTGCTACATTGTGGTATTTTTTTCTTCTATTTTTTCATTGAGTCTAAATATTAGTAATGAACAGTCACAGTGATATTTGCTCATTACCCACCAGCCACATTTGAAACTTCCACACTGATAAAGACTGATACCCCCCCAGCACCCCATACTGGACAGTAGAAGATCAATATGGTTGCCTCATTAATTTTTTAAAGATGTCAATTCCCCTTAAACTTTAATGTTATTTAATTGCAATGGGGGAGTCGGTAAGCAGTCGTCTGTGAAAGTAATCATTCAGTTTTGAGTGCTGCCCATTCATTTACCCCTGAGTGCGCAAACAGAAGGCTGGGAAGGTCAGGGACCATTGCTGAGATCTCTTGGAGACCCCAACTGTGTTTTGAATGAATGGAGCAGTGGAGAGAGAGCAGAATAAGAGAAAGTACTGTAAGGACTCAGTTTGGCTAAGCTTTTGGGTTTGCTCCAAATACTTCCCCGCTGACTTCGGGCTCTGCAGTGAAAGAAGAGCTGAAGAAGAAAGAAACGAGGATGGCGACATTAAGAGAGACTACAGATAGAAATAATAGACAAAATAAGACCAGGGGTGAAACAGCTTTGGGTTCTTAGCATATTGTACAATAACTTCGAAATCGAGGGGGTTAACATTTTAAAGGATTTTTTGTTAGTCAAATGTCAACTAGCCTACCATAAAGACTTTGCGGTCACATTAACGAAGTTTGGGTGGTAATTTGTAGGTTGTCAACGTATAAAGCACAGCTCACACAAAAGTCACTTTCAAACTAAGCAACTTTCTTGAACAATGTGGCAAATTTGCTTAAACCCATGTGGGGAAATACTTGCGTGGATTCCTATTGACATGACTGGATTTCATCAAGGAAAATTCAAAAAATGCGACCGCACCCTAACAATTGTGATATATTTATTATAAAATATTTTTGATTAAATGTAGCCTAAGTATTTGTTTCGTCAATTTTTTGAAAGCTTAAGCGTATTGCCACAGTTCCTCAGGAAAACACGATTTCTGTTCTTGTCTATTTACCATCACGAAAAAAATGTGGCCTGAGATGTGATTGTTTGAGGTTATACTGAAATGTTTGAAGCTCAATTGAAAAATACTTTACATAAATTAAGTAAAATATTTATAAATAATGCCCACTCAAACGTTTGGTTTTGATTTCCTTTGAGGGGGTTCAGGCTTTAATTAAAAACACTTTTGGTTTAGAAAAGAAAGAAAATGCCACATAAGAGGTAGACAAAAAGTCATTGTGTGAAACTTGTCCAAGCTTGATGTAATTATCTTGCGTAATTGTCATGGTGTTGTTATGGTGGTATTGAACATCAAGGTAACAAGAAATGAAAGAGATGAATATGAACAGACATGCTGTCATCATTATCAAGCGATTCCAGTTCATTATTATCATCTTTAGCAACAAACAAAGCTGCCGTTTCAGAGGTTTGACATCCTTAAACATGCACAAATGATACACAAAAATGTGCAATACATACAAAGTGGCACAAAACAAAAGGCTAGTGAACAAGGCAGGGTCAAAGACGAAAAGGGTTTACAGTATACCGAATAAAACTAAGGCATATTTAAAACTGTCACTGTTGGTTGCAGTAGTACGTGCACGAAAACGAGGAACTCATAGAGACAGTCTTTAAAATAATAATCCAACACAATAACTGGAGATCATGGGTTAACACAACCATAAAAAGACGACACAGAAAAACGATTAAAGGTTGTATCAGTGATTTCAGGCCCCAATTTTTTTTTATCACATTCATCTAATTTTTCCTAACGATCCGCTAGCTGACCGCCCCATAAGCATGCCGTCAAAAAAACGCGTCTCTGTAAGCAGCCTATAGGCTCTGAGATCTGCACACAAAAACAATTGGTTTCACCAACCACTCAAAACCAAAACAAATAGTGTTCCAACCAATCACAGACAGGGGGTGGGTGTTGTGAGGTTTTGTGCTCGTGCACAGCTGCACTCGAAGTCGGAGCTGAAGAAGAAGCTGGCTCAAAACCTCACAACACCCTCCCCCTGTCAGTGATTGGTTGGAACACTATTTGTTTTGGTTTTGAGTGGTTGGTGAAACCAATTGTTTTTGTGAGCAGATCTCAGAGCCTATAGGCTGCCTACAGAGACGCGTTTTTTTGACGGCATGCTTATGGGGCGGGCAGCTAGCGGATCGTTAGGAAAGATTAGATGAATGCGATAAAAAAAAAAGTGGGGCCTGAAATCACTGATACAACCTTTAAACAGAACTGAGGGTATAAATACACAGTGGAAGAAGGTGAGGACTAATCAAAAACCATTGACACAAACTAGAGGCAAAGACAATGGCTGCGTCAGAAAAGTGAAAAATGCATCAAGGCACGTCCGAATCTAAAGTTAGCTTCACTTCTTGTCTCCTGAGATACCTTCATCAGATCGATCTTTAAAGGCAGCATAGATGTATCATTCACTGCCTTTGATATCCCACAAACCTGTGCTTTCCGTTCTGTGACAGCTGAACTAAAAAACGAAGACGGTGTCTGAAAGTTGAGGTTGGTGGTCAGTTTGTGTGTAAATGTAAATTTTTGACCAATGTTTTCCACTTTTTATGTCATTTCTAGCGGGAAATTACTATTGTAGTAATTCAATATTTGCTTAGTTTTCACCAAAGCTCTCTCTGTTTTGCTGTAGATCATTAAACCGTTACACTGGCTCAGAAGTCTGTCCGAAATCAGTTTCGTGAGGTGTCTTCATGCGCAAACGCGCAAACGCGGGCCACAAAGTCATCAGGCTTGTTCGACTTGAACCGGCGCTGCACAGACCGATCGGTGAATGACATCAAAGTACCGCGAGAGCGAATAGAAAGTAGACGGCTCCTTATGCTTTTCAATTGCTCTCGCGGTACTTTGATGTAATAAACCGATCGGTCTGTGCAGCGCCGGTTCAAGTCGAACAAGCCTATTGTCTGATAGGGCAGCGAGGCAACAAGTCAGCTGCCTAAGATTTCGGACGCAGCCAATGACAAGGACTAAGAACAGAACTAAACAGAACAAAAACAAGACTCATTTGGTGACATATTAAAATATTAAAATAATGGAACATTATTTCACTCAGATTTTATTTTCACAGAAGTTATTTGAAAGATGAAAGTAGACACTTTACTTTAAAAATGGTGACAAAGACATGGTGTCTTTAATCGGGCAACCGTTAATTGTGAATCTGTGATAATACATTTGGGATGTTGTATCTTATTATGCAAAATGGCACCTTGTTTCAATAACAAAAGTGAAATTGAATGACTGCCCTTATGTTTGAAGAATGCTGGTGTGATTTGAAGGTGTGACGCTTGTTGAACAGCAGAGACAATTTAAATAAAAAGATTATTGATTTTAAATTACAGTGTACTTAAAGACTAACATGCATGGCACAATATTCTACTTATGGTTTAAACAGTGAACTTATTGCTTTGTGAAGTCGTCAAAGAACTGTGCTAATGATCAGGTGCAGTATAACATTATTATGTAGACCATTTTTATAACATCCTGGGTGAATAATCTCAATTAAATGTATAAATCTGTCAATAATTATGAAAAAACAACAACATAGAAACATTGTTAGTTTAGCTTGTGTTAGACAAGAAACATATTCTCTGTGAAAAAAGTCACATGCTCTACAGCCTTAGGAGAGATATGCGTACACTTTTGTGAGAAGTACGCCTCCAGACACACACACACACACACTTGGGCCCTTGTGTATTGGAGGGAGGGGAATTCAAATCTGATACACATCAGTGCGTTTCTGGTCCCCTGTGCATGTGTGCGTGTCTCAAGGCATGACTGTGACGGGAGTCACAGAGTCTCTCAGCCATATTCCCTCTACAGTCTCCTGTCCCAGAAGTCCCACTACTGTCTAATCCGTCCAGAAAGCCACCAGGACATTGAGAAATAAAACCGTTTTATATCTAGGAATTGGCTTGGTAAGGTTAGAGGTTTGCCAAATGTTTGATTAGTCTTTGTCTTTGTGAAAATGACTTAGGGCTAATACTTGCATGCCTTGCTCAATTTTCAAGTAAGGGCCTGTCTCTTTCTTTCAGATATATCGGGTTTGAATACTTTCTGCATATAAAATACTTTCAACAAAAGTTTTTACCCTCGCCCTCTGTCTATCAATCTCTCTCCCTGTTTTTTTCTGTCTTTTCCGATCTCCCGCTAGCTATTGTGCCGTGGTTGTGTGTCTGTGCAGCGTCTCCAGAATTAGTTTAAATGTGCAGAACAGCAACACACATAATCAGCCATGAACAACAGGGAAAAGAGACTTCACCTTGTGTCTCATTTCTGCTAACATTAATGTGGCCTGATGTGCTAAATCAACTGTGCTTTTTCAGTGTGAAGTGTCTGTCCATAGGCATCTGTGATGACAGGGACATGTCAACACCTCTTTTTACCATGGCAGGTTTTGCCCCCTACACTACACTTATGGCAAAATGCGGAAACTGTCAAGCAGGGGTTTCCATTTTGTTTGTGTGAGGTGTAGTGTGATGACCATGTGCTGGAATTTGTGGCAAATTAATGAGGTACAGCTACAATTTAGGTGTTTTTGAAAAGATGTATCAAGAAGGCTGCATTTATTTGATAAGAAAATACAGTAAAAACAGTAATATTATGAAATATTTTTCTATTTGAATTTATTTAAAAATGTAATGTATTCCTGTGATGAATTTTCAGCATCATTACTCCAGTCTTTAGTGTCTCATGATCCTTCAGAAATCATTCTAATATGCTGATTTGCTGCTCAAGAAACATTTATTAATATTATCAATGTTGAAAAAGTCATGCTGCTTATGTGGTACATTATTCAGGATTCTTTGATGAATAAAAAGTTGAAAAACAAACAAAGAAAATCTTTTGAAATATTAGAAATGTCTTTACTCTCACTGTCGCTTTAATATGACTATTAATGTATAAAATGCAAAAGCAATTTTAGGTTAATTGTTTGAAAAGAACAGAAATGGTTATTTAATTATTTATTGCATATAAAGTCAAAATATTATGGTTTACATTTCAGTTTTTACTAAGCAAATAGACCCGTCTGGTTCAATATGTCACATAGAGTATTTCAAAACAGTAAAAAAAATCATATACAATTTTTGGCACATAAATTATGACCATATTAAAATGTATAAATATTTTCAATATTATATAATATTATAAATATTATAAGTCCCCACTGCTTGTGAACCTCTATTTTAGAGGTTGTTTACACGTCACTGTTTTAAACTAAAACCGGAACACTTTTTATGCGTTGTGGCCTTGTTATAGCCTATTTACACGATAACAGCGTTTTGGGGGCCTGAAAATGCAAACTTTTGAAAACGGGTTTCAAAGTGCACGTTTTTGAAAACAACACCCTCATCATCTCTGAGTAAACTAAATGCAAATCTGTGAAGACGTCAGCACATGCGCATTATGTGTCCAGTCTAAAGGCGCGTCGTGTTTCTTTACAAAGTGACATCGCCAACTACTGGCCTGGCAGCATAACACAGTATTTTTAGTAATTTTCACAGATCTGTGTGAATGGGGACCATTTTGACAACGTTGTCGCCTGTACAAAGGAAAAATGTTTTTGTTTTTTGTACATCGTTGTCGTGTAAACGTAGGCTACCCTTAGAGAGGTTTATATGTAACAACACAAATGGCAGATGTGATTGTGTAGCTCTCATTAAAACATTGCTTGACATTTAAGCACACGTGTTTGTGTTTGCGCACAAGCTCGATGTCACTGTATTAAAGTCTAATTTAATTATGACAAAGGAGACTCAGCACAGCCTACTTTGCCCTCAGTGGTACAATGGGAAGCAGCAGCAATAGCCAGCCTGTACTCTGAAATGCAACAAAGCAGTAATTGGGGTGTCATGAGCCACAGGTGTGATATCCTCCCGCATGTTTCAATGAGCAATTTAGGATGATTCTGTATAGACATGAGATACCTGACTCTAATTAAAATGAGCCAGTTCAGGAAGATCTCGCTATGTTTGCTTGCGGATCAGCACATGGATTACTTACACTGTAATGCATTGTCGTGTGCATTCATCATCCTGATCCTAATGAGAAACATTAAGCTTTAAAAACAAATGGTGGGATTTTACAATATTTTATTATAACAGAACAGTAACAACATACGCATTCAGAGGATCACAATGTATTCAAATATTATCTATTACATTCATAATAGCATCAAAGGAAACTGGAAAAATTAAATCTTATTAACTTACAAACAATTCAAAAAGAAAAAAATCTTTTTTGCTTTTTTTATTTCTTGCATCTTTTAAGGCCTCAATATAATGCTTAAGTTCAATTTTTTATATAATTTTTATTATTAGTCCATTTCTGTTTGTGGATATGGTATTTTCCATTCATAATTATTAAGTTAATCACCAAATTTTGATCCAAACACTTACTTCTATATAACAAAATTATATCTTTACCAGATAGTCAAATCTTTACATTTGTGAATTTAAATATTAGATGTTCAATATCAATCCGAAACAATTGGGTAAATACACATTCAAAGAATAAATGTTTTATGGTTTCTTCTTCTAAATTACAAAAGACGCATTTAGTCTCTATGTCTCTGAAAAATCTGTCTCACTGGGTAAATCAAATGAATAACCTCATCTGTAACTTCTTTAGCTTTATTGGTTAGACAGTATTTACTGGGTAAACTCAACCTCTTTCCAATCAATCTTGTTATACATTGAGTTCCAAAACGGTTTGCATTTAGGCAATAATGTAGTTCTACATACTTTCTTTAATATAAATGTTATCACATTTATTATCTATATTTTTCACACCATTAATACTTAAAGGAGTCATAACCTAGTATTACATTGGATACCTACTGCTGTATTATAGTCTTTCAGGCCCTTCTAAAAAAGAAAAGTGGAAAAAAAAAATAAACACAGACCTACTTTTACCCTTATTTCTGAAGGCATTATTGTCTCGCGAGATCAATGCGATGTTTTGGCTGTCGTGGACGCTCTATATGGCTCTGCACGCCAGTTGAAAGGGTTGTTGGGACAGCGTCATTAAAAATGAATTTCATCCACTGGTCTCTGATAGTTTCGTCCGATTTTGGGAGATAAAACACATTTACATGTTTTTTATGGCAATCAACCACAGAGCAAGTCCGGTGTGCACTCGGTTTCTCCATCTTTCTCGACTGAACTGACTATGAGGGGGAGAGGGGAAGCAGGGCTTCCTGCTGCGGTGTCCATATATGGTATATCCTACTACCTCATGACGTCAAGAGGGAGCTGAAATCAAAATCTCGTATTTGAGTGCGCGTGCACGCGCGCTGGTTTATTTACCCTGAGGTAAACAAACGCTTCACTTTTAAATATCGGCTTCCCGGCCAGTGTATAATCGTTAGTCGATCATAACATACATTGATTCTCGTGGAAAAGTGAAAATTGCAGGTTATGACTCCTTTAAATGATTTGTATATAATGGGATAGACTTAGAAGATGTAACAGTCAGTTTGACAAATCAGAAAAGAGTTGTGGTGATGTCATCAATATCATACACTCCCATCACCTTTTAGAGGAGAAGTGGCATGTGACTGTCAGAAACATTGTAGATTTTATGACCAAAAAAATTTATTTTCAGGAAAGAAAGTAATTTTTTTTATCAAGATTATTTTTGCCTAGCATTGTATTGTAGATACAATTATTTGATTCACATAACCTAAGCTGTTTAGTTAAATTGTATGCTTTCCACTATGCCAACTTCAATAAACAGTTAGCTATGCTAAGTGGGGATAGTTGTAACAGTTCATTAAAAATGTAACAACCAACCCCTAATGAATCCAGTTATCCAATCCCTTCCTCTGTTAAGGCAAAGTCAAGTGAGTTTGTTTTTGCGCATCAAGGTAATGTGTTTCCAACGTAATTTATGCGCATGACTTCTTGTTGTATAAAAACATTAGCCTCCTCAATTTTTTTTTATATTTATATTATGCGGATCTTGGCCTTTCCATCCAGAGCTTTTTTATGTAATATCCCAAAATTCACTTAAAAATAGGTGGATGGCAACATATGACTGAACCCTTATGTGACTGAAATACAGTTATCAAGTTCTCGCATAAATTAGATAGTGTGATCTTATTTCAGCAAATGATTAGCCTACCTCTCATTGTTACATCAATTCCCAACTAGTGTTACAACTCTCACCCCAGTAGGTGGGTAGGTTGTAACAACTCTTTGTATTTGACATTAACATAATCTGTGAGTTTAATTTGTATTGGACAAATATAGCTACCGTGAATCAAAGTTTGAGAGATCTAGCACAAACAAACACTGAGTTACTGATATTTAAACAAAACCTGTTACTTCCATCCTCAGACTCCCCTATTTCTTTAACACAAATTAAAAATTACAGGTAAAACAGGTGTGAAAAAATCAATACGGAAAATTCCTTCATATTAACACAGTACAGGTTTCTTTAGAGTGTGTGTGAAGTCACAATGCAGTTGTCATGAACTAAACTGGAGAACTACTTCTATGAATAAAATGACAAAGGATCCATGTTTTTTTTATTTTTTTTTACAGTGTACCACCATGAGAAAGGGTGTGTGCACTGTGTTAAATGACTGCTTGACCCGTTTATGTCAATGTGGAGACAGAATGACAGCGAAAAGAGCAATAGGTGTGACCATCAATATAATGAGCATTTAAATGTGTCCCATTAAAGCTTCACAGTTGGAATTCTTCTTGGTTGAGTTACTTCAGAACAGGCCTCCAATGCTGAACCTCTGATGCAGGAACAGCTCTAATTTCAGTCATTATATAGTCGGACACACATTAAAGATCCAAGAATGGAACTGACTTTTAAAATCGCTGAACAAAATATTGTTAATTTACAATGTGTGGTAAATCTAACCTAACTGAAGCAGTAACCCTACGAAAACGAAGTTTATTCAAGTGTGCTATTAGTATACTTCTTTTAAACAAAAAAAAAAGAAAGTATACTTTCAGTTTATGTACTTCTCAGAAAAATAGGCCTTAAGTATACTTGACTTACACTGATAGAAATGTCTAAGTATATTTGGCCTAATACTCAAGTCTTTTTTTCTAAGTAGGCTATACTTGGCTTCTAGTTATGTTTACTCTTTTGATTGAGTAACCTATTAAATAGAAAAAAAAAATTCTCATAGGTTTAAATACCATCTTATAAACTTACATTGTTTGAAATATTGATTTTATAAAGAAAACAGATATAGGTAATTCTGAATAGGATATGTGAATTTTTGTGCTTCAAAGTGTATTTTCATAAACTATAAAACGTGCTACAAGTATTTGACTAACTATCAGTGTACCTATAACTGTCACGGTTTTGTTCATGTTTCATGTCCTTTTGTAGCTAAATCATGTCCCTGTTTTCCTTGTGCTACCCTTGTTTGTGCCATGTCTTAGTCATGTGATCCTGCCATGTGCTCCCCTCGCCATGTGTTCTATGTTGTCATGTTCTCATTGGCTTATTGTTTCTTGATTGTGCACAGGTGTCCCTTGTCTTGTCTTGTCATGTCATTAGTAGTTTGTGTATTTAAGCCCATGTTTGCCATGTGTCTTGGTCAAGTATTGTTTGTGTAAACACTGTATGGTGAGTGTTCGTGTATGGCAAGGTCTGCTTAGGGTTCTTCCCTTTGGATTCATTACAATAACACAAGTAGTATAGTTGCAGTGCAAAAGAAAAACTTGGCTGTAAACTAGTTGTGTACTACTGTTGCAGTATTCTTAAGAGTTTACTTTTATAGGCCTACACTAAATATGTAGTCCCAAGTAGGATTGAAACGCAAGTATATCTAGTACATTGATATTAGTAGTCTGTACTTACATATAAATATTGTCCACTTAAAAATATACTTTAACTTTACTTAAGTACACTTAATAGTATTTATAAAAGTATACTTCTTTTTTTTTTTTACAGGAAGCTCTGTAAAATGCGTCTGCTCTTGTTGTGCGTGTCTGTACTGTGATTCTTCTGCACATTAAACAGTTTTATTATTAACATCTGATCAGTGTGACTTCCATCTGCCACAGCACTGGATTCTGCACAAGTCCATCACGCATGGCTCATTCATCCATAAGGGGTCAAGCTGTCAGAAATAAGTTTAAGGTCCATGCAGTGTCTGTGACCAGGAAGTCAACCGTATTGTCATTTTCTAGACACTGCACAAAGAACTATGTTCAGCTGTGCAATGGCGGATGGTAACTCTGTGTTTCATTACAGAGGACGAAGGGATGTCCCCCCCCAGTGTTGCTGTGAATATACTGCCATCTACTGAGGCAAATAATTTATGGTTCAATGACAAATTTGAATATATTTGTTGCAGAACTTTTGTGGTGTATTTCTGGTGCACAGATATTACAGTAATAAACTAACATATAACACATAACAGTTATTCCGGACGGTGACATAATCTGATTGGCTGAGCAGTTATAGAGCAGACGGTCTTCAACGGGTGATCCATGGCAGTGGTATTTTAGTAATAATAAGGCTATATAGCTACTGTTCACTATTCACCTAGATTTAAAGCTTTATTTTAACTTTAGATTTCAGTCTAATTGTTCTGAAAAAAAAAAAAAAAACATGTTAACGACCAACCAAAGCTATAGTTCACCTCTCTACTATGTTACATTGTCACTCCTTTATTCAAATGTGTTACATACAATTCAAATGTCTCTAATGGTTATTTTAATGGATTTACAATGTAAACATCAGCAGTTATTGTTCAGGACAGATACTTTTTTGGGTCACTTTACGAAAGAGCAAAGTCTAAAGTAGCCTAGTGGTTCCTATACTTGGCCACTAGATGTCAGTCGTGTCTTATGTAAAACAACATCGAAGTATTTGATGAAAAATAAAATATTTTATTTCTCAGAAATGTTTAATTGATTATTTGTATTATTATTCCCTATTATTCCTGATTATTCCCATCATTGCTCATAAAACATCAGTTAAAACATATTGTGACTTTTGAAAACTGGATGGCGTTTCAAATCAAATGTGTGCATATTACAAATGTGAGAACGTGTTAAAAGAGGTGACCGTTTGCTCAGTCTCACCTATAACGGAGAGCATTCGACACTGCTAGGAAGTGCACTCTCAAGCGAAGGGAGTGGCTTGAACATTCTCTCTATCTACCTGACTCTGAGAGCTGGACTTTGACTGGGGATCTTAAAGGAAATAAGAAAAGAAAAAGAAAAACAACAACAACACAATAAGACCACAACTTTGCAAGGTTAGTGAGCAACTTGAATTAATACTGCCTTAACGGCGACGGGCAAAACATCTTACGAGCTGTTGTTTCCATACTGTCAGGTCAGGTTGTTAATTAAATAGTAAAAGACACTCATTAAAATCACCAAACGTGCAATAAATTCCGAAGTGTTGTAATATATGGACATGTTATTAATTCAAATACAGTTTTACATTACAACTCTTTTACTGGCATTTATATTTAGTCTATGTGTGGTGTTTTGGGAGGGCAAGTCTGCGCAGGTACGGTTACGTGCACGCGCATTCCATTGTCTACATACATAGTGCATGGCCACGCAACCTGCTGCAATTTAGGAATAGTAGGTCTGCCTTTACTTAGTGTTTATTTCGTCTTTAGAAGGGTTTATAGTTGTCAGTTTCTTAACTAAGTATTCACCCTTTGATAGGCGTTTACAGCAAGTCAGTACAGTAGCCTACTTCAGTTTTTGGCCTGTTTTGGGAAAGGAGGATTCAGGAAACCACACACACAATTATATAATTAAATGCTAAACATATAAGTGCATATTTTATTATTCCATTAGAGTTGATAGTGAAAATATCAAGACTATCAGACTTTTTTTTCAGACAGAAAATGTTAATTATTGTGTCAAGTGTAAAATAACAATACCAGAAGAACACAAGAGTGTGTAGCGAAATGTATCATTTAGCCTATAAATTATTTTTTTATTCATTCGTTCTTGCTGTCTGCTCTCAGTCAGGGCATGTGCTTCACTATATAAACAAAGCATGGAGCTATATAATTCAGTGACTTATAAAAGTGTAATAAAAAAAAATGTTTGACATAAAACAAACTAAAATCTGTATTTTCTTTATTGTTTTAGAACTTAACATTGAAATACTTTATCCAGGTATTTGAACATGCTGTTTGCACGTAGACCTCCTCCCTTGTGCTAGTTCTGTTTTGTGTGTGTGTGTGTGTGTGTGTGTGTGCTCTGTTGCTCTGAGCTAGTGTTAGCTTGTAAAAAACTAAAGCCTCCAGAGGTCAAATGCCACATACTTGTTATCTGTGTTAGATTAACTATTTCAGAACAACTAGTCAAGTCGTTCTGGTCTCTACACTAATGTTTTGTTCTTTTTTCAACTAACCAGACTTTAAAAACAATGCTCACTTTACTGATGTGACACTGAAACTTTAGCCCTGTGTAAACAAATGATTAGTCACTTAAAATAAAGGCTTAACTGAAACCAAGTAAAGCTGGTACTTTATTTAGCCATTTATGACTCATTTTGCAACAGTAACTGCAAGGGATTATAATCTCACACTTAAAGAAACAGCACATAAAGTTTTGTCATATGCGTGCATTGCACAGGACTGTTTCAGTTGCTTGTGCACAAACACAGGTAGCGTGGCAGTTGTGCTTTGAGCGAGTAAAAAAAAAGAAAAAGAAAAAAGTTTGCTTTACTTCTAGGAATTCATTACCTCAGGCAAACAAAACAGCAAGACAGGCCCTAAAAGAGAAAACACAGATGGATACATATGCCCACATACATTTATAAACCTCCTATAAACTACAATCTTGCTGTGCCTTTTGATTTTGTCAAACACCCTCTGATAATCTCAGAACAAATCAATATTGTGTCAGCGCTATATTCCAGAAAATACAATCACATGGGTGTGGGGACAAAGAGATGCGATTATTTGAGCACAGAAACACAACCAGTGTGAGCAAACACAGTGTAAACTTTGGTCTAATGGATTTTTAAGGATGTGGACATATAACATCCATTTTGAATATGCTTTTTTTCAGGTTGTCTAATAACAATGCACAGTATATGGCTAGCCTACCATATATCAGTTATCAGCTGATTTAAAAAAAAAATTGTTGATATTGTATATTTAATTGTGCATGCTAATTTCCCTTATTTTTACATGAAGATTACATTTTCCATCATTTTGTTGTGGACACAGAAGTGCCTCATCATCCAATGGTTACTTAAATGTAATCTTTAAAAACACTAATAATGTATTAACACTTAAATGTAATCTTCAGCAATTCTCAAAATGAAATATCCCACTGTAATTACAATTCCTGCTGAAAAATGGTAAAAGTGATATAAAAGTATTATATGCAATGTCATTAATTGTTAAAGGGTTAGTTCACCCAAAAATGAAAATTCTATCATCGTTTACTCTCCCTCAAGTTGTTCCAAACCTGTATGAGTTTCTTTGTTCTGCTGAACACAAAGGAAGATATTTGGAAGAATGTTTGTAATCAAACAGATCTCGGTCCCCATTGACTACCATAGTATATATTTTTTCCTACTATGGAAGTCAATGGGGACCGAGATCTGTTTGATTACAAACATTCTTCCAAATATCTTCCTTTGTGTTCAGCAGAACAAAGAAACTCATACAGGTTTGGAACAACTTGAGGGTGAGTAAATGATGACATAATTTTCATTTTTGGGTGAACTATCCCTTTAAAGCCTTAGCACATGCCACAAATGATTCATCTAACTATAAACAATGTTCTTGTTTTTCCAAACTGGCCTTACTACCAGATGAGATGATTGTGTAATGGTGTGTGAATATCTTTGAGGACGTAACTTGGACATGGCGAGTGATGCAAGCACCCTTTCCTGGAAGGTACCCACACAGGACTGGGATGGGGGCATCAAAAGCCCTGACTTTGGTCCTGTTGGAGATGGTGGCCCTGTGAAGATTATCAAAGTGTGCTTCAGTAGCAGCAACAACCTCAGCAAAAACTTCAAACTGGTCAAATGTGACAGCTCATGGCAGATCAAGGTATACATACACTGCTGTTCAAAAGTTTGGGGCTGGTACGTTTTTAATAGAATAGAAATTTAAAATAGAAATCTTTTGTTACATTATAAATGTCTTTACTGTCACTTTATCAATTTAATCGATTTAATGCATCCTTGCTGAATGAAAGAATTTAATTTTTTACTGATCCTAAACTTTTGAACGGCAGAATATATGATTGGCAAAACTAATTCATAGTATTTCTAGTAACACTATCCCAAATGTTGGAATACGTTGTCTAAACATTTTGTATTTTGCTTATCCGTCAGACTATCATCCAGTCTATTCTGATCAGTGGGCGTTTGGGTCCAAATGTGCAGAACGCAGGCTGCTTTGGGCTGAGGCTCAAACACCTCAAATCTGAGGAGCTCCACTGGCTTCACCCAGACCTGACTGTAGGAGAGGTTGAGACACGCTACGAGAGCCATCATGCTGAGGCAGAGTGGAGGTGAGGTACAATGACGCTGGTCAACACTCCCACCCACATCACCAAATAAACTGGCTGTTATTTTAATGTTGCATATATATATATTATATATGTGTGTTTTATTTCAGATATGACCTTAGAATTCGCTACATTCCTGTTGATTTCATGAAGAGGTTAAAAGAAGACAGAACCTTCCTTTTGTATTTCTATCAACAGGTCAGCAAACATCTCCAGATTTGCTTCGTCTCTGTGGTTGTAACTTGTATGTAGTCACCTTTTGTTGCTCAGTCCATGAAAATACTGTTTCTCTTGTGGCAGGTGCGCTGTGACTACATGCAGCATCATGCTAGCAAAGTTAGCGACGGCATGGCACTTCAGCTAGGCTGTTTAGAGATCAGGTAAAGAACAGCAGACTCTGTTTGTCTGTTATCGAGTGTAACTGCAGGGTTTCATGAGCAACAACTGAGAATTATTTTTTTGTTGAACTGTGTTGAATTGGGAGAGGTAATGTCAGAGCATTGAATGACATATGTGGTTTGTTCTGTCTTTCAGGAGATTTTATAAAGACATGAATGCCAAAGGTCTAGAGAAAAAGACAAATTTTGACTTGCTAGAGTAAGTTTATATTTTTCATTTGTACAAAAGTCATTTTAAAAAGGTGATTTTGTTTGCTAATATCGTGGCTTTTTTATTTAGAAAAGATGTTGGTCTGGACCTGTTCTTTCCTAAGGGACTTATTGACAGTATGAAGGTTAGATTTGTGTTCTGCTTTTCAAGAGGTGACAATAGTTGATTGAATGGCCATTTCCCAAGTTAATGTTGTCTGTGTTAAATAGTTCTAGTAATCATTTCTCCTTAACCAGCTGTTCGGCACAACCTATAATACCAATTGCAAAATGTTTACCGATAAGACATTTAAACTCAGCATAAATTCAGATTGGCTCATGTATTTTTGACTGAGTGGATGAAGTGCGGAAAAGTAAACCCTCTCAGGGCGATCAGGACCCTGATTAAATAAACAGAAAAATAAAAAAGTGGCAGCTTATGAGAGCTCAACACACTGAAATTCTACATCTAAACTGTACAATTTTGGTTTTAACAGCCTAAGCAACTTCGGAAGCTCATCCAGCAGACGTTTCAGCAGTATGCTACACTAAAAGAGGACGAGTGTATGATCAAGTTCTTCGAGACCTATGGAGAATTCTCCAACTTTGACGAGGAAATATTCCCTTGTGAGCTAGTGGTAAGTTTCCACAAGTTCCCCAATTTAGGTGTTAAAAAATATTGGGATTATGCAAAGAATTGTGGCCATGTTAGAAAATGAACTCAGATGTAATGTACTACTTAATTTACTGAAGTCCTTCTTAATCTACACAGCAAGGCTGGAGTTTAGCAGTGGATTTAGTCATTGGTGTCAAAGGCATTCGTCAACGCACCAAATCAGACTCCACGGTGAGCAACGTCATACTATATAATTGCTACGCATTTTTTAAAAAGTTAATTGTGAGTTTTTGTCTTGCAAAAGTTGAGTTTTGATCTCAATTCTGACTTAAAAATCTGAATGGCATATTTATATCCCGCAATTGCTAGTTATATGAAGTAAACTATCGCAGAATTGCAATTGCATCTCGCAATTCTTTTTTCTTCTTCTCAGAATTCTGAGTTTACATCTCACAATTCTGTTTTTATTCCCAAATTTTTAGACACCTGACCTGATCTCATACACATGCAGAATTCTGAGTAAAAAAGTCAGAATTGAAAAATGTAAATAATAATTCTAAGAAAAAAGTATGAATTGCAAGATGTATAACTTAAAGGGTTAGTTCACCCAAAAATGAAAATTCTGTCAGTAATTACTCACCCTCATGTTGTTCCAACCCCGTAAGACCTTCGTTCATCTTCGGAACACAAATTAAGATATTTTTGATGAAATCTGAGAGCTGGCTCACTCCTCCATAGACTTCTAGGTGACTGAAACTTGCTGGCCCAGAAAATGTATTAAAGAGATCGTTCATATAGTCCAAGTGACTACAGTGGCTCAATCTTAAGTATATCAAGTGACGAGAATACTTTTTGTGCTCAAAAACAAACAAAAATAAAGACTTTATTCCACTATTCATTTCCTTCTCTCTGGGCCTCGAGTTAGTTCACGTAGTGTTTTTGCGCAGCGCGTCTGTGTTACACGTCACCACGTAGGCTCACTATTGGCCGACGCTTGTCATGTGTGTGATGCGTGTGACGTACAACACAGACACGCTGCGCAAAAACACTACGTGAACTAACTCGTAGTGTTAGCTAAAGGACCCACCTTCAGATGAACGAAGGTCTTACGGGGTTGGAACAACATGAGGGTGAGTAATTACTGACACATTTTGGGGTGAACTAACCCTTTAAAGGTATAGCGGAGGATTTTCTTTTTCCGGGTGGATCATCAAGACTATTGGTCCTCCTAAGTGTCAATCATTCTGGTGATATGTTTATGTAAGGCCGTCGTGCACACGATTCACACGATGGCGTGCGCTCAAAACACAGCTTGGGCTTCCCACTGATGCCTCAGTCGCGAAGTTTCTACTTGACAGGTAAAGTTTGGCATGCTATTTGGAGAAATCCGTTTAAAATCACTGCTAGTAAAAGTTAATGTAAGCTATGATTAGCTCGTCCATGCTCTCTCGTGCACACGTTTAATAGGCGTTCCCTCTCGGGAGCAGGTAGAGTGTTGCGCATGTGCATTTTTTCAAAAAGTTATTTTTGGCGGTTCTTTTCTAAAATTCGTGAAAATCCTCCGCTATACCTTTAAAAGTCAGTATTCTGCAAAAAAGTCAACATTGTGATATATAAACTTGCAATTGGGAGAAAAAAAGTCAGAATTGTGAAATAAAAAGTCGCAATGACCTTTTTAATAGTATTATTTTGTGGTGAAATAAACTTTAGTAGTTGTCAGTGTCCAAATGTTTTTTCAAGTTCATTCTCTTTTACTCTACCCAGGCTGTCTGCCTTGCTGAATTTAAACAGATCCGAAGTATCAAGTATAACGCACAAATTGATGGCAGAACATTGTTACTTATTGATATCGAGGGTGCCAAACAGGTAAGAATGTGCTCACTATGCTCAGTATTAGGGGTTGTTAAACTTTGTATGCACAATGCCACTCATGTACTTAACTAGCTGTGATGTTTTTTTCCATTCATAGCCTCTCTCTGTCAGCGTGGCGTCTCTGGCCATTGCTGAGAACATGGCTGAACTGATCGATGGCTACTGTCGGTTGCTTAACCACACAGACTCATCTTTGATAGCTGGACCAAATAAAAGTAAATCTCAAGGTAAGTCCCAATTAATGTATGTCTGCAAATGTCAATAGTCATCTGGCAAAGTGTCAATTAAAAGAGTTTGTGCGAGGTAGTTTCAGAGGCATTTACCAAGGAGATAAATGACTAATAGTTTTGGAGTTGATCTGAGAATAGAGCTTCGGGCAGCGTTCTTCTGAACGTTGTGCGTTTTGAATCATGACTTTTGTGATTAATGTGGGTTTGGGTATTGCCATATTTCTCTGTGTTGTAAACTGAGATTTATCTTTGCTATCTTAGGTGTGCAGTTGCGCAACTCTCTTCCTGAAATTCCCTCTGGGTAAGTACATCAACATTCCTATATCTCTGTTTTGTTCTCCACAGAATTAATATTAATCACTATAACTCTAAAGTGATCTCATATGGAATCATTTACAATAAGTGAAATGGATCTGGACCTGCTGATTAAACGTTGCACATTTTTTAGAGACTTTTTTTCACTGTCCTCAATGCTGTTCACTCTTTCCCGATGTTAGGGAGCAGAAAGAAAGCTTCAGAGACAGCAGTGAGTATCAGACCCTCCCATTCAGGAACCCAGCTTGATATTTACTGTATTATTCTAACATCTTCTTGACAATGTGAATAACATCAACTCCATGTTTCAGACTCTGATATATATTGTGAAATCGCAGATGAAAAGCCGCCACCACCTGGTATGTAACGGAATTGTTTTTTGTATCACTGTAAAATCATTTGATGTTCAAGTCCTCTCATAGTTTGTCATGCGTATCGCAATAGCAAAGGTTGGCCTGTACAGGAAAGATATTATCCTGAAACGTATGCTGGGCGAAGGCTTCTTTGGGGAGGTTCATGAAGGAGTTTATCATAAAAAGGCAAGCAGTACTTCCAGACACTTTAGATGTGTTATGATGCAACAAATACTAAAATGTTTTCCTTTTACATTTAGCATAATATTGTTAGATGTCTCACAATAACATCAATACATCTTATCATCAGTGAATTAACTAACATGATTCTGAATTTTTTTAATTGAATAATTTGAATTTTCAATAATTGTCGTGGTTAGACTGGGGAGAAGATCAGTGTTGCGGTGAAGACCTGTAAGGAGTGTGCACCTGACGTCAGAGAGAAGTTTGTGGGTGAAGCAGGTATGTGAATGTAAATGTCAAGAGATGGGTGTTTCTTCAACTGTGGGCACTTTTGGACCTGTGGACTTTTAGACAATAAATATTTAACTTGTGTATATACAACAAGAGTATTTACATATCAATCACCAGAGAATTCTGTCTTTGTCTGTCACAACTGTCAACCTTTTCAAGCATATCTCAAATGATACATTGTTTAATAACATTCTCTGGTGGAAATAGCATTTTAAATATTTTTGGAATCAAAAAATGGGACTCATTTGTCTTGCTAAGGCTAATATCATTGCTAGTATTTTATGTATCTTACATACAATTAATAAATATTTTTGTATAATTTTATAAAATTTCAGCTTGATTAGAAGTTGTGCACAAGAAAAAAAAGTGATATTTACCTTGCTTTTTCTTTATTTCCTTGCATTTTTGTTCTACACCAGTTGATCTCATCCAGGGGCCCGGGGCCCACTAGGGGCCTTCAACAAACTTCCAAGGGGGCCTCAAAATGACTTAAAATTATTTAAAATAAGACAAAGCAATATTTGTTTTTGTTTTGATCTGTTTTTTTTAATTATTATTATTTGAAGAACCACAGATTTTGTTATGTGATATATGAGGAAGCCTAATTTTAAAAGTGAAAAAGTCATGTCAATTAATAAAAAATTATAAAACATGCCATGCAATTATTTATTTTTTAAATAATGAATATACATGTTTCTAGTTGTCAAACTTGGCTGAAATATTTTATCTGTTAGAAATAAAAAAAGTCATAAAAAAATATTCAATAATATAATAAAAAGTTTTCACACAAGAGATATTGTAATTGTATATAATGGTTTTAATGATGGATTTTCATATTCTCTGGGTCCACCGTGACAATTATAAAAAATGCTAATTATATATAAAAAAAATCATAATCATGTTAGTTAATTCACTGATGATACAGACATTTGAAATCAAGCAAAAATAAACTATAAAGACATGATAAAATGTTAAATAATCATAATAAGTAACTGTATTCTTTTTTTGCATTATAACATCCCACCCATCTAGTTATCATGAAGAACCTTGACCATCCACACATAGTGCGGCTGATTGGTGTCATTGAGGAAGACCCGGTATGGATCGTCATGGAGCTCTGTCAGCACGGAGAAGTAAGCAACAGCTCTGATGCTGGATGATATCACTCTTATTTTTATTATATGTCAAAACACGTCTTTTGGAAAATTGCAGGGCCAATAATGTTGTCACTATGAGGGATTATTTTGGCAAGGGTGGTTATATATTATATGAGATAGAGGGGTTTACGTAACTTTTAAATTAAATCAATAAAATTTCCTTTCAATCCATAGTGTAATTCCATTTGCCAGAAAGGCAGTGATTGATGTAGCAAACTCAATTAAGTGAATGCCATAGATATGGCTCTATTAACATTTACAGGCTCTGTAAAACTGTCATAAACTGTTTACAAACTCACAGGAAGTTCAGTATTATCTTGTCAAGTACAGAAGTCAAGTAGTGGTAAGCAAACATGGTTACGATTTAATACAGTAACTAAATGCTTTAGAAACCAGGGCAGCAGAAAGACTGTATTCCTATATGATGTGTAATGCTCCACTTTAATAAAGTGGAAATTGCCACACTAATCCTTTTCTAAAATACTTTCTTTTGTGCTTACAGCTGGGGAAGTACTTGACAAAAAATCAGCAGAGTCTGACCAGCGTGACTCTGGTTCTCTTCAGCCTACAGATCTGCAAAGCGCTTGTTTACCTACAGGGAATGAACATGGTCCACCGGTGTGACATTCAATTCTGTATTTTTAATTTACTTTGTTCACCATGGCTGCATTTATTTGATCAAAAATACAATAATAACAACAATATTGTGAAATATTATTACAATGTAAAATATTTGTTTTAAATTTACTACATACATGTAATTCATTTCTGAGATAGCAAAGCTGAATTTTCAGTCTTGTCACATGATCCTTCAGAAATCATTCTAAAATGCTGAATTTGTGTGCAAGAAATATATTTTTTTATTATTATTATCAATGTTGGAAACAATTGTGCTGTTTTATAATTTTTTGGAAAACCGTGTAAAATGAAGAACAGCATTTATTTGAAATAAATAAATTCAAATTTTACTGACAAAAATACTCAATAAATGCTGGATAATGTGATCATCAGGTTTCATCATGATCATCATGCAGCTCGAGTGCTACTGTCATTAAAGAAAAAGAAACAAAACAAATACTAAGACATTCTGAAATCTATGCATTAATCTTAGATTTTCATTATTGTTGCTGTTTGTCTAATGTGTTTTTGTCATCTGGCTGACAGGGACATAGCTGTACGAAATGTGCTTGTTGCCACTCCTGAGTCTGTGAAGCTGGGTGACTTTGGCCTTTCCAGATACATAGAGGATGAAGAATATTACAAAGGTTACCTCAGCTGTTTTACACACTCATAAAAGTTGTGATTTTTTTAATCATTGCATGATTCATCGTTTCATTCCCTGTTGAAACTGCATCTTAACTCCACTAGTGCCACGTTATATAAATCTTCGAAAATATTCTTAGCTGTGTTGATGTTTATATTTTGTTTAGCAGGCATTGGAAATTTCTCATTACCTTGCATTATGTCTGCAGCATCTGTTACTCGTTTACCGATCAAATGGATGGCTCCTGAATCCATTAACTTCAGACGCTTCACCGCGGCCAGTGATGTGTGGATGTTTGGTGAGTGAATAGAAGAAAATCATCAGATTTTAACACAAGGCCAGTGTACCAACCAATGACACTGTGACAGTAATATAGACAGACAATCGCTTATATATTGCCAGGTTAGAAACAAATATTTCTAAAATTCCCTCTCTCTTTATTAGTCATCATAAAGTTCTCGGAGGGCACATAATTCTTTTTTATGAATCCAATTTTCTGTTTTGGCATGCTTAACCATCCCCTACTTGAAAACATTATTCAGTGCTCCAGGCCCACTATCAAACTTAATTTAGACAAATTACCATACAATAACTGACTTTCATTTCCTTCACAACAATTTGCCAATTTTTCATTTTAAACTAATTTCCTGGTTTACTAAATAATCATATTGGAATAAAACATATCTGTAATAATTTTTCTGTACTGTATTTATATTAGTCATTGATCAACTGATAGCTTGAGACGTCAGCAGATTTTATTTTATTTCTGACGCCCCTCACTGACACATGGGGTAAATAACACATGACTAGAGAGACAGAGACCCCTCTGTTCGTGGACCTCAGCTGCCACGTTCTGTAAATCATCACCTGTCACTCAGTCTCTCTGATTGATGGCTTCACATAAGAGTGCAGATGCACCATCATCAGTACTGAAGCAGGAGAAAGGTGACCAGATGATCCCAACATTTACCCCATCTTTGGCCTCACTTTTCAGAAAAAAAAAAAAAAAAAAAAAAAAAAAAATATTCTGAATTAAATGTCTTAAATGTTCAGTTGTATCAATTTATTGCATATTTGCGGAATATAAGTATTAATTTCTTCTGAGAAGAGTAAAATGTGATTCCTCCTCATGTCCATTTTATTCTCTCATGTTGCTCCCGTTCAGCTGTGTGCGTGTGGGAGATTACGAACCGAGGTAAACAGCCGTTCCACTGGCTGGACAATCGTGATGTGATTAACCAGCTGGAACAGGGCAACAGGCTGCCCAAACCTGAACAGTGCCCTCCTGCCCTGTACTCACTCATGACCCGCTGCTGGAGCTACGACCCTCGCGAGAGACCCACCTTCACTGAACTAGCCTGCAACATCAGGTTTCTTCCCAATAATAATCACTGTTATTGATATAATATCTTGCTTTTTTCTCTCTAATTATATAAAATGGTTCAGAACATTGCATTAACTGACATTTTATCCATCTTTTTCCATTGTGTTTACATTCATTGTAACTAACGCACTCTTTTTTTTTTAACAGTGATGTCCACCAAATGGAGAAGGAGGCGGAGGTGGAGAGAGAGAGAGACAAAGGTCGTAACACCCGGTTCCTGGAGCCCAAGTTTAACATTAGTGAACCTCCACCAAAGGTAGCTGTCAGCTTTCATTGGCTTTTTGTTTGCCCTTACACTCAGTTACAGCAGCACATTCCTCTTAACAGTCAGTGTATTTTGTTTACACCTCCAGCCTTCCAGAGTCAATACTAGCCGCTTCGGAAATACCCTTGGAGTCGGCCTACATCTCCAGGTAGTGTGTTCTTTTTGTTTAAATGTCATATATAGGAAATGTATAGTTTTAAGTTTAACACACTAAGCACTGATTTGTTGTAAATATAGAATCAATGAATATTTAATTGAATATATATACTGTATATGATGTATTACTATAATATTTAATAATATTGTACATAATAATAATTGTAAATGATTATATTTTATATTTATTTAATGTATTCTGCTCTTATTTCACTAGCTTAATGAGGCTTTATGTGCCAGTTCACCTGACCTGGCCAGCCCGTGTGATTACCAGTCACCTGTGGACTCAACCAACTTCCTGTCCGTTCCCAAGGCCTCGCCCCGTCGCCTCAGTCTTGGGGTAAAATTAAGCCATGGTGTCTATTTTAAATGTATTTTCATTTAATTTCATTATTGTATTTGTTTTTTATTTTTAATAAAAAAATTATAATAATAAAATAAATAAAATATAAAAATAATTGTAGACTTTTATTAGAACTTTTATTGTGTGTGTACGTGGCAGGAGGGCGAGTTCAGCTTCGGTCCATCCAGTATGGAAGATGCCCAGAGGCTGTGGCAGTCGGAGAAGGAGCGCATGCAGGATACTATGAAGATGCAGAAAGAGCAGATGGAGGAGGACACCAAATGGTTAAAGAAGGAGGAGAAGCTACTGGTAAGGAGGAAAACATTTTTAACAATCTCTTATGTATTATAGGTCTGTCTTTAATATTTGTTATAATACACATTGCATGCTTGCTGTTCTTTCTAAGGACCCAATGGTTCACGAGGGCACAGATATTCCTGAGGTGTGTATGTTCTTTAATTTTTAAAACCCATATCACATGTTTTATCAATTACATTTTCATTCCAGTTCATAGATCTGATGTACTATGTAAAAAAATGACTACCACCTGAGTCTAAAATTTGACAACCCCAATCATTTTTTTTATTTATTAATTATCAGGCACCTGAACCACCACTTAGTTATGGTAAGTCCTCTGGACTCTAGTAAAAAGTCAAGATACGGATGTACATGTATTTATATTTGATGAGAAAACTAATGTAATTATTGTGCCAGATTAACTTGTTACCTCCTATACTGACTGTTTCCTGTATCCACTTAAAGCTGAACTGCATCATCCTCCTTCGAAACCACCCAGAACTACAGTGCAAGTAAAGACTTGTTTACACTCATGTACAGTATGCATGTTGTATATGTTTAATGTGTAAATAATTGACAATGGTAGTAACAATTATTCAGTTTAATGTGTCTTCTGTCTGTCATCTGTCTTTCAGCCTACACCTACAGCAGAGCTGGACCGCTCAGAGGATAATGTGTACCAGTGTGTCATGGAGGTGGTGAAAGTGGTGGTGCAGCTGAAAAATGACATTAACACACTGCCATCTACTGAATACATCTCTTCTGTCAAAGTGAGATTAGGCCTGGGCGGTATGAGGATATATCAAAGTGACAATATAAAGTGTCTATATAGAGATATTTCTACTTGAGTACTAAAATTTATTGGCACTTATTAGAGTGATAAAGAAACGTGCATGGATGAGAAAATAAAGAACAGGACGTGCATGATGTTAAAAAGAGTTATTAAGTGCAATAAGCTGTGGAAAAAAAGAACTAGATGCATTACTCACACTGACTGACAGCCTAATATACCTTGTGCCGTCTGTGTCATTAGTGTTAAAACAATAAAAGACAAAGAGAAAATTACTCACTGTTCTAGACTGAAGGAATTTTGTATGTTATATCTAATAAGAATCAGTTTATATTTAATTCATACAGTGAAAAAAAATATTTAGGCCTAAATTTAAAATGAATGTATTTGTGTATTAATGTATATCATTCATTTGCAGACTGTCGGACTCTCATTAAGAAATCTGATCAACAGTGTGGATGATATACTACCAACTCTGCATGTTTCCTGTAGAACAGAGGTATCAGACCTGATTTCATGACACTAACAATATAAAGTATAAAAATAAATGTTTGCATTTTCCAAGTGAAAAATTTGGAAAATTCATTCCACACTCATTTTCTAAGTGTTGCTAAAAGTGAGTTTAATCTTCTCCAATACAGATTAGACTTTAAGAGCACAAAGGTGAACTCAACATTTCTTTGTCTCTGCTCTCAGATCGAAGGCACTCAGAAGTTGTTGAATAAGGACTTGGCCGAGCTCATCAGCAAGATGCGTCTGGCCCAGCAGAACGCCATCACCTCTCTGAAGGAAGAGTGCAAGAAACAGATGCTGACAGCGGCCCACGGTTTGGCCATGGATGCCAAGAACCTGTTAGATTCTGTAGACCAGGCACGGGTGCGCTCGAACCTGGCCAGACCCAAACCTGAGGAAGCAGACTCACAGACTGACTAGAGGAGCAGCTCGGGACATGCCGACCCGCAGCTTGAGTACAGGACAGATTGAATCTTTTTTTGCATAAGATTCAGTTCTCAGTGTTATAACAGGGCAACACAAACACCAGTATGGGACATGAAACATCCAATAGAAATTCAGGCTACTGTTAATAACAGCTAGCTTGCTGAACCCTCTACATGACCTAACATTGCTCTGGACATCTTGTCTTATTAATTACATTTTTATGAATTGTAGACCAAAGCTTTATAAGAGAATCACATATAAGCTAATATGCTTTTTATGTTTGCAAACAGCATTAAAATATGTTGTTATTGGTAAACGTTGTCTTCCTAAAACACCACAGGTCAAAAGTGCAAATATAACCCTTTATATGTGTATCTGTATGAAAGGGGCTATTTGTAGAATTCAGAAACCCTTGTTATTCGCGACACCGGTGGCCGTTTGGTGAACTGCATCCAGCAACTTTAAGGAACACGCCGACTTTTTGGGACTTTAGCTTATTCACCGTATCCCCCAGAGTTAGATAAGTCCATACATACCCTTTTCATCTCCGTGCGTGCCGTAACTCTGTCTGACGCACCCACCGCTAGCCTAGCTTAGCACAAAGACTGGAGGTAAATGGCTCCAGCTAGCATACTGCTCCCAATAAGTGACAAAATAATGCCTATTTATTTTACATGTTGTGATTTGTAGTCACAATGTGTACAAATAACAAGGTCACATGAGACACAGCCATCTTCTAACCGTATACATACTGGGAACTATATTCTCAGAAGGCGAAGCACTGCTACTTGGGCGGAGTGATTTGGGTACTCATCACTACGGTACACCTGTAATAAGTGTTTATATTCAGATTATTTTAGATCGGTTATTTTGCTCCGGAGGAGCCCAGTACGTGTGTGACCCGTCATAGACAGAGAGAAGTAGCTCCTGCTACAATGTTCTTCCGCAAGACTCATGCAGGTCTGTTTATTAACCGCTAGAGCGCCAAAAGTTACGGACTGATGCCACATACCAACAAACCACTTTGTTTCTATATCTTTTTAGTGTGCACTCCTTGATATGAACAGTAACAAGATATGAGAAATACCAACCGCAGTGATTTTATTTGTGTAACTGATTAAAGGAAGTCACCGTGTATCTTGTCCAGTTGGCACTTTTAATTTGGACAATAATATTCAAGGTTATACAGTACATTCAAATACAAGCTTTCTCATATACAAGCTTATGTCCTCTCAATTTCTGTCCTAAAAAAGAAAAACAACAGGCGTTTGGTGCCACATTCCTGATGTCAAACATGCATTTTCTTACCCCATGCAGGGGAAATATCCCTGCTAGGATTGGCGTTGTGTCCCCATGCTGGTTCTTCCAGTGGAAGCCCATAAGTTAGAAGTCCTTATTAGAAGTGTTTTCTAGATCATGCCTGCGAGCCAGGGCGGGAGAAACAGCCCGATTGTGCCCAGCAAACACACTATGATGAACATCCATAAGAAGATTCTGTCTATTACCATAGCAACATACTTCCAGTCCTCTTTTACCTGTGTAAAGAGATAAGACAAATGAGTGGATTCTTATAGCAGTAACACAACTAGAAAATAAAAGCTGGAGTCAAACTTTGACGTTGACTTGACAAATCCTTTCTCGGACGTTTGAAATAGTTAATAGGTCTGTGCCAAGATTGATTGATCTACTGTAGCTTGAAATATTATAAAACAAAATAATTTGAAAAATATTATATACTACCGTTCAAAAGTTTAGGAGCAGGATGATTTATATGTGAAATGCATCATGATTTATAATGTTACAAAAGATGTCAAATACATGCTGTTATTTTTAACTTTATATTATACTTGATATATCATATAAAATATATTATCCTGATGTAAATATGTAAAAAAAACTAAAAACTGTTTTCAACATTGATAATAATATGAAATGTTTATTGAGCAGCAAATCATCATATTAGAATGATCTCTGAAGGATCATGTGACACTGAAAACTGGAGTAGCCTAATGATGCTGAAAATTCAGCTTTGACAACACAAGAATTTTTTTTTTTTTTACAATATTAAAATAGATTTATTTTACACAGTTATTTGAAATGGTAATACTTCACAATATAACTGTATTTTTGATCAAATGAATGCAGCCCTGGTAAGAGAATTCTTTCAAAACCATAATAAAATCGTACCCACCCCAACACTTTTGAACGGTAGCATACAGACCTCAGAAATCTGAAAGAAACTTACACTAAAGTCAGCGTCTTCTGCTCTCAGGTGGTCTGCTATGTAGTGGACCCCCTCCAGAGCTTGCAGGACACTGGGGGACAGAGGAAACCCTGGCTTGTCTGCTATCAGGTTGTCAGGCCGCTTCGTGACAGTAGCTCTTCCACTGGGCTGCCTGGAAGTCATGCCCATCTCCAGTCTAGGGGAGGGACCGAAATTCTGTAGAGGAGGTGGAATTGAGCCAAGAGGGCAGGGCGAAGCAGTTTGGAGTGAAAGTGAGATCGCGGAGGACAGCGTCCCCAGTTCTAAGTCCTTATAACATAAGCGCCTGCGGGACTCCTCCCCAGAGTCATCCCCTCTGAACCAGCTAGTAGACGTACTGAGGGTTGTGTTTGCCGGTCCAAGCACCCGGGACGTCATTCCTTGGCCCTGCCGCTGCAGGAGGAGGAGTTTCTGCCTGCGACGGCTGTCCGGTGCAGGTCTGCGCATAAACAGCCACCGTGGGATCAAATCCAAGAAGACCGAGTGAACCCAATGGGGCATCTTATGAGTGCTGGGCGAGCGGTGATGGACGTTGAGCACGAAGACGGTGATAACGATGGACAGGGTGACGAAGATCATAGTGAAGAGCAGATATTCGCCGATGAGCGGGATCACGAGCGAGGTGGACGGGATGATTTCTGTGATGAGCAGAAGGAAGACGGTGAGCGAGAGGAGGACTGAGATACACAGTGTGATCTTCTCACCGCAGTCTGACGGGAGGTAGAAAACCAGCACGGTTAGGCAGGAGATGAGCAGGCAGGGAATGATGAGGTTGATGGTGTAGAAGAGCGGGAGACGGCGAATGATGAAGAAGTAGGTGATGTCTGGGTAGATCTCATGGCAGCAGTCATACTTCTTGGTGTTGTAGGTGCCAACAGCATTGATGATGGCCCACTCACCGCTCTCCCAGTAATCTTTCAAGTCCACCGTGTTCTCTGTGGGCTCCAGGTCGATCTTGGCTTTGTCGTAAGTCCACGAGCCGAATTTCATCTTGCAGTTCTGCTGGTCAAAGGGGAAGAAGGTGACATCGATGCTGCATGAGCTCTTGTAGATGGCAGGTGGAACCCAGCGCACTTTACCTGTGTGGAAGAGGTGGGCTTTGGTCATGTGGGTCACCGCAAACTCCCCATCTGCACTGAAAAGGACAACAACATTTATTTCAGCAGTTGTCGCTTTACTGCAGGAAAAGCAGGAAAATGGTTTCATGCATCTTACATTTTAAATTGGCTTTGAAGCAATTAAAACTATGCTTGCAGATACAATGACTGTTACAATGGATGTGATGTTTTATTTACAAAACCGTTTTTTTTTACACTAAATATACACTGTTTGGTTATAGGACTTTTAACTGATAAAATAAACCCAAGCAATATTATTTAATTAATTAATTAATGTGATGTAATATATAAATGCATAAGTGGTACCAGATGAAGGGGACGAGAGGTATTTCAGCATGCTTGCAGCTACAATGATAGTAATAATAGCTGATGTTTTTAATAAGTTTTACACTAAATATACACACTTTGATTATAGGATTTTTATAGACTTTATTTTTTCTATTTTATTTATATCATATCTAAAAGATAAATAACAGGATTAATGATGCTTTAAATAAATAAATAATTTGCAAAGCTATTTTCGTATTAATTTATAAGCTATGTCATGCCATATCCCTTTCACATGGAGTTTCCTGACAATGAAATCTTTTTCAGACAGGACAGATTTGTTCCTATATATTAATAATGATCCAGCAGTAAACAGTGTATGAACTGCCTCTGCATTACCACTTTCAAACAGTAGGTGGTAGTCTAAACAAACGTGTGAGTTCATTTTAGTTTAAGTGCAACTCTAATGGCATTGTATTACATACAGTGCACCTTATAGATCATGTCACTGCTTGTGCGCTTCCGACTCTGCATTTCA
This sequence comes from Rutilus rutilus, assembly GCF_951802725.1. Lineage (NCBI taxonomy): Eukaryota > Metazoa > Chordata > Actinopteri > Cypriniformes > Leuciscidae > Rutilus > Rutilus rutilus. The sequence continues at coordinate 26,351,271 of NC_140220.1, read as the reverse complement.
AACAGCCTTTTACGCTCTGGCTTGATTTCTTTGCATTTAACTTGTGGGAATTCATGCGAAGTGTTGTTTAGCTTAGATCAATTTTCACTCACTTGTTGTACAAGACTATATCCGGGACCCAGATGAGTTCAGACGGAACCCTGATAGAAGTCACATTGTCATAGTCTGAAGGCTTCCAGCGTAGTTTATAGTCATTCCACTCCTGAGAGAGAGGCCACACATATTTAAGAAATTAAAACTAATTCATTACAAGATGTCTACCACCATTATTTGCCAATTTGAGGTTATTATTATAATCATTTTATTAATTAACCAACTTTGCTCTTATTTATGGTGCCAGATATTAAAAAAATTCTCAGTTACTCATATTAACTTTCCTGTTAAACATACCTGCTTTAGCCAGACATTTGTTGTCATCATCTGATTCTTCTCGTCCTGTGGAGGGGGAAAAGAAGGAAGGACAGTGGGTATTAGATGAGTCAGGATGCTGGGTTTGCTCCAGCAGAAAGCTTTTGGTTCAGAAAGGTCACAAACACCTTATAAATTTAATCTTCGGATGGACTTGGATACTTCAAGGACCATGTACCCTAATTCATCCAGATTCTAAGGTTTTAGGGCTCTTAATATGGCAATTTACTGTAGGAAATTACTGGCACTTCTTCTATTAAATGAATATTTCATGACATCTGTAAGCGAAACAAACAACAACCGGCATTTTGTTATTTATTGTGATTATAAGTACACTAAGCTTTAAATGCCTTGGGCCAAAACAGACCATTGTTCCCCAATATTGATCAAGGATGCACTTCAAGTGTACATATATTTTTTTTAAAGGTTTGAAATGAATGGAAGTCTGAAGTTGTGTAAGCTAATGACAGGGACAGGGACTTCTCAGTTTTTTCTTCAATTTATCTCAATTGCAATCTGACAAAGTAGTAGTTGTATAATAGTAATAGCATAAAAATAGTAATATGTTTACTACAGTGCCATTCAAAAGTTTGGGGTCAGCATTTATAATAAGATTTCTATTTCACATAAATACATTAAGCATTTATAACATATAAACTGTTTTCAACATTGATAATAATAAGAAATGTTTCTTGAGCAGCAAATCATCATATTAGAATGATTTCTGAAGGATCATGTGACACTGAAAATTCAGCTTTGCCATCACACGAATAAAGTAGCCTACATTTTAAAATATATAATAAAATAAAATAAAAAATATTTTAAATTGTAATAATATTTCACAATATTATTGTTTTGACCATGTTCTTGATCAAATAAATGCAACTTAAGAGTCTTACTCTTAACTCTTAATACATTTTATTTTTTATTTTTTTTTATACACATTTAGACACATGAGCATATATAGGTTTAACTATAACTGTATGTAAGTCCTATATAATATAGCATTGTTAGTGCAGTTAGAACAATTAGTAGGAATTTCCAGGTGTTAACATTTGGGTGCCACTGACCCACACATACTTTTTATTCCCTCTTTTCAAGATATAGCCTGTAGTACCTTACCACATCAATCAGCTGGGCGATAGATAAACCGAACTTGACGATGACAACATCTGAGGTGTTTGGTACAGGCCTTGACCACTTGTTGTAGCCATCAAAGAGCTTTTTGAAGAGATCATCTTCAGCATGTGAGTGAGTCCTCTCACAACAAGAAACTGTCAGTGGAAAAGACATTTAAACTTTTAAAAACATTTACAGACATTAGATTAGATTCGTCAAATAAACTGTTTCAAAATAAATTCCAAAATATAATAATATATCTTATAAGAGTAACATTTTTGATGATCTAATACTGCAACTTTTTAGTGAACAACGACAACAACAAAAAACTTGATATGTTTAGACTTGGTGCAGGGTTTCTCAAACTCGGTCCTGGAGGGCCACTGTCCCTAGCTGTGAGTTTCTAGTGATCCTGAAGACATTGATTAGCTTGCTCAGGTGTGTTTGATCAGGGTTGGACCTAGGGCTGTCACGATGTTAGATTTTTCACACCACGGTTATTGTGGCCAAAATAATTCACGATATCGATATATCGCGATATCTATAGAATCTATGGATGGTACTCAATCTATGGCAAATTTTTGTGAAGGAAGACAAGCATGTGAAGTTTATCTGGTTTCAAACTGAAGCCAAACACTGTCTGAAGGTTTCCTGAAGAACTGAAAAGCTCTTAAACCTGTTGTTGCACTGGCGCCAATAAAGTCATGCAGATAGCAGATTTGAATAAAAAAATCAAGTGCAAATACAAATACAAAAATAAGATGAGTAAAGAAAACGGGGTTCTTAATTTTAATAATCACCCTTTATTAAATATATGAACACAGAAACCCCCTGTTAACAGTTAATGTCACGTTTCCCATTCCATGATGACTAGTAAAATAATAGCCGCGTCGCGTCTATGACAACTCCAGGTATTGCACACCGGACACGCACTTTCTCAGTTTATGGCCAGCAATATCATTATGTTTAAGGACATTATGGAATTGAGATAATGTCTGTACTATGTTATGATTATACTGTACAATTAAATACAATAGTTGCTGAGTCTGTGATCTGAACACTTTTTTCTGCGCTCTGTGTCGCGGCAGGATTTTGAACAAGGTCCTGAGCCGTTGCTGGCGCCGCGGACAGACGCCGAATAGAACCGCGCTGTGCTTCTCGTCCGGTGTGTGTACACTCATACAGAATGTGTTCGAATTTTTAAAGACGTGGCGCTGCGCTTCTCGTCCCGTCCGGTGTGCGATCACCTCTAAGGTGCTGTTTTCTTTGAAGCCGAAGAACTCTGTTGTTAATACTGGCGAGCTCAGCTTACTTTTTTCGGGTGTGGACAGAGTGTTTCACTCTAGCTGCGCGGGCGCGGACGAGCGCTGCGTCTAGAAAACGCCAATATCGCCAATACCGGTATATTGTATTGCTCTAAATTAACACGATGTCGATATTTCATGCTTTGAATATCACGATTATCGTCAATACCGGTATATTGCGACACCCCTAGTTGGACCTAAACTGTGCAGGACAGTGGCCCTCCAGGACCGAGTTTGAGAAACCCTGGTACACAGTGAGAATTTCAAATAACTCATATAATCTGTGTTCATGTGACTCCTGGTTAACACACACACAAGCATGAGGCAGTGGAGACAACTCATTTTGTTTTATTGTCCTATCCACAGCTTGTGTCAGTCATGCACACATGTAAACTACAAAACATCCCGAGTGGTAGAGAAGCTTAAAGCAGTTTCACACGCTCAGCGTTTTGAAAGTTTTCTTATAGATTTGAGAATGGCATGACAAATGATGTTTTATTAACAAGGTTCGGGAGGAGCAGGTGCAGATAATTAACCCAATTAGCACAAGTGGAGATCAATCAGTAATCAACTCAGGACAATATAAATAACAGCAGAACCTACCTCTGTTCCTTGACAGTTTATTCAGCATCCCACCTCCACCCCATCTCCTCACTTTTAGTTCCATCTCCTCACTTCTAGTTCCATCTACTCTCACCAACGGGGGGAGTACTCTGGGTTCGGGCAGAAATTCCGAGCTCGGAGCCCTCCACCCGGACAGCACGCCAAATACGCATAACCTTTACCGTAATAATTATATGTAGATGTGAACTCGTGAAATCATTAGGCGAGTGTGAATTCAGCAAGCTGGACTCTAAATACTTAATGAACTAATGGGACAGAGAGTCTATTCATTTATCTAGGGTTCACTGTGCGCACTATTTGCATGTTAAATAAGTAAAACATATAGTATTAAAGCAGGGGATTAACTCTCATTCATTTCTCTAATCATTTATAATTACACGCACCATAACTTCTCATCCGTCGACTGGTAATGGATTTGCTCAAAAATGTTTCCAGGCGAATTATTTCACACGCTTAAACTTAAGCAATATCACACGAGCAAGAGTGCTGCGTTTCCGAAAATCAACGGTACGGTATCTGCTGAGTGCCGCAGGTAATCCCAGCTGGAAACACCATGATTTGCCAGTGTAATATTACCTGAACAATAAAAAGTTAATATTGAGTAACTTACATTTTAGGCAACAATATTGCCAGTTACTTTGTCTGTTGTTGATCCAACAATGAAAATACTTCCAAACAAAGAACCCCTGCACATCTCTGAGCAACACAAAACACAGCAGCAGGTGTTTCGTTCCTGAATGAATCAGTGCGTTTTAAGGAATTGGTTGAGTAAATGATTCAATGACCCATTCAAAATATCACACTCTTATCACAGGCCTACTTAGTTACTCTTACTATAGCCAATCATACAAAGATAGTGTAGTAAATATATATATATATATAGCTAGGGCTGGGCGATATATCGATATAAAAAATATATCGATATATTTTTAAATGCGATATGAAATTAGACCATATCGCATATATCGATATAACGTTAGTTCAAATTTGCGCTCTGCTCCCCGCCCCTCCTCCTCCTTTTCCACTCTGCGTGCGTGTTTAGAGCACGTTATGTTACTAGAGGCGAATCATGACTACTTCAGAAACCCCAGCACAATAGGAACTACCAGGCAGTGACATAAGTGTACGCTGAAATAAAGTCTTTCACCTCCGAAAAACGGACTTTATTGTCCTGTCAGCCGTTATCCTGTGCTCGGAGCGCACACTCAATTGCACGCGCAAATGCGGCGGCGCGCGCGCGCTGTGTATCGCCTCACTGATCAAGTGCAAAATAAACTACGAGCATGCAACGCCGTTACGTTGTAAATTACACGAAATAAAAGTAATGCAGGTATGATTTTCATTCTATTCACCAGGAGCAGTTTCCATGTTTCATCAACAGTTATTGTTAATATTGTGTATTCACCATGGTAACTGTCGCTTCCATATTAACCCCAAAATGCCACTATTTTTCTTTGTGTTATTTTTTATATTTTTAAATGACTGTAGTGGCTCATACCAACATTGTATTAACAAAAACTAGTTTGGGACTGCTATTTAATAGCTTTAGCATAGGCCTAATGTTTATTTATTAGTACTAGTCTTTACTATTAGTCATATTCTTACAATTCATGTTAAGTAAAGGGGAAAAGTATATGTGTGTATATAGGCAAATTATAACATATTTACACAAAATTTGTTTATATATATTCAAAGTAAACTTTGATAATCATAATTAATAAATCGCAAATAACAATTCAAAGGGAATAATCGGCAATTATGATTTTGGTCATAATCGTGCAGCCCTAAGGTGAAGAAACCTGTTTATTATTTATTCATTTGATTTTGCAACTGTTCACTGAAATAGCCGGTTTCAATAAAACTACTTTTAACATGTCATATTTGGCTTTGACTTTGACTGAACATTTGCTCTCACTTTGCGGAAAAAATATCGGGATATATATCGTATATCGATATTCATCCTAAATATATCGGGATATGACTTTTGGTCCATATCGCCCAGCCCTATATATAGCCCTTTTTCATATTTCACTGCAATGAGGCTCTCATGTTTAAATGCAGAAACGAGTGACGGGCTGTCTGGAATGTGCTAACACGGACAAGCGGAGTGATTCAAACAGTGAAAAGTTTCAGTGCTGCCTGGTACACTGGAACGCTGCTTGAGAATTGCTATTCACTGTTCTTTATTTAAGTTTTCCTATAGACTTAGAGTATGAAAAAAGCTATCTCAAGAACATTGCTTCAAACACCTGATATGTGAAAAAGCCAACAGTTTTTAATGATATGGGCCAGTGTGGCTAACTGAATGAGATTGATTCTCTTCATTTTCCAGGAGGAGATGCCCTGTAACAGAGCGTAGACACCATTAAGCCGGCCAACTCCGGTCTCATGTCTGAGCTGAGGTCTGAGGAGGCATTAACACAGAACCCTGAGGACAGATAGTATGTGTCAGGCCTGCTATATTTGAGTGCTGTAGCGTGGCTGGAGTTGCTCTCTGAGCGCATTCATTTGCTGTGTGGTGAAGTGAGCTCCCATGGGTCATGCTGGCACAATGAGTCACACTCTGGGCGAATGACAACATGCCATTAACAAGTCAGATTTAGGGTCTGCACCACAGGGTATTAGCACAGTGGGACATGATGTGAAACCCAAGCACAGCCAACGAATACAGTCAGTGACCTGCAGATGGGGAGAGAAATATTTTCTCACCTCTGGCACATTTCTTGCTTTTTTAAAGCATGGCCAGGCCATGTGGTTCAAAGCTATTATTGGCAGGAATTTTATATTTTTTAGAAGAAAACAGCCTATATCTAAATATATAACCCAAATGATTAATTTATAGCTTAAAATAAAAGAGGTGTTCATTAACCAACCGGCAATATGGTTTAATTGGTCAAAAATATGCAGATGTTTTCTTAAAGAACTATTTCTCTTTAGTCGTCATATTATTATTATTATTCAATTTTTTTAACCATATATCCACTAAAATAAAGCACAGATAGCCCCTTGGTAACTTTGTATTACTCACCATTGTCATAACAATAAACAAAATGATGCAAGATTGAGAATCCTTCTTTTACACTGCATTTTTAAAACTTTTTGTCCATACATTCCACTTGCTACAATCATTTTTATCATATTGTCTTGATTTTATGAGTTTTCAATGCTTCCACTAATTGTCTTCTAATTGTCTAAATTTTATAATAAAGTTATAAAATTACACTAGACAATTGTACACCCACCCACACACACACACACACACACAGTGTACAACGTTTAAATGAGATGTTTTTTTCTCAAGTAACAAAAGCCTACTATAGAAATTATATAATATTTTTATTTTGTGTAATGAACGTCAGAATCCTATAGCCTCGATCAGAATTCCAGTTTGGAATGGTGACGCCTGCGTCAGTTCTGCAGCCTCTCCAACAGCGCATCTGTTCTCCAGTGTGAGTGTGAGGAGCACAGCAGGTGGACAGGTTCGACTATACAGTCTACAGACTGTAGTAGATCAAAGCCTCGGACCTGAAATTGATTGGCAACCCGCTTCTTCGTGTATCTCCGTTCAACTTTGGAAACTTTCCAAAGCGCGGGGATGTTCTTAAACCAACCCGATGCAAATAGCGGTGGTAAAGTGCATCCAGCTGCAGCTCGAGTGCTCGGGAGGTGTCAGATGAGATGCCCGCAGTGATATTCATTCATCAGGAGTCCAGCGGCTGCTGACAGCGAGCGGACACGTAAATGAAGAGTGCGAGCGTAAACGCAGAGTGATGAGCAAGCCCAATAAATCTGCCTTGATTTAAGCGACATTGGACACTTGGCCGTGGAGAGGACGTTTCATTTTACTGGCAATCGTGCGTGCCATTCTAATGCCTATACATCTCTGAATGTGGAAGTGAAAGCCAAAAAGCTACACTGTAGGCTACCTTCGTATACCCCTCACGATGATATGCTGGTCTTAGCTAAGATAACCACCTTTAAAAAAAAACAGCTTTTTTAAAAAAAACAGCAGAGAAAGCAAATTGATCAGTCACCACTGCACGTTAATGCCTAAAACACACATAAAGCAAACAAATATAAACTTTATAGAAAATGTATCTTAAGATGAACTTTTTTGTTTCTGGTCCAGGGTGGCTATATAGCTGGTTTAAGTTGACGGACCAATTTAGACCAGCAAAGAGCTACTGATTATAGGCTACCAGATTCAGGTGGTAGGCTAAGTGTTTTGGGCAAATGCCAACTGTTTGACCTGCCAAAAGCAGTTTGGACTGACAGTTAATGACCAGTTCCATGAGTCTCTCCATTTCTTAAACAATAGCTATATTTGTGGGAAAATGTGAGAAAAAAAACCCAAACAAAACAAAAACAGAAGTGGAACTTACTTGACTCACATAGGATAGTGAAGAGAAGAGTAATCCGCAGGAAGAACCGCTGCTTCTCAAAGCGCTCCATCATACAGCCAATTCCACGCGACAGTTTCCGTATAATTCAGTTTTTCTCATGGCTTCTGTGTTCTCTATAGTGTTGTCATATTCATTCTACATCTGGGGCTGGTGGTTGTAGGCTATTTGGGGTGAGATGTTCTGCTCTCACACAAGGTTTTTTTTTTTTAAAAACAAAAAAACAAAATCACGTGTAGGCTATTTTAAATGCTGGCAGAATTGTCGTTTTTCATAAATATGTTTAGATTTAAGTTGCATAAATCCCGTGCTTATCCATATTTCTCCAAACTCGAAGTTTCCTGCTCTTCTACGTGAAAAGGCACGATGATAAGATTAAGTTTTGCGCACCTGTTCAGCTGAAGATCAGGAACACAGATTCGGTGCTGCAAAATGATTATTTATTTCCATATGCATCCAAAAATAATGATTTTTAGAAGCAGATATATCCCAGAGTATCTCCATCTGTGTCAAAAAATGCATAGATGCACTCATGACCTGGCTCCTGCTGTTTCCAGGGTTTACTCCAGACTGAGCATCTCTCTCTCAGTCCGCCTATCCACTTTCATGTCAGGCAGAAAGGGGAGGGAGGGACCTCATCACAAGTTCACGAGCGTGACCCGATTTCAAATTCAATTAGCAACTAATCTAAATGTCATTTTTTCCCCCTCTCTCTTATATAAACAATGAACACACATTTAATGGATACGTGCGCGAACTCGTATAACAAACATCCTGGGCCAATTAAACCTATTGGATTTTAAGTGATTAAAATGTTAATCAATTGAATTGCATCTTATGACCGCTAGAGGTCATGGTAGCTGAATAAATGCTGAAGGAAAGCGAGAACTCAGGCAGAATTCGGTGCAACTGACTTTTTTTTTAAGAGGCGAGACTCTATTAGAATCTATTCATATTAACATTTATGCTGATTAAACACACAGGACCGGAATACTGAAAGATTCTGTGAGCCGATTATGGATAGAGGAATAGCCTATTGTCAGCACGCATGTATAAGACTTTATTAAAATGCAACAGGATGGAATAGGCCTACGTAGGAGATCACAGTATAACAATAGTCAAATAAAGAAACTGAATGTCAAAATAAAAGCAAACAGAACGGAACATTACCGTGACAATATGACTATTAAAGGGATAGTTCATCCAAAAATGAAAATTCTTTCTTAGCTACTCACCCTCATGTTGTCCCAAACCAGTAAGACTTTCGTTCATCTTCGGAAAACAAATGAAGATCTTTTTTGATGCAATCTGAGAGCTTTCTGTCCCTCCATTGACAGTTATTCAACTGACACTTCAGGACACTTCAAAAAGTTCATAAAAAGATCGTAAAACTAATCAATATGAATTGAGCATTTTAGTCCAAACATTTCTGAAGATGCACGATCGCTTAATGATGAACAGACTGAATTTAGGCTTTTATATTCACATCTAGCCTAAAAATTCATCAGTTGTGGTAAAGGAAAGCTCAAATATTTTTGCTTGACAAGAACCAATGAGATTCATTCTCGTTTGAGCTTCAAAGAGGTTTGTTCTCGCGTGTCAAGCAGGTTCGGTTGAATATGTTAATCATATAAAGCGATTGAGCCTCTTCAGAAAATTTGGACTAAACTGCTCAATTCATATTAGTTTTTATGATCTCTTTTTGAACCTTTTGAAGCGTCAAAGTGGCATGGCAGTTGCATAGCCTATTGAACCACTCAAAATCATCTTAATTTGTATTCAGAAAATGAATGAAAGGCTTATGGGTTTGGAATGAGGGTAATTAATGACAGAATTGTTTAGATTTATACTTTATTTTTTATGTATAGCCTATACATAAATATATTTCAGACATACAAGTAGGCAGTAATATTTCTCATTGCCATTTTTACTAATTGTTACAATTCTGTAAGTTGTAAGCCGATTGGCTTTTCAGTGACTTTTACTGTCATTTGTGATATCTGGATTTTATTCTTAATCCAATTAAAGAGTTAACACACAAAGAGCAATGTATATCTGAGGAATTACTTGAAAAATCTATATTGGCTATAGAAGTTTCCACGACCTTTTACATTTGCATTTTACATGACCGTGGGAACCCTGCTATTCTTTGACAAAGCTGAATTTTTGTGAATATCATTTTCAACAATGGCACATCAAGACTGACTAGCATCAATAGTATTTATTTAAGTATAAAACACTCAATATATAGGATATGTATATATATGTCATGTCCCTGTAATTCATTCACTCACACAGGCTGTATCTGTGACCATACAAATATTACAATACACTCAGAATTGGGTCAAAATATGCATACAGCAAAAGTGACAACAACTGACTACACTGAAAATTAACATTCTTTGGTCACAAAGATTTCATACTCTTTCTTCATCTGCTTCTTTAGGTTCTGGCTCCAAGCTGCCAAGTTATGTTTTCATTTATTCCTTAGTGACATCACTGTGATATTTTGCTCTCTTTTTCTTTCTCCGCCTTTCTCTCTCTTTCCAATGTATATGAGTTCATGCTTGTTGATTTCCAAACCCCTCATACAGTCTTTTCACCATCTGCTCCCTAGCGCCAAGACAGCCAGACCATAGCTGCGGGGTTGTCTGTACTTGGAAAGAGTATATTCTTTTAAGATGTCACCACACTGCCAAGATCATTTTTTCAATTTCCTTGTACACAGAGCCATTATGTTTTCATTATGGCTCACAAATGAACATTGGACAAGAGAGGAAAAATATAGTTTGCGTTTCAGTCCTCTGACAATAATTCTGTTTCACAAAAATACAATGTAAGGATGGGAGATAACATATATAGACTGTTTAAAGTGATGACATGGTATCACTGTTATTAAAACATTGTGGATAAATACAGAATTTTTCTATTTTTCCAGGTTGGACGGCTTCCCACCAAGTCATTTATTTTAGCGTGGCTGTCTCATGTTCTTCCTCAGCTGTGCGATCATCTCCACATGCAGGGCTCTTGAAGAACTCTCCAGTCGAGTGGCGATGTCTGACGCGGTACGCAGCATTTCTTCAAAGGAAAGGGACTCCTCTTTTATTCTTAGATAAAGACATAAAGCAGACACAACATCAGAAATAATCCAAGACAGACAGACATAGAGAGAGAGAGAGAGAGAGAGAGGGATGGAGGAGAAGGAGGAAATGAACAGGGGCCTCCTCAGGGCCTCAGTTTAGTTTTTCTTAAACCAGGGGCCTCTGAGGGGCTTCACATTCCTTCCAACTGTCCAGGCTGGTGATGGAAAACCCAGAAACCAGAATCATAATTGTGGCTAGTCTGAGGTTATATGTTTCTATGCAACTCATCACTGTGTTTATAAGCATATATATATTTCTTGTTTGGGATCTTTTTTACAGGTTTACTTGGTTATGTATTTACTATCTTTTGCCTGGAAAGTGTTTATGTATATGCAGACTCTTAAGCTGCAATATTTAGTGAGTGGTCTTGAAATTAACTTTAATTCTTTACACAATTTGAATGATAAATTATTAGAAAGTATTACATTGATCAAAAGTGACATTAAAGACATAAAAGATTTATATTTCATATTGGCCTAAATGCTGTTATTTTGAACTATCTATCCAAGAATCCTGAAAAAAAGTATCAGTTTCCACAAAAATATTTAGTTTTAAACATTGATAATAATATGAAATGTTGATTTTGAGCAGCAAATCAGCATATTAGAATGATTTCTGAAGGATCACGTGACAGTATCAGACAAATTAGTTTAGAGATTTTCATATTGACCATTTTAATACTGGTGCATCCACAAAATCTAAATAAAAGAATTCCTAAATTACAATAATAAAAGAATGACCTCTGATCTTCCATCACCATTTCTTATCTGAGAGAACCAAATCACATAATTTTGACTCAAAATTTTCTTCAGATTCAGGGTTGTTGCCTTTAAGCATCTTACATTTTTAAAAGCCTTGGAGTTTTGCCTGGAAGATAAGAGGATATGAATGTCTTATTAGGATTCAACTCATCTTACTTCTGAATTCCAGCCGAAGTGTCTAGTGCGTCTCCCTCCAGCTGACTCTCCATCTCCTCTGCTGCTTTTGTCACCACACTCTCACAGCTCACATGATCCTCCCTGATTCCAACAATGTTTTCTTGGATCACCTCCTCATAGCGTTGATCTCCCATTTCTGCTCCAACAAACTGGACCAGATTCTCCATCACTGCCTGGTTCCCATGTTGAACAGCCTTTAGATATGCAACTTCCTCTCTGAAAGCTCGTAACCGTCTAGACATGACTTGGCCGGTGTGGAAGTTGACATAACAGTCGCCGGCTTCCGTCTCTGGCAGGGTTTGAAAAAGTGGCCTGGTTCTGTCTGGCTCATCCCCGGCTGCATGGAAGATTGGAGCAGAGGAGTTGCCAGTGACCACAGGCCCGGAGACGTCACCTGATCCCAACTCTCCATCGTCACCACTCTGGCAGTAGACTGGCATCACTAGGAGTGTGAAGAGCAAAGTGCCCAGTGTTGAGTGCAGCCTCATCATGACCCAGAAGAGTCCCGGAATAACCTCTATGACCTGGGACTTGATGGAGTGATGGATGAGAACCCGAGCGATGAGAAATGTGAGGTCCCTCTTGACCCTCTCAAAGCTTTTTCACACAATCACCACTGCTGCAAAGCTCTGACCTCATCTGTGAAGAAATAAACAGAAGCTCAAATCCCTAAAAAGTCTGATTCTTAAGTCTCCTCAAGTGAAAATATACATTACTCTTAAAAAGTTTTGAGTGGGTACATTTTTTTATAAAGAAGTCTCTTATGCTCGCTAAGGCTGCATTTATTTGACTACGTACAGTAAAACAGTAATATTGTAAAATATTTTTACAATTTAAAATCGCTTTTCTATTTTAATATATTTTAACAAGTCATTTGTTCCTATGATGGTGAATTTTCAGCATCACTACTCCAGTCTTCAGTCACATGATCCTTCAGAAATCCTTCTAATATGCTGATTTTTGCATTTTTAAAGGAGTCATAATGTTGTGTTACCTTGGATACCCAATGCTCTATTATAGTCTTTCAGGCACTTCTAAAAAAGAAAAGTGGAAAAAAAAATCAACACAGAGCCCCTCAGACCCTTATTTCTAAAGGCATTATTGTCTCGCGAGATCTGATGCGATGTTTTGGCTGTCGTGGACGGTCATTATAATAATGCAAATGAGGGGCGCGTTGATTGGTCGTAGAAAAAATACACCATTTCCAGATACATTCTTACAGAAGCCCCACTAACTGAAAGCTATTTTCAAACTGCATGTTTTGCATGAGTTTGGCTAATAATGTTTAGTGGTATATTGTTTTCATACTTGCATTTAAACAGTTTTAGCCACTGAGCATGGACTCCTGTACCGTCACTACTGTAGCTGCTAGTGTAAAACAAAGTGGAAAGATGTGGCTAGCATTCGTAGAGTCCATTCCCCGTGTTTACCTCGAAGGTAACGTTACATACAATAGCCGCATTAGCAGTTAGCTGCTATTTGTTAACCACAGTAGAGCAATAAAAACACAGTTTTACCTTTTCAATTTCTGGCAAGTCCCTGATGGTGGGGATGGCACCTTTTCCCAAACGGAGCTTCGAGGCCAAGTTCGCCTGATATTGCCCCAAATTTGTAAATGATTCCGGTGTAAAATGTTTAGCGCACACACCTAACGATACGCCACTTGAAAGAGTTGTTGGGACAGCGTCATTAAAAATGAATTTCCTCCACTGTTCCCTGATAGTTTCGTCCGTTTTTGGTAGATAAAACACATTTGCATGTTGTTTGTGGCAGTCAACCACAGAGCATCTCAGGTGTGCACTCGGTTTCTCCATCTTTCTCGAGTCGACTAAACTGAATCTGAGGGGGAGAGGGGGAGAGGGGCGGGCTTCCCGCGGCATAGGTTTGCGGTGTCCATATTTGGTATATCCTCCCCCGTCTTGACGTCAAGAGGGGGAAGAAATCAAAATCTCGTTTTTTCGTGCGCGTGCACGTGGCCTATTTTACAAACCCTGAGGTAAACAAACGCTTCACTTTTAAATATCGGCTTCCCGGCCAGTGTACAATCATTATGCAATCATAACATACATTGATTCTCGTGGAAAAGTGAAATTTCTACATTATGACTCCTTTAAAACTGTGATACTTTTCTTTTTCAGGATTCTTGGATGAATAGAAAGTTCTGAACTGCATTTTTTTAAAACAAAAAAACTACCTGAACATAACAATCTAAAAAAGTCTTGACTGTCACTTTTAATTAATTTAATGCATTCCTTGCTGAATAAACATTTTAATGAATAAACAGTAGTATATGTGTGTGCAAAAAATGGGTATTATATTGTATATTATACTGTAGGTACCAAACTGACTAAAAAGAAAAATACACATATCTTCCAATAATTTCCTGTAATGTATGTTAAAATGTTACAGATAATTGAGAGGTCAGGGGATGAAAGAAGTTTATTTATTTGTGAAACTATACTGTCTGCCAACTGTAGCCTACTGTGAAAGTGAAATCAACCAGTCATTTTTACAGGGTTTTCCGGAGCATGTGGTGGGGGGCTTCCTGCTGGTGTTTGTAGTGAGCACATTCATTTATGTGAGGGCCCTGAGGTGTAGCACATGACCCTCTGAGAAAGGGAGTGCTGTTTGTTTAGTCTTGCATGTGCAAGGATGAGTGCTCTCTACTGCTCTCGCTCTCTCATTCTTCGCTCTTTCAAAGAAAAAGTGTGAGTCCCATTTTAGATAATACAATCACACAGGCTCTTGTTAATACTGATTCTACAATGCGTAGTGGACAGTGGCCACCACTATGTCACCAAAACGTTTTTACAATGGTTTTATAATCTAAAAAAGTTAAATACATAAATATAATGTTGACCGTTGTTTTTGTGAGTATTTAGAGCAAATACTCACGAAAACAAGCAAAACTGCAGATATGTAGTTGCAAAGAACATTTAGAGAGGTTTGTGTTAAAAAAAAAATCTTATATATATATATGGGCTATGTTCTCTGAAAACAAGTCTTATCAATTTTGCATCTTAAGTAAAGCTTAGGATGTTTAGTTATTTTTGCAGCAAAAATGTAGTGAAGTTATTATAGCTCCTGCTTTCTGATGTAGGGAGGACTCATCTCCTCATCCCTCATGTCTCCAGATGTGACTGAACTGAACACACACAATTTCTTTCAGTGTCCTGTCTACTCCAGGGTATCCCAACACTCCTCTCAACATCTGGAAACATGTGAAATGCGATATCTGTCTTCAAGGGTAGAAAGCAGCTCTTTTCCACAAAGTGAGCTTTGGCTTCTGCGGTATAGCAAAGTTCAGAAAAAATATGGATATATATTGCATTAGTGTAGAATATCAAATCTGCAGTCGTCTTTTTTCTCTGGGGGTCATCTCCCTAATTTAATCCTAACCATATCCCTATCCCAATCCATAATTTATTCCTAAGATCAGAGGGAAATGATAGGTGATTAACACAGATGTAGAAGCACCTAACCCTGGTTGTAAGCTTAAATTTAATATAAACTGTAAACTTGTTCCTCAAATCCTGTTTGTTTGATTGGAATGTTGTTCCAGGATCAACAAAGATGTTGGTGAAATCAGGTTCTGCTGCAGTCGGACAAATAAAACATTTTTTTTATTTAATTTTAAGTCAATGGTTACCTATCCTATCAAATCCTATAATCCTTTTTTTTTTTTTTTTTTTACATTTAAAATGAACAAAGACACTATCAGTGTTTATCAAGCTCTTTTAGTAAACGAGTATCATCAGGAGCATCTGTGCCTCTCACCTCTCACTTTCAGTGCCTCTCACTTAATGTGTAAAATGTATTGAGATGAGAAATATTAAAACTGTTTTTCATATCTTTGAATGATGCATATTATTCGTAAACCAAATGCAGTCATGTGCAGACATCATTTTTAGATGTAGTGATCAACAATGTGCACAAATGCCTTGATTTGATTAGCAGCTCCATTTTTATCACACACAACTCCCCGCACTGCCAATCCAGAGCTTGTAATTTTTTACAACGGAGAAAACAATTAAACATTTTAGACACTTAAATGATACTATTGGAACAATAAAAGCCCATTTAAACAGCACTTTTAACCTTTATGATTCCTTCAGGAATCTTTAATAGTATCATTGTTTCATTCCAAAAATAAATGCCAAACCAGTTCAAAGCAGAGGAAATGCAGTATATTTTTAATGATAACAAAGTCTAATGCTCAGTCCAAATAAAAAGGGCACAATTAACCTTCAGTATTAATGCCAAGTGTCTGGAAGTTTTCATGTTTACCCTTGTGCTGAAACTCATCCATCAGAGCAGATGAAACATTTGCAAAATTGCACTATTGGAAGACTATGCAAATAAGCCACAAGTCTCTTTGAATGGAAAGTACAAAAGTTGCTTTTACAGTTTTTGGCTTAATGTAAACTTATGAAATGAAAGAGCATTTTTGTAATTACCCATAACAACTCATCACGTGTGCCGAAAGCAAAAAGTAAACACACCAAAAAAAAGTAGAAACAGAGTAACAGGATATATTTAAAACTGGATATATTTACACAAATCACTAAATCAATGAACCATGCAATCAGTCAGTGGTCAGTTTCGCAGAATGCAGAAAAACTGCATAGCTCTGCCATATTCATCAAGACATGTCTTGTTTTTCAAGGTAGAAACAAGAATAAAATCAAATTCACAAAGCCAAAAACTGACAGAACTCACCAGAATCTTCTGCCATGTCACAAGTTAGAGCCATGTGTCTGGTCAAATGTTCAAAGCTCCATTCTTTACTTTGCCATTCAAAGGCAGAGAAGTGGAGCACATAATCAGCCTGCCTTAAACCTATTTTCACTTCTTCCAACAAAGTTTGGGAACCTGAAAGTCTGTGCCCCTATTTGGAGACTACTGGAAGGGGAGGGAGTGTTTATAAAAAGGGTGAAACTCAATGATTTCTTTCTTTTGTGGTCAGGAGAGTGAGTGAGGGAGAGAGAGAGAGAGAGAGAGAGAGTGCAGGAAAAGAATATTAGGGGGAGTGTGTGGTAATCTAGTTCACATCTGTGCCCTGATGTCTGATAAAGTACGAGAGTTTCGTAGAAATAGGGAAAAGTCTTTTCATGACCATGCCGGATTTTCACTCAGCCATTCATTTTAATAGTGAGAATGTTGAGATATGAGTCAATGAAAGCTGCTAAAAACACAAAAAGATATTTTGGCTCTGAACTCCACAATACATTTCCCCCCAACTTCACAAGGGTGAAAACCAGTTATAAAAACATCACATGAGCTTTTCAAACACAAAGTTTATCCATCATTACCTGTTAAAAGATAAGAACATAAAGCTCTCTTTGCAACAACTGAAGGGATTTAACGCTTACTCGGTCAGCCAATGTCAGTCAGATAAGCAACCCTAAAATTAAATGCATTTAAACGTACAATCCTATAACAATTACTTTGTTTCAGTTGTATATTTACTCACAGATTATTTATGACACATGGTTGGCTTTTTGTATTTTTATTTTTATAAATGTTTTTATGTATATATGGCTGTACAACTCTATTGATAGCGATATCTATACGTCTAGCTCCCCCTCACTAAATGTCCAGCGAGGAGGAGCGAATGTAATTTGGGCCTAATGGGTGGAGCTAGAATATTCAACCACACACTATCCCTATCTACAACTCTATCCCTCCACCCAATTAGACGTCCGACTCCGAAGAGGTGGACCAAGTGTGCCGCACAAGTCCTGAAAAGTGAAGCCAAAGCGTCTCGATCGCCCCCAGGTGGTTGGTCCCAGTATAGATCATAAACCCCGCCCTCCCCATGCAGTCTAATGGGCGATGGAAACTAAACAATCAAATTTCACTTAAAAAAAATAATTTCTAAAGATGTTTGGTAGTTTTAATCACGCTAATGTAAGTTTAAGTGTTCGTTTTTTGAAATACGTTTGGTCTTAGTTAGTCATTTGATGCTATAAAAACAAGAATGTGATGTCATGATTGACAGTTGTGATTGACAGCTTCTCTGAACAAAGTAGTAGGAGATTGGAGCTTCAACTTTAATTTCTACATGTCCATAACTGTTTATTTCACAATGAGTTGCTCTGCAGTAAACTGCACTAACCGTTTCTGTAGAGTGCGGACTTGATATCGCAGCTCCACTTCACGCTCACTACTGCGCAGACTCAGCGTAAAGATGTCAGCGTCATATTAGGACTTTGGCAGCTTCACTTTTCACCAATGGAAGAGAGTGAAGGGTCGTCGTCCATCTTTTTTTACAGCTGGACTATTCCCCTACCATCAGACATCCAGAGAGGTGGAGCTGGACGTCATTTGACTCTGCAGTTAGTACCACTCAATAAATACGGCCGGCCGGCACACGCTCACTCATTCATACTTTGCTTCGGAGCCGATCGGTTGTGGCAGCGATCGCTCATTCCAGTCATCCCTCATCTGAGTGGATTCCTGTGGCAGAGAAACAGCGATTTAAATTGCTTTAGAGAGCTTATCCTGTGGAGATCTCTCCTGCCGGTCTGAGGGCGCATCCAGCAGTGATTCGCCTCTTGAGAGAGCTGTGCACGGAGAAGTGCAGTTCTGTCCGTGTGTTTCTGGATGCTCTCGTATCCTGGCTTCATCTGACCGCCATGATCGCTGTCTCACATGTGTTTGTTAACGGTTCATGCTCTCACTGCGAGGTGTGCATGTGCATGTTTGCATTGCGGCCATGACTTTCCTTCTTCACAGAGGCACGAGTCCCCTCTGCAGTTACCTTGTCTGCCGCCACTTCTCATAGCGGAGCCGCGGTCTGGTCAACACTTTGGGAGAACTGAGGGTTACAGTGGGAGCTCTTCCGCCGGGTCAGTCCCCACGGACCTGAGACCGCGTCCCGGACACGTGCCCAAAGTTCCCACCACTCCTTTCATGGACCAGGTGGTGAACTTGCAAGCAATGCCCCCGGAGGAGGCAGACCCAGCCCTCGTGTTGCTGTGTCCTTTTTTCCGCATTGAGTGTTTACATGGACCACACGCAGAGCTTCAGAAGCTCAGAGCAGCTCTTTGCCCAACCGGTCAGCCCTGGGCTAGATGCCCATATGCTGTGATTCCCCTTGGGTAATCCCATTTAAGTACTGTCCATGATACGGTTTCCCTGTCGGTAAACCCATGTCTTTTCCTGGGCAGTTCTGCTCTGCATTGGTAGTAGCTCCTCCCTGGCTAGGCAGGAGAGATCTTCCATATGTAATACTGCCCCACGGGTCTGTCCATATGTGTATCCACCACAATCTACTTCCCTTTTGGTAGGGTATGGCCTTCGTAGGACTAGGCATGCTTCCCCAGCGTTAACAACGCATTTTCATGGCTGAAAATGATGGGAATCGAGATCCGAAAGCACTTCCCCTTGAAGTATCACGATAAGATGAACAGCAGCTACGACCGTCTCCAGAGTAAGCCCTGTCCCTTCCATCCCTTTGGTATGGAGGACTACTCTCCTTGGGCTTACATGGGGCGCTGGGTAGGTTACAACTGTGTGGCCAAAAGGCACGCTACGGCTTGCAAGCATCTGCGTCTCCGACACTCGTAACACAGGGACCCCAATACGTCAGCATCGACGTAACGTCCCCGTTCCCTCCTTTAGGGTACGAGGGTTACATCAGTAGCCGAGACGTTCACAATATTATTGTCTTTATTGTAATTTTGATCAAATAATTGCAGCCTTTGTGAGCATAAGAGACTTCTTTGAAAAATAAAGGAACAATTTGTCAAACACATGAAAAGGGAAAGTCAAACACGTGAAAGTCTCTTAAAGTAATGTTAATCGCAGACTTATTTCACTCCTAAATTGAAAACAGCAATTTTAAAAAGACATGATGGCGTTTACTGCCAAAAACAATGATGGACATGCCAAACCTACCTGCAAACATTGTACAGTTCATACAGAGACACAAAAGAACAAGTTTGAAAGTATATTAAAAATAATTGATTTATTTTGATTAACTAGCTCCCTGGGCCAATGCAGGATGGAAACAGGATAGAATCATGTTCCTCTTCTCCTCATTGTTTATATTTTGTCATCACTCTGATTGCAAAGTTGTTCAGGCAGTTTCAGATGGACACTGTTTATTCATTGTGTAAACTTGCCAATGTGCTTTAGATTTTGGATGAGAAATGTACGTGAATGTCATTAAATACTGTAATGTTCTCAGCACAGAGAATTAAACAACTGAAACTATATTCTATAAACTACATTCTTTTAACACAATTAATGTAGGTCAAAAACAGGACGCATGTTAGATGAATGAGAATATGCTTTTTGCCAACCCACACTTAAGACTTTGACTGTAAACTGTAACTTTGTTTGTTAACGGCACAATTCAGCTGTAGATTGCAGCGATGAAGCAATAACAATGGCTAAAAGTGTAACCTGGAAGGATACAAGAATATACACTTTTTTTAATCAAGATGAATTATTCAGTGTCTTCCACAATCGTGGACCTCTGGTCATCTTTGGAGAGCAAATAAAAAAAGTGACATGGTTTTATGAGATGAGGTAAGGTAAATTGTATGCCTAAACATTCAATATTCACTGCGAAACTAGCTTTTTAAAATAAATGAATAACAAAACACACACACACACACACTCACACACACACACACACACACAACAAAAAAAGGTCTGTTTAATTGTTATGCTTACTATTCTGATGTTCTGTATAAGGCAACTGACTTGAATATATATAATTTAAGTGACCGGATTTTTCTTTTATACAGACATACTCTATTGTGTGTTTGTTGGCTTTATTTATTTAGGAGCCAGTCCATCTGCACTCAGTTATCTAAACTCAATTTTAAAACTCCTTGTAAATCAGATTTTATTGAATTTACTTGCCATTTGCCTCAGAGGGGTGCAACTAAGAAGCAGACTACACAAACCAGATGTTTTCCGATTTATAGATCTGTTGTATGCAATGCTTCTAATTGTCATTATACCTGTATTAAGCCAAATAGATGTAAAAGTAGCTTTGTGATTCTAATTCTATCATAAATGTATACATTTCTGATCTTTCTGTAATAAAGATATCATTTTGACACTCGTTTGGAACAGAAGGGTTTTGGAATTGGCTGAAAGAAAAAAAATAGGTAGATAAAAGGATTTAATTTAGTCAATCTCCAAATTCGATTTGAAAACCTCATATATTTCAGCTGGGATCACTGTTCTCTGTCTGGGAAATAATAGTTTGGACCACTAAGCAGTTGAGCGGCCAGTGGAGAGCTATAATTGGGCTGGTGGTCCTGAGTGCTCACAGGATGTTTGACTCATCATATTTTCTCTATCTAGAACCATTTCCTGTGTTTATTTCCTACTGAATTAATTGTGCATGATTTCCGTAGCTAATATTTAAACCATCTCATATCTACTCTCTGTGTGATGTGAAATGTTACTCACCTGCAGTGTAGTGTTTTGCAGCGGCTGGAATAACTGTGCTGCAAGTAATAAACAATATATAATCAAATAGAAAAAAAATATTGATGTGAATTAAAATGAATTTAAGAAATAAATTAAAATGTAGAATTGCTACTGTAGATTGTTGGGCTAAAAAGATCACACATGAAGTTTTGTCTTACGATGAATGTCTTGTGCAACTGATGCCGTCAGGTGATGGCAACATGTCTCTTAAGTCGCTTATAAATAGACAGTTCACCCCAGAATAGTACATACTTCTGCCCTGTTGTGTAAAAAAATCCAGTGGGTCAGCATTGTTAAATGGACACATATGGGTGTCACATCCCCGGCTGTCAAAGTCAAAGGGCGTCCCAGTCAGCATCCTTTCCTCTAATGCTGAGGTCAGTGAACATAAAGGGGGTGGAACATGAGCCAGACAGGATCTATTAAAGTACTGCGTCAGATTTGATTCACATTTGCATTATGAAACTGAGATAGGTTGTTTTTTACAAGTCACATGTTCACTATACAATTGTCCTTGCGTGCATGCACTCTAAACAAAGTACTGGTAAATGGTAATTCAAATTCACCAGTGGTAAAGAAAACACTTAACCCAGGGCTGCCAATTCAAATAAAATGTAAATAGTAATTAAATAAATATGTTAATTTAATTTATTACATGAATTGTTTTGATTAATCAATTGACAGTTTGAGTTATGATTAATTAGCCGAAATTAATCACATACTGTATATAAATGTTTGCAAATAAAAGCTCCTAAAGATAATTCTGCAATTACGTTATGGCAGCATGGGTGAAACCATTGAAAAAAAGTGCTTTTGTTTTATTTCCATTTCACTGAACATAAACCTGCAGTCCACATAAATCCATCCATTTAATTAAATGAACACGTTAAATTGACAGTCCTAAATCAAACAGAGGTTCTCAAAGACAGCTAACAAGCAGCAGAAAATATGACCAAACCAAGCATGTACGTTGATGTGATACACTTTTGAAACCAATTATGCTGCAAACCACCTCACCAAATCCCTTAAAGCAAAGAGTTGGCTGCTTAAATGCAGTGTAAGAACTTCATATCTAATTGCTGGCATGCTAATTGTGTCCCACTTCATTGCGCAGAGTGCTAAAAACTTGCACGGCTCATAAACCACAAGAGATTGAATGGGCTGATTGGCTTCTGTTCATGATTTCATGGCTGCTTCTCTCTATCCATTAAGAATAATTGTATTTATTTATTTCCTTTTCAGTCTGTTTTTACGTGACGTTCCTCTTACATCTCACAGCCTAAAGAAGCCCACATTACTAATTCAACCTGAAATTCAGTACAATTGAGAACAAGTGTGTTGTGGGCAAAATTGAATGGGAGCTTGATTGTGCAAACAGTTAGGTAATCCGATCTCATTTTGTAAACACAAATTAATTGCTTTTACCCTTGGCCCCCTCGCAGTTCAGGATCAAAGATGTTTAAAAGAGAAGAAAACCATTTAAAATTCCCAAGTGCTGTTGTAAGTAGTGCTCCAAACTAAATCTTTTACTCGGATCATAATCTTTTGGATCAATAAATGGCTGAGTATCCTAAAGAGCGCCGCTGACAGGATACAACGGTGTGTTATTCACATGATGAAACCACTGCATATGGCAAAAAATCTCGGCCAAGGAAAAGAAATAAAACTTATTAGCCAGTGATTTATGTCCTCCCTAAATCATTGCAAAAGGAGGAAGATGCTGTGTAACATTTGTAACATGAAATGACCAGTGAAATACAGGCTCTTATAAACCACTAAACCACTTTGCTTCTGTCAGTCTTCTCCTCAAGGACAACTAGTTGCCTTTGGCTAAGCTGTAAAACCTTTTGCTGAGATTGGAAACATTTTATGGTATATTCGATATCCAGGATTGGTCAACGGATTGGCCTAGCTGAACATCTAATATATATAGTAGAACACAAAAGCAAGAAAAATCACAAATGAGATCTCTTCAATATCTCTTTAATATATCATGTGTCTCTTCAAGCATTTCAGAGATGTTGGCAACATCACGTGGATGCATTTTATTCAACAGTTAACAATAAGTTAAAGGGATACTCCATCCAAAAATGAAAATTCTCTCATGCATCCCAGATGTATGACTTACTTTCTTCTGTGGAACACAAACAAAGAATAAAAAATAATCCATCCCGTGAAAAAATCTCCAGTGTTGAAATCCTGGTGTTAAGGACTCTTAGAGTAAAGAGTTAAATTTCTGGTGTTGAATTTCAAGGGATTAACACTGCTAGTGTAAACCGCACCCTCTGGCTGGTGTAAATATGTAGAGTTACTAAATTTACACCGAGAGAGTGTTATTAGTTACATCCGGGACATTTACGCGCTGGGCGCGACGAAACCACCTGAAACTTTTTTCACAGACGCCATTTTCTTTGACTCGCGATGCAAGGCATACGAGGAGGGAAAACGCAGATATGAAGTGTTTTATCGCATTTATATATGCATTTTATAAACTTTTATTACATCATATTGTTTTATTACAATATGTATGTGCTGTGTGAACGGCTAAATCGTTCTCAGAAAGGCATTTTCGTTGACGCGCGATGCGGAGCAGACCAGGATGAGGTTGCTTTTAAACAGAGAAACGACGAAAGTAAGTGTTTTATCTAATTTACAATATGTATTTTATAACATATTGATTTATAGAGAAATTTAAATGCTCTGCGTGCTTAAACGAGCCGAAACCTTTCTCAAAGGCGACATCTTTGACTCAATACGGAGCTGACGACGAGAAGGTTTGCTTGTAACGTCAACAGGGAAAACACCCAAAGTAAGTGTTTTTAACCTAATTTACAACATGTATTTCATGGCATTATAATGTTTTATAACGATATTTATGTGATGTGCGCCTAAACCTTTCTCACAGACTAACATTATGCCCTGCATCTTCTTTGGCTCGTGACGCAGTGCAGACGCGGGGTTTGCTTTTAACGGTGAGAACACAGAGTAAGTGTTTTAACTCATTTAACGTACAATACGTATTTTATAATGTTATTTTGTTTTATGACAATATTTGTGATGTGCAAATATCATAATGTATTTATCCTCAAACTATCTTTTACTTTCATTTTATCTGAAAAACAAACTTTCTTAGAATGTGTAAGTAATTCTTTAAGATTATGTTTATGAAAATGTATTTATCAGATTCAATTTTGGTTGATATTTGAATATGCTTTCATGTTTAAATGTATTGATTGTGTTATTTGTGTTTGCTAGGAGTATTTCCATGCTGCACCAAGTGGCTAAGGCTAACCAGGCTTGGTCTTTAAAGGCTGTAACGTTACAGACTAGAACCTGGTGAGGGTCAGATTTTACAGATAACATGAGATAATCATGTGCATAAACATAAATAAAAAATTCTAGCTTTGTTGCTATTTGGTATAACTAGATTTTTTGTGTTTCATAACAGTCATTTTGAATTTGTCCAGTCAAATTACTTTACAAAAGTTACTTTTCCTTTTCCTTAAATAAAATTAGTTTTCAAACCAATTGTTTTCATGATTTGATAGGTAGATGTTTTCTTGGTTTTTAATTTTAGACTCAACTGATTGGGAAATCTCTGCCCATCACCTGCCTCCAACATCACAAAGCCACAAGAAGGGAACAAAGATTCTTCCGTCAGCTGACTATTTAGAGAGATTTCTTAAGGTGCGTGTCTAAATTTATTCCTAAAGGGTTAGTTCACCTACAAATGGAAATTATGTCATTACTTACCCTCATCTCGTTCCAAACATGCAAGACTTTATTTCATCTTCACAACACAAATTAGGATATTTTTAATTAAATCTGAGAGTTTCCCGTCCCTCCATTGACAGTCCACGCAAATACCATGTTCAAGCCCCAGAAAGGTGTAAAGGTACATCATTAAAGTACTCCATGCGACTCCAGTGGTTTAACATACATTTTATTAAACTAAACCGCACGGATTACCCTCAGAAGGCCTTCGTTTATCCCCCTGGAGCCGGATGGATTACTTTTGTGAAGGATGCGTGCACATTTTTGGACTTGAAGGAGGTGGACCCCATAGCTTCACACTATAACCACTGAAAGATCTAAGACATTTTCTAAAATAACTGAAAATGTGTTCGTCTGAAAAAAGATCGACATGCATCTCAAACGGCTTGAGGGCGAGTAAATATTGGGTTAAATATCATTTTTGGCCGAACTATCCCTTTAAGTGTTCCGAAGATGAGCAAAACTCTTACTGGTTTGGAACAACATAAGGGTGAATAATGACAGAATTTACATTTTTGGATGAATTAAGTCTTTAATTTACTTGGAAATCAGTTTATTAATAGTTTAAAATAGTTTATTGTTTGAGTCACCTTGCTGTATTTATAAAACACAAATAGTATTAATTGTAAATGGTCTGGTTTTGTGTTGTCTACTCTAGGGAACCAGCACTCCAGGATTTTGAGAAAGTTGGATCTGCACAGCCTTTCCTGCTCTGTGAAACAACTAGGCTATGCACTGAACTTTACTGTTAGCAACTGGACACAACTGATCCACTCATATCCTGCAACTGTTTTTCATCTGTTGAATGTTGTTGCTGTACTGTTGCAAAGTCGAAGGTATTGACTCAACTTCACTGACACAGGACTTACATTCACTGACATGTACAGGATTTGAAGTATTACAGAGATACAGACCATTTGATGAGCAGCTTTCACATAATTCTGATGACAGAAATGCCTATATTTTGCCTTCATTTATTTTAAAAGTTAACATATGTAAAGGGACTTGTTCGTTAATAAAAACTAGTTTGTTAAAACAACTGTTTGCATTTTGCCTTTATTTTTAACTTTACAATGAACCGAATTCTAACTTTCTGGATTGTTTTGATGTGCATTCAATGTTATCAATAGGTTAAATGCTTTGCTTTTATTTCTGAAAAGATTCCTTTTGTCAAAAAGCACATCTCATAAATACAAACTCAATTTGAGTCAAATTTAACACTCCTGAAATGTATATATGACTCCCTCCATTTTGGAGTTAAAATAACACTTTTGAAAGTGTGAAATATGCACATTACTCACGGAGTACATTTTAAACACTGTAAGAGTTCAAATGTACTCCATGAGTAATGTATATATTTCACACTTTCAAAAGTGTTATTTTAACTCCAAAATGGAGGGAGTCATATATACATTTCAGGAGTGTTAAATTTGACTCAAATTGAGTTAAATGTACACTGGCTTTTTTGCTGTGAGTGGATGGGTCCTTCATAGTTGATTCTTCAATAATCCATAAAAACCCTGTGGATCACTTGACTTATTGGTGACTTTTTGACTTATTTTATTTTATTTTACACTGTTCTGGCCTTGAGCTCTTCCTCTAGATTTACATGAGTATCAATACTTTTGGGAGCATTTTGTGTAGTGTGCAATTTTGCATGATGTAATGTTATAGTAATATTAGTATTATATTGTATTAAATTAGTACACTGTATTATATTGTATTAGTACAGTATATTATAGTTATAGTGTTAAAACACTCTTGACATAATATATTACTTGTTTTTTGAGTGTTCAAATTTAGTTTAGTTTAAAAATACTTCACACAGGTCACATAGAGATCAGTTCTGTCATGAGAACTCTCGGAGTGTTTGACATGGTAATAGATACAGTATGACAATGTTGTATGTTTGGTCTTGGCGTAATAGATCTGCTACGCTGCTGCTGCAGAGCGAGTACGGGACTTGCTACTGCCAATACATACACGACACGCTGCTGTACAATATAGCATACATGAATTACCCGTAGCAGATCTATACAGGTGGAGCTGGGGAAGGTGGAGGGTTTCTGAAGTGCGCTGCACTGCTAAGGCAAATGCTACCCAAGTAGTTGAAGGTTGAGCATGCAAGCTCATTGGCTACTGATACAGCAGGAACCAATCAGCTGTGCCCTATGATGTGATTACGAGCAGGTTGAGTTAAAAGACTTATTAGCCTGCACCATCTCTTTCATGACAGAACATGGTATTTTATCTACAAGGGATCGAAATGGATTCTTAATATTAATTGTGTGTTAAAGTGCCATGGCAACTGGAGAAGCAGCTGCTCAGCCTGAACATAATATCTTCATGGTTTCCTCTCAGCGGATCAACAGTATCATAAAACAGTTTTCTAAGTCAGCAGGCCATGGAGAATTCCCAGAATTCTCAGCAAAATTCTCAATTGTGCTGTCTTGTGTCTGCTGTAATAAATACTGGCTTACAGATCTTATGCAAGTCCGCTTCACCTCCGGTGTATTTTGTACTGTGCTGTCACAGCAATTTGGTGCTACAACAGACCTTGTCCTCTACTTTCTATGTTTAGCATTTTGTCTGCACAGTGTCAATAGGGTAAATGTCCAGACAGTCTCCTTGTTCACCTTGGGATGTGTGGTCTGCTCAGCCATTATCAGACTGCACCTGCGCTGTAAATGAAAGTGTCATGGGTTCAGAAGAGAACAATGCTGTCTATAGAAGCATCTCACATTACTATGCTTGGATGCTAAACTAGCTGATGGTAGGGATCTGCTCACAGTCAAACAGCTATCGCCATATCACGTTTAATTCAACTGAAAGGATTAAATGGGGACATTATTAATCTCCCTAAATATATCTCAGAACTATAGAGCTGCGCTTGATATATATTTCATTTGATTTCATTAAAAGCCATTTTGCACACACACATTTATAACATGTATCATCAATGTGGCTTTGCTTTGTGCCTGATGTAAGAACATTAAGATATAAATAGAGAGAAATTGGCTTTTAGATATTTTACATTTACATTTACATTCCGGACAAAACTGGAGCAAACATAGTGAGCCTGCTTTTAGTACAGTAGACAGATCAATCATATAGTTAGACTGAAGGAGAATTCACCCTTGCCCTCACCTGTTTTTGTTATTGTGGAAATGTCTACAAAGAACACAATCTATTGATGATGATAAATTCTGGTCGTTCATGTTAATGAGGAGTGTTTCACTTTGGGAGATTGCTGAGCTAATGCTTCAGTGAGAAGGCTTTGTGCGCTGGACACACTCGAGTACATTAGGCTGATTGCCGCTCCTCCGTTTATACTGGACGCTGGCAAAGGCATCAAATGCCGTCCCAGACATGAACGCTGAAAATGTACAACTATGAGTTTGATATTTGTGTCTGCCTTTGACAAACCATGCCATAATGTGTATTTTTGTAGTTTTTCTTGTGATTTTATGACATTGTTGTGTCTAAAACAAGTTTGAGTTGTTCAGTTGTTGGTGGTGATGGATGACCATGATTTGATTGACACAGCTGGGTTCAATCACTCATTGCTATGCTTTATGGGAACGCCAATGCAATTAATCCTCTCCAAAGTCATAGCCAATCTGTAACGTTGCTACCTTAAAGTGTTATATAATGCAGTAGATCTCATTTGGTTTTATATTGATTTTCTTTGTATATCCGGAGGTATATAGGATCAACAGATTGTTTGTTCAATTTCCCCCTGAAACCTCTTAACATCAGACATATATGTCACTGCGGATAAGTTTGAAATTTGTCACCATCTTATTGTGTGCTGTGGTAACCTTACAGAGCCCACAGGTTTAAAAAGCTTTAGATGGTTATCTGGCCTTGTCAATTGGAAAGACAGACTACAAACAAGGTTTTATCACGGCACCGTACTTTGTTTAAATCTGTGGCCATTTATTGAGTGGCACTAAGACTGATGGATAGGAGGGATCTTTTATGTTCAGACACACCTTTTTATTGCCAGACAATGAAGTCCAAGATTAATGGGGTAGGCAAGCTGCTGCTCATGAGCATTAGACCGCTACTGTTGGCATCCAGCTCTAAAAGAGAGGCATCACTTATGCAAACATGGCATCTCGTTTTGTGACGATTGTAAGGTCATAAAGTAGGAAAATGTTGTCACGTAACCTAAAAATTTGCTTTATTTGGTAACATCTAAATTAACTGGTTTTATTCAAATAAAATAAAAATTAGGGATGTAGGCTACCGATATTACAGTGTTTGGCAGTGTGGGCAGGTGCAAATCCTGCTGGAAAATGAAGTCAGCATCTCCATAAAGCTTGTCTGCTGAAGGAAGCATGAAGTGCTCTGAAAATGTCCTGGTAGACGGCTGCGTTGAGTGGACAGCACAGTGGACCAACACCAGCCGATGACATGGCTCCCCAAACCAACACAGACTGTGGAAACTTCACACTGGACTTCAAGCATCTTGGATTGTGTGCCTCTCCATTCTTCCTCCAGACTCTGGGACCTTGGTTTCCAAATGAGATGCAAAATTTGCTCTCATCAGAAAAGAGGACTTTGGTCCACTGTGCTTTATTAAATCCAGAGTCAACGCAGCCGTCTGCAGGACATTTTCAGAGCACTTCATGCTTCCATCATTTTCCAGCAGGATTTGCACCTGCCCACACTGCCAAAATAACCAAAACCTGGTTCAATGACCATGGTATCACTGTGTAATTACTGTGTGATTTCATGTAATATTCAAATTTTTTGCAATCCTGTTTTCGTGGGTTTTATGAGCTGGAAGCCCAAATGATGTACAAATAAACAACTAAATACTTGAAATCGTTTAAGTTGTGGGCCCTGATTCTATAATCTATGGAAGTTTAACGTTTTGAATGGAATTATGGAAATAAATAAACTTTTCCATGATATTCTAATTTTTTGGAAAGGGTCTGTATACTGTCTAATTACATTTAAAATCAAACACTAAAATCTAAAATGAATTATGTAAAATGCTACATGTTTAATAATTTAAGCATCACAACATTATATATGTGTATGAAAAATGGATATTCATTACACACACACACACACACACACACACACACACACACACACACACGGTCGGAAAATGGCAAATAATATTCCAATTTATGCTACACTGTCTAAATGAGTATCAAATTAAACACCAACACACTGTTTTGGCTTTTTGCAGTGTGCATGACTATGCTTGACAGGCTTCATTGATTGACAGGTTGAGCTGATCTGAGTCAAGGATATGGACCTGAACATGAAAGTGAACTTCATGTTAATGTTTAAGTTATACTGATGTATATTTATCACCAAGCAATCTGTTTTTGATTTCTTGACACTATGCACACACACTGTGAAGATATAGACAGGCTGTTTTTCAATGCTGTACTGCAGGTGTTGTCATTTGTGTTGCATACTGCCTAATTGCTTCATGCTACATGCTGTTAAAGTGCCATTGATTTCACACATTCAAGCATGCCTTTAATTCATCCTCATCAAGTAAGTGATAGAATGAAGCTGTTTTACTGTCCCTATATGGGAAAATTAATGAGGAATCCAGGATGATTTATTTTGACCAATCAGCTCCCTGATTGCATGTAACATGACTTTTACAACTGCAATAAAGTAATCTTCACCTCTTCCAACAGTGAAAGTCACAATACTCAATGCTCTCTGGTAACTCCATTTTCACTTATTGCATTTTCAAGGGCATTTTCAGAGTTTTCTATAATTTTTACTGGTCATCTTTTAAGTGTCAGTACAGATACAAGGTTTTATAGAGTAATCTATCTCAGTTTGTGACAGAATCAGGGTCGAAATCTTCAACAAAATCTAATGAGTGTGTCATGAAAAGAATAAATCACTTGTAACGAGATGGGTCCTTTACTATAAAAGAATGAAAGTAAATCAGCACCAGCTTAATGCTAATAGTTATTGTTTAAGGCTTTTTTTTTTTTTTTTTTTTTTTACTTGCGTGTTTTGTATGTATTTGCTTACACTGGGGATTCAATTGTTTCTCAGTTCACTCCTGCAGCTCAACAGTTAGAGCTTGATGCTAAGAATCCAGATATAATAATTTGTATTACAGTGAGGAAAATAAGTATTTGAACACCCTGCTATTTTGCAAGTTCTCCCACTTGGAAATCATGGAGGGGTCTGAAATTGTCATCGTAGGTGCATGTCCACTGTGAGAGACATAATCAAAAAAAAAAAATCCAGAAATCACAATATATGATTTTTTAACTATTTATTTGTGTGATAGCTGCAAATAAGTATTTGGACACCTGTCTATCAGCTAGAATTCTGACCCTCAAAGACCTGTTAGTCTGCCTTTAAAATGTCCACCTCCACTCCATTTATTATCCTAAATTAGATGCACCTGTTTGAGGTCGTTAGCTGCATAAAGACACCTGTCCACCCCATACAATCAGTAAGAATCCAACTACTAACATGGCCAAGACCAAAGAGCTGTCCAAAGACACTACAGACAAAATTGTACACCTCCACAAGGCTGGAAAGGGCTACGGGGAAATTGCCAAGCAGCTTGGTGAAAAAAGGTCCACTGTTGGAGCAATCATTAGAAAATAGAAGAAGCTAAACATGACTGTCAATCTCCCTCTGACTGGGGCTTCATGCAAGA
Source organism: Rutilus rutilus (assembly GCF_951802725.1). Taxonomy (NCBI): domain Eukaryota; kingdom Metazoa; phylum Chordata; class Actinopteri; order Cypriniformes; family Leuciscidae; genus Rutilus; species Rutilus rutilus. The sequence continues at coordinate 26,319,441 of NC_140220.1, read as the reverse complement.
TCTCACCTCGTGGGGTCTCAATGATCCTAAGAAAGGTGAGAAATCAGCCCAGAACTACACGGGAGGAGCTGGTCAATGACCTGAAAAGAGCTGGGACCACCGTTTCCAAGGTTACTGTTGGTAATACACTAAGACGTCATGGTTTGAAATCATGCATGGCACGGAAGGTTCCCCTGCTTAAACCAGCACATGTCAAGGCCCGTCTTAAGTTTGCCAATGACCATTTGGATGATCCAGAGGAGTCATGGGAGAAAGTCATGTGGTCAGATGAGACCAAAATAGAACTTTTTGGTCATAATTCCACTAAACGTGTTTGGAGGAAGAAGAATGATGAGTACCATCCCAAGAACACCATCCCTACTGTGAAGCATGGGGGTGGTAGCATCATGCTTTGGGGGTGTTTTTCTGCACATGGGACAGGGCGACTGCACTGTATTAAGGAGAGGATGACCGGGGCCATGTATTGCGAGATTTTGGGGAACAACCTCCTTCCCTCAGTTAGAGCATTGAAGATGGGTCGAGGCTGGGTCTTCCAACATGACAATGACCCGAAGCACACAGCCAGGATAACCAAGGAGTGGCTCTGTAAGAAGCATATCAAGGTTCTGGCGTGGCCTAGCCAGTCTCCAGACCTAAACCCAATAGAGAATCTTTGGAGGGAGCTCAAACTCCGTGTTTCTCAACGACAGCCCAGAAACCTGATTGATCTAGAGAAGATCTGTGTGGAGGAGTGGGCCAAAATCCCTCCTGCAGTGTGTGCAAACCTGGTGAAAAACTACAGGAAACGTTTGACCTCTGTAATTGCAAACAAAGGCTACTGTACCAAATATTAACATTGATTTTCTCAGGTGGTCAAATACTTATTTGCAGCTGTATCATACAAATAAATAGTTAAAAAATCATACATTGTGATTTCTGGATTTTTTTTTTTAGATTATGTCTCTCACAGTGGACATGCACCTACGATGACAATTTCAGACCCCTCCATGATTTCTAAGTGGGAGAACTTGCAAAATAGCAGGGTGTTCAAATACTTATTTTCCTCACTGTATATTATATTATCATTATATTATATTATATTATAAACATACAAAAAAAAAAAAAAATCCTGAAATGTAACAATTGCATGTTTTGGCCTTTTGCAGTGTACATGTCCTAATGACCATATACAGGCTTCATTGATTGATTGCTTTAACCATAGAAAGACATCAATAGAACAGCTTGTAAACCATGTCCTGTTCCAATTACTTCAGAGAAGCCATTCAATGTCCAAAATCGAATCAGGGGATTTTGGTCACTACCTAGTCTATTCTTAATTCTTATATTGATTCGAACATTTAAACTGCACATAAGTCAGTTTTATACACTGTAAAAAAAGAAAAGTTGACTTAACTTAAAATTATAAGGCAACTTGCTGCACAGATTTTTTGAGTTGACTCAACTAGAGATGTTATAGTTGAGTCAACTCAACTATATAGATGTTTTAGTTGAGTCAACTCAAAAAATCTGTGCAGCAAGTTGCCTTATAATTTTAAGTTAAGTCAACTTTTCTTTTTTTACAGTGTAATAATAAAGTTATAATAACTTTTTAATGATATAATTATATTTCTCCCTATATTGTCTATATGATATAACTATATTTCTTGCACCTTTCTAGAGTTAATTTTTCTTTCTAACTATCAAGCTATGAACATTGAATGGCTTCTCAGAGGTAAATGTAACAGGACATTGTTTACAAGCTGTTTTATTGATGTCCTTCTGGTCAAAACACTGATTGAACAATTATGAGACATGATACATTTCGGTAAGTTGTACTGCATATAATACTAGGCTACTGTTGTTTTGTTGTAATTTATGCTATACTTCTTGAAAGGTAAATTAAGTTATTACTTTTAACGATTTTTTCAAGGGGTTTGAAGATATTATTTAAAAGTTAATAAAGACACAGTGTTAAAGCAGTTGGCTTTAATAAGCTTTCCACTAAAAACAATGGCTTCTCTGTCTGCTTAATCGGGCTCTACCTAAGGAAAACTCTCTACCATAATGTGAGAAATGGCTCTATTAGGATGTGATTAAGTCCAGATTTAGGTGATTGGGCTGGGTGACAGAGTGAAGAATTGTCCCAGTGTTAAAGGGACACAGGGGGTGTGAGGAATCATGGTGTCAGGATTTGAGGTGGTTTGATTGCTGACAGGCTCTTGGTGCGATGAAATTCACTCAAGAGCTCAGTGGGTGATGACAGAGATGGACAGGAGGAGTCAACAGGAGACATTGTCTTCTCATCGGAATCGGATTGATGGAATGCTGGAAATTTGTTCTCTTTATCTGCGATTCAATGTTAATTACCTAGAAAATACTTAATTCTGCATCTTTGTTAAACTCTTAAAAATTAAGTTAACAAAAAGTTGTTGTTTTTTTGTAGCGATGCATTTGAAAAGCCATTTTTTGGTTCCCCAAAGAACCTTTCTGTGAACAGAATCCTTTTAAAAGAATAATTATTTTTCTTAATTTGAAAAATATTTCAATAATTTGAAGAACCTTTTTTTTTATTGAAAAGATGCTTTTGTGCAATAGTAGATTCCATGGATGTTAAAGGTTCTTGAAACCATTTATGCCAATAAAGACCCTTTTATATATATATATATATATATATATATATATATATATATATATATATATATATATATATATAGTATATTTAATATCATGTTTTTATATTACAAGATTTTATTTTAATATGTATTGAATGTAAATCTTCAGTTCAGGCACACATTCTCTTTGTAAGCAATTAGACTTTGCTTAGTACTCCGAGATTCTTCTCAAATTAAATCTTAACCTCTGGACATGAATTCATTTGAATAATGAAATTAAAATGCCTTATACTAGGCCTTTTAGGTCTGCTAAGCTTTTGAAGTCGAGGCTATCATTATAAAAATTCGCAAGTACAATGCAACTCCATATGGCATACAAAAACAGGTCTCTTGAGAACTTGACGATTTAGCTTTTTTTTTTTCGTGTTTGAATGTTGAGAGAATAATAATACCAGAAATGACATTCTGGTTCCACATGGTAAAACTTGTATCACTGATTGTGTAGAGATCAAAGCATCTTGGATTAGTTGTCTGTGTATCGTGTAATGTGAGAGTATCTGTATTACATGAGCTTGTTTGGTCATTTTGGCTTTTGCAGGTTCTAAAGTGCCATGATCAAGGAGAAAGATGAAAGGGGACATAAGCCTGTGCTCAAGGCAGTATTCTTTGGATATCTACACTGTGTAACTCTGCCTTCATCACCCCCGGCACCTCATAACCTTGTCAGAGCAATGGATTTTCCATCAAGTGTGCCTCTTCCAATGCCACACCTTTTCACACTCTCTAGCCTAATCACACTTATAGGGCCCTATCTTGCACCCAGCGCAGTTGACTTTGTACACCGACGCATGTATCATTCCTATTTTGCACCCGCGCAAAGCCGACTTTTCCCTCCACAGATGCACGTCGGTTAACTAAGAAATACACTTGCGCTCCCCGGGGGGCGGTTCAGCGCAAAGAGGAGGCGTGTTCCGGCGCAAACGTTCCCTCATGCTATTTTACAGGTTTAGAAAACAATTGCGCCACTGACCGAAAAAAAACAGTTTAAAGTCAGTGGCGCGTTGCGCATGTTATTCATATGCTATTTTAAGGGCGCATGCTTGGGCTTAATCAATGTAGCGTGTGCACAACGCGCATACACTTTGATTCTCTCATCTACACACAGACGCAGCAGTTATTTTTGCAAATCATACATTATTACGATAGATAGATAGATAGATAGATAGATAGATAGATAGATAGATAGATAGATAGATAGTTAGATAGATAGATAGATAGATAGATAGATAGATAGATAGACAGACATTTTATTATAAAAGCATACATCTAGCTTACACATTTACCCAAATTATAATACGCCTGTTTTTTTTTTTTTTTTTTTTTTTTTTTTTTTTTAATTATTTTATTTATGCAGATTTTTTACATACATAATACAAACAATACAAAAAAAAAAAAAAAAAAAACACAAACAGCCAGCAATCGCACATAATATAAAAAGGAAAAGGTATACATATACGTGTCCATTCACTAAGCAGATGCCCTAAAACGTCCACAGATTAAGTCAAGGAAGCCTGTACCTGAGGGGAGTGAGGGACTCAGTGAGGATAAAAAATAAATAGAATAAAAAAAAATATATATAAAAATGAATAAATTAGGTCCCAGTTTGTGGGCTCTTCTTCCTGATGTAATCTATGAAAGGGCCCCAGATCTTCTTGAATTTATCTAGAGAGTTAGACATAGAAAACCGTATTTCTTCAAGGTATAAACAGGAAACCATATCATTAAGCCACCACTTGAAACAAGGAGGGGAAGCTGATTTCCACTCCTTTAGGATAACTCGTTTTGCGATGGTCATACCAAACATGAGGGCTTGTTGTAAAGCAGAAGGAAGAGCCAAAGAATCGTTGGAGCAGCCCAATATCACTAAGAGACAGTCAGGAGCCAGTTGTCTATTATAAACAGCACTGTACAAACTGAAAATGTCAACCCAGAATCTTGTGAGCTTAGAGCAGGACCAGAAAAGATGCCCAAGAGTTCCCTCAGCTGATTTGCATTTATCACAAGTTGGGGAAACAGCAGGAAAAAATTTATTCAGTCTAGTCTTGGAATAGTGCAACCTATGAACTACTTTAAACTGGATAAGCTGAAGTCGAGCATTAATAGAGCATGATTTTATCCTGTTTAAACCTATCGCCCATAACTCATCAGATATAACTTCGCCAGTGTCCTTGATCCACGCCTCTTTAATATGGAGAGATGGGGTTGCCACAACGAAGAGATTAACCAACCGAGAGACCAAATGTTTGGAGGTGGGAGGGGTGGTCATTATATCAAAAAAGTCATGTTGCATGGGGGTCGCATTTAGAGGAGAAGTATGCTTGACAAAATTCCTAATTTGTAGATAACGAAAAAATTGATTAGTAGAGAGTTTAAATTTAGCCTGGAGTTGGGCAAAAGAAGCAAAGTGATTATCAATGTAGAGATCTCTGATAGTAGTTATACCTTTATTTGACCACTGCATAAAACCAGCATCCATCATACCAGGCTTGAAACAGGGGTTCTGACATATGGGGGCATGAATTGACTTTTCTGGGAGGTTCAGAATTACCTTGATTTGCTTTAAAATTTTTATAGAGTTGCAGAGTAAGAAATTATTCTATAACGATTTAATTTTAATATCAGGTTTTGAGAATAAAATGGCTGACAAGGAGGCACCAGTAAGTGACACAGCATTACTAAGCTCAATCTCAGGCCATCTAGGGCCAGGACCGCACACCTCCGACCCCCCAGCTGTGGACTGATTCCAGAAAACCCATGCTCTGGCGTTACAGGCCCAGTAGTAATGCCGAAAGACAGGCAAGCCTAAACCACCCTCCTCCGTGGACTTCTGTAAGTGGGCCTTTGAAATACGGGCAGGCTTGGAGGCCCAGACGAAGGGCATGATAATAGAGTCTAACGTCTTGAAAAAGGAAGAAGTGAGGAAGATGGGCACATTCTGAAATAAATAAGTAAATTTTGGGAGCACAACCATTTTAACAATGTTGACACGGCCAATCAATGAGAGGGGGAGAAGTTTCCACTTATCTATCATACACTTAAGCCTGCCAATCAGATCCATATAATTAAGTTTAAAGAGAAGTTTTGGATTTCTGGGGATGTTAATCCCCAGGTAAGAAAAATGTTCATGGGATACTCTAAAGGGCAGATTATGAAGAAAAATGGAGTCAAGACCATTAGATAAAGGCATAAAAACAGATTTCTCCCAGTTTATAGTAAATCCAGAGAGTCGTCCAAAGCCATCTATCAGATTAAGAAGGGGTGAAAGGGATGTTTTTACATCTGAAAGGGTCAGAATTATATCATCTGCGTATAGACCAATGGTGCACTCGGATGTGCCGCACCTTATGCCGGAAATTTGGGGGTTGACTCTAATGGCAATGGCCAGCGGCTCAAGAGCTAAAGCAAAGAGCATTGGAGAGAGGCAGCAGCCCTGCCTGGTGCCGCGGTGTAATGGGAACGGTGGAGATCTTTCGTGGTTGGTTAGAACAGATGATTGGGGAGCAGCATAAAGCATTTTTAATAAATTCATAAATTTCGACCCAAATCCAAATTTGTCAAGTGCAGCGAACATATATTTCCATTCCACCTGATCAAAGGCCTGCTGGGCATCAAGAGAGATCACAGCAGAGTGGGGCAGTTTAGTTGAATACATTAAATTAAGCAAACACCTTGTGTTTGAAAAGGAAAATCTATCGGGAATGAAACCTGATTGATCAGGATGAATTAAAGTGGCAATATATTTTTTTAACCGGTTGGACAGGACTTTAGCTATAATTTTTTGGTCGGAGTTAAGAAGGGATAGGGGACGATACGAAGAGACATTTGTTTCGTCTCTGTCCTTTTTTAATAGGACACAGATGTGGGCGTCGTAGAGAGTATGGGGGAAAGTACCCTTTTTCACTGAGCAATTGACCATCCGCAGTAGGAGTGGGGCAATAACGTCTATGTGTGTCTTATAAAATTCTATCCCGAACCCATCTGGACCGCATGCTTTGCCACCGGGAAAAGAACGAATAGCGTTTCTGATCTCCTCCAGTGTAAATTCAGATTCCAATTCTAGTCTTGCAAACTCAGAAAGAACTGGAATGTTTAGAGTATGAAGAAAATTGGCAATATCTGTATCCGTGGCAATAGATCTGGAAATATATAGCTGGCTATAAAAACTAAAAAATCTGTCGTTAATCTGCTTGTGGTCAGTTAATAGCTGACCGGTGGAGGAGGAAATTTTATGTATTGCCCTATCAGAAATGACGCCCTTCAGTTGCCTAGCGAGCAATTTATCAGCCTTCTCACCCAACTCAAAGTGCTTCTGCTTTAGTTTGCGAATATAGTTCCCAACCTGCTCACCCAGAATATGGTTGTATTCGTATTTCACTTTCAAAATAGAGCTAAGAGTATCTTCAGAGCCTGAGTTTTGATATTCCTTCTCCAGTTTAGCTAGTTCAGCCTCAATATCAGTGCGATGCCTGATCCTGGCCCTTTTGCGAGAAGACTGATATGAGATGATGTGCCCTCTTATCACGGCTTTAAACGACTCCCACAAAGTAGAATCAGAGACAGCGCCGTTGTCATTAGTGAGCATAAAATCAACAATTTTGGTTGATATATAGGCCCTGAACGTGTCATCCAGATATAGAGAAGGGTTGAATTTCCAGCTATATTGAGGGGCATAAAGTTTAAAGTCAATCACCAATGAAAGGGGCGCATGGTCGGAAATTAAGATACTGTGGTAAGTTGAGCTTATTACATTTGAAATAAGTCTGGAGTCAACCAGCATATAATCAATTCTAGTGAAACTGCCATGCACGGGGGAGAAAAAAGAAAATTTCTTTTCTAGGGGGTGCTGGTGTCTCCATATGTCAACCAAATCTAAAGAATTGGCAAGGTTATTGAGAACAGAGACCGATTTCAATAATGGGGCCACGGATGAGGAGGACCTATCCAATAGCGGATCAAAATAGCAATTAAAGTCGCCGCCGATAATTATGTTGAAATCATTGTATTCTGTGACAAGGTTGAATATTTTACAGAAAAAATCGGGGTTATCGAAATTTGGGGCATAAATGTTTAAGAGGACTAAAGGGACTAAGTTAACCGTACCCGTAACAAGTATGAACCTCCCACCTGGATCGGTAGTCTGGGATTTGAATACAAATGGGATGGTTCTGCGAACAAGAATGGCAACCCCCCTCGCCTTGGAGGAAAAGGTGGACTGGTACACCTGTGACACCCACGCAGATCTTAAGCGCCTCTGCTCTGAAGGCTGAATATGGGTCTCCTGTAAAAATACAATATCAGACGACAGGGACTTCAAATGTGAAAATACTTTACCTCGTTTAAGAGCCCTGCCCATACCCCTACAATTCCAAGTGGTAAAAGTGATGTGACTCATCCCTGATCTAAGTGAATAAATGACATATATCTATGTGGAGGGACATAGGATGAAGTTGGACACGTGACATACAAAGGGCTGGCAAAACAAAACATAATAAAAAAAGACAGATAAAGAAAAACAAATAAAAACCCCAAAAGACCCAAACCCGCTAAAAGAACTAAGCGGTACATCCCACTAGCTAACAAGGAGGCAGCCGGGTAACAGAGCCCGCCAAATTACACACCAAAAAAAGCCCACTTACCACGGGGCCCCGTGCGCATCTCCAACACATTAACAAATGGTTAAATTGCACCCACAAACAGTACTCAGTAAGCGATATTCAGAACACACGCTTGGTGAGATGAAAATAACAAGAGGAAGGGTATAAACGGTGCAGCATAGAACATCAAACTTAAGAAAATAAGAAGAAAATACCACTGAGAAGTGTGTATATATGAAAAGATAAGCGCATAAATTAATAAACATAGCTGGGAGTGTCAATCAGTAAAATCGAAGGTAAAAAAATAAAAATAAAATTATAGTAACAATATTAAAAAATATATATATATCATAATAAAAAATAAAAAAAAAGAATGAAATTGTCCCAGACTCCCAGATATAGATTTGTGTACTCGAAAAAGACACTGTGTGAAACGCTATTTAAATACATGACGTTACTATGCTGCATCAACGACCAACTGAAAGTAAAAGTTAAACCTGAACCTTTATCAAAACGTGGAATAAGAAAATATCCAGAGCGAGAAAAAATATATATGTGCATATAATCTATGTATAACGATAGATATACATATATACTATACACAATAATAATAGCCTATGATATATAGGATTTAAGAGTCATTCGCTGGGCCTAACGAGTTGGCAAACCGTTCAGCATCAGCAGGTGACACAAACATCTTCGTTGTGTTATTGTAGTCGACGTGGAGCTTGGCTGGAAAACGCAGGGAACATTTAGCACCAGCTTCGGTTAGCCGCTTCCTCACGCTTGTATAGGCTTGCCGCTGTGCCGAGACCTCCGCCGTGTAGTCAGGGAAAATAGAGACTCTCTCACCGTGATAGTACAGGGGTGCTTGTTGACGGCTGAGTCGCAGTATGTCGAGCACATCCCGATCGTTATGGACCTTGGCGATGATGATCCGTGGCCGCTCATTAGGTTGAGGCTTCGGTCTCAGGCTACGGTGGGCGCGGTCTATTTTTACAGGTCTGCTAAAGTTATCGTGACCGAGTAACTCTGGAATCAACTTAGAAACAAAGTCAGTAGGGCTGCCTTTCTCTTCCCCTTCTTTAATGCCCACAATCCTGACATTGAGTCTGCGGGAGCGGCCCTCCAAGTCGTTCACTTTCGCCCTGAGGAGACCGTTAGCCACCTGTAGCTCGCTGCACGTAGCTTCCAGAGCTGTTATGCGGCTGTCACTGGCTGACAAGGCTTCGTCGAAATCATCAAAGCGGCGCTCGGTTTCCTGGGTTTTTTTCTGAAGCGATGATAGCGTTACTTCAATTGCGTCGAGACGGCCCTCCAGAGATTTCTTTAGGGCATCCATGAGAGAGGTGATTTTCGCGAGCTCAGCCCCATGGCTAGCAATACCAGCTAGTATCGCATCGTTGCTAGCGGCCGACGAGCTCGTCTTGGATGTATCCCTCTGACTATCGTCTTTCTTAGGCATGTCGGCATAAAACCACTCCCGACAGGTTACAGCAAAGTTTTAAGGGCAAATCAGCGTAAAATAGAGTTAAAGTGCAATAATATGAAAGTAAAATTAAGGAGATGTCACGGAGCACTCCGAAAACACGTCTACTCCATTACTGCGCACGAGCGCCCCCCTCTAATACGCCTGTTTAACCGAAGTTAATTTGGGTGTGTTTCTCCATCCCCAACGTCCCTGACGAGAACGTCGGTCTCCTCGGCCTTGATCCGCTCCTGTCGTGCGCCTGGCAAATCCGCCGTTATAATAGGAATCCGCTTTAGAACAAGCGCGCCTGCTCTTAAAGGGAATGTGCGATGTCGCTCTGATTGGTTTATTTCACGTTACGCCCAAACCACACCTATGAATAATGAAGCTACTTCAGACCAACCCCTTTTAGATTTGCGCCAGGCGCAAGAGTCATTTATCCCGCCGGGAAAATAGCAACAGCGCCAAGACCCGCCCACAAAGTTACTTGCGCTTTGCGCTTTGACACTTGCATTTCAGATCATTAAAATAGGGCCCATAATCACCTATAAAGCAACTAGGGACGCAGGTGGTTTTAAGAAGTCTGGTTTTGACGCGTGCTTCTGATTTGAATAAAATAAACACATTGTCCATTGTCCTTCGGGATAAAGTTGGATATGCCAATCCATTTCTATTTGGCATTGCAAACAACAAAAAAGAAAAAAAAATACATATTCCAGTTCTTAACTTCAACTTTATAATAACAAACTAATATCTCATTCAAGACAAAACTCTTACAGGCACAAGCACAGTCCAGCACGGCTAACAGAACATTGTAGTTAATTTGTCTATATTTGCTCCAAAACAAAAACGGTTCCAACGCAGAATCAACTGTGTTTCCGAGCAACACACATAGTGGTGTTTCGTTCCTGAATGAATCTGAGTTGAATCAGTGTTGGATAAAGTGTAACTTCACCGATATTCAACCTGCTTTGTATTGTTATAATGTCGGTAATATATGTAAATTAACAATGTTTAACTGGACAGAAAAATTTACATTTATTTGTCAGCAAATTATTTTTTTGACGGTTCAAGGGCTTTTGTGAAAATTAAAGATTATACTTCCGCATTTCCCCACACACGGACAGTCGAATTGACAGAGGGTTATTAACAAAACAGTTTTTGTAAGAGTAGGTTTATCATTGAAAATTGTATAGTACTATGGCTACTCTTTGAGTATGGAAAAAAAATGGAACATACTGTATATATGGCAACACCTTTTTACCTGTATGCGACAGAGTAGAGTCTGAGAGAATGGCAGTTTCTTTCAGTTTTTCCCTTCTGTTTGGCCTAAAACATTTTCATGGTCAACCAATTTAAAATGTTGACTACAAACACAAAGGTTTTTCATATTGTCCATCTCAGCGTTATCTTCATATTTGCCATTCTTTGCAGCATATTTGCTAGTAAACCAAAAAGGCGATATTTGACTCTGGTAAGCATATCCATAGCAGACTGGTGGGAGTGGCCTTGGACAACAACATGTGGGTGCATTATGGGTGTTGAAGTTTTTCTACCTTTTGGCAAAAGGCCAAGGTTGACAACAGCCTTTTTTGTATGTTCCCTTTCATGAGAACTTGTGCTGTCTTGAGAATGGTGCTGTGGGAACGATCTGCATGATTGCATCGTAAAGCACATGTGAAATCAGTCCAATGGTGGGATGGGACGTCAGAGGCAGGTGACATCATGACCAGAAAACTATAAAACAAACAACGCTAATATCTGCGTCTTCAGTAAGCATATATACACTCACCTAAAGGATTATTAGGAACACCATACTAATACTGTGTTTGACCCCCTTTCGCCTTCAGAACTGCCTTAATTCTACGTGGCATTGATTCAACAAGGTGCTGAAAGCATTCTTTAGAAATGTTGGCCCATATTGATTGGATAGCATCTTGCAGTTGATGGAGATTTGTGGGATGCACATCCAGGGCACGAAACTCCCGTTCCACCACATCCCAAAGATGCTCTATTGGGTTGAGATCTGGTGACTGTGGGGGCCATTTTAGTACAGTGAACTTATTGTCATGTTCAAGAAACCAATTTGAAATGATTCGAGCTTTGTGACATGGTGCATTATCCTGCTGGAAGTAGCCATCAGAGGATGGGTACATGGTGGTCATAAAGGGATGGACATGGTCAGAAACAATGCTCAGGTAGGCCGTGGCATTTAAACGATGCCCAATTGGCACTAAGGGGCCTAAAGTGTGCCAAGAAAACATCCCCCACACCATTACACCACCACCACCAGCCTGCACAGTGGTAACAAGGCATGATGGATCCATGTTCTCATTCTGTTTACGCCAAATTCTGACTCTACCATCTGAATGTCTCAACAGAAATCGAGACTCATCAGACCAGGCAACATTTTTCCAGTCTTCAACTGTCCAATTTTGGTGAGCTCGTGCAAATTGTAGCCTCTTTTTCCTATTTGTAGTGGAGATGAGTGGTACCCGGTGGGGTCTTCTGCTGTTGTAGCCCATCCACCTCAAGGCTTTGCGTGTTGTGGCTTCACAAATGCTTTGCTGCATACCTCGGTTGTAACGAGTGGTTATTTCAGTCAAAGTTGCTCTTCTATCAGCTTGAATCAGTCGGCCCATTCTCCTCTGACCTCTAGCATCAACAAGGCATTTTCGCCCACAGGACTGCCGCATACTGGATGTTTTTCCCTTTTCACACCATTCTTTGTAAACCCTAGAAATGGTTGTGCGTGAAAATCCCAGTGACTGAGCAGATTGTGAAATACTCAGACCGGCCCGTCTGGCACCAACAACCATGCCACGCTCAAAATTGCTTAAATCACCTTTCTTTCCCATTCTGACATTCAGTTTGGAGTTCAGGAGATTGTCTTGACCAGGACCACACCCCTAAATGCATTGATGAGAAATTGAACAGGTGTTCCTAATAATCCTTTAGGTGAGTGTATATATACAATGGCGAGCAAGCAGGACTTTAAGTTGTGTGTGTTCCTCCCTGCCCACGCTACATTATGTGGTTAAACACATGACTTATGTGTTGTTTGTTTGAGAGCGGAGCACACACAGTCAGCAGCTCTTGCGAGAGCTGACTGAGAGCATTGTGATTTGCTTCCATAACGGACCCGTTCTGGTCCCACTGCTTCCGAGGCACAGCAGCGATTCAGGTCGTAGGGATTGCAAATGGATCTAGCAGAGGTGGGCCTGGCCTTTTCTCTGCCCTCACCTGCTGGATCCAGTGTCTTGTCTCAAGGTTTTGAAGTTTCCTGGTTAGGGTTAAAGTTAGGGTTTCCTTGTCATGACGTCAATCACGCAGAGCGTTCCCACAGCGTCATTCTCGCAGTGTCTCATTCCCTTTTCAGGGAACCAAGGTTACAGTTGTAACCGAGAAATTTTCTCCAGTCAGGTAGCACCAATTTCAAATTTGTTTTGCTTTTCTAATGTATACAGCCATGTTTTATTGAAAGCTTATCTTTTTATAAGTAGACATGTAACTCTTTTTTGATGCTACGGGTCAATTTTAACTTAACAAGAGCTTGGGTTCCCAAGCAGTTGAATAGTGAATTCGCCAGAGTTTTTTCTTTTGTTACCAAAAATAACTATATTAACTATTAATAAGTGCACAGTGCCTCCACCAGGAATAATTAAGCAAAATAGTTTAGCCTTCTCACACACAATGAATTTATATAATCAATACAGCAATACCACTTTTGTGTGTTTAAATCTTTTTATTTGGTATTTTAACAGACGATCATTTGTAATTACACTTTTTTTTAAATGCAAACAAATAAAACATACTAACAAATATTCATAAGAAAAAAAAAGAAAGAAAAAAAAACTCACCCAAAACTCAACCTTAAAGTGCTGTCCAGTGGTAAAAGCAGGTAATGAAGGCATGATAAACATACAGGTGCTGGTCATAAAATTAGAATATCATCAAAAAGTTGATTTATTTCAAGAATTCAACTTAACAGGTGAAACTAATATATTATATAGACTCATTACATGCAAAGTGAGATATATCAAGCCTTTATTTGTTATAATTTTGATGATTATGGCTTACAGCTTAAACCCACGAAATCAAAATCCCAGAAAATTAGAATATTACATGAAATCACACAGTAATTACACAGTAATACCATGGTCATTGAACCAGGTTTTGGTTCTTTTGGCAATGTGGGCAGGTGCAAATCCTGCTGTATACAGGTGTATCAGTTGGTAGCATTTCGACTCGGCGCAGTAATATCATCACTCCTGAAAAATCCTCTCCCCCTCTCCCTCTCACTTCTGTCATTAGAACCAACGTGACTTTTTACTGCACCGAGTCAAAGTGCTCCCAAGTGCTATTCCGCCATACATTATAGTTATCCTTTTTACCCGCATAGAAAACGTTTTATTTTGTGTCACCATACTTGGTCGTGTGACTACTCGTGTAACTGTATTTAAATAGGGAAAACGTGGAGGTGTTTGGTCGCTTCTAACTTCATCTCTGTTTGGCCCCTAATGAATGAACTGGGCTAAGCTAAGTGCTATCAAAGTGTCGCTGTGCGCCAGAGCGATTGAGTGCACATACTGAGACGAGAGAGGTATGTATCAACTCGTCTTAGTTAAGGGAATAACATAGTTTAATATGAAAAAATGGTGGAGTGTTCCTTTAAGGATATTTGGAATGATGCTATTGGGCTCATAAATAAATAAAATTGTATCATGTGCATATAACGATAATTTATTATTAGTATTTCTGGTTTTATAGCCTTTAATACCAGCATGGGTTCTAATGGCCTCAGCTAAAGGCTCAATCGCTAATGCAAACAAATGTGGTGACAGCGAGCACTTGTACCTCTATGTAAATCAAAACGAGAGGAAATTGCTGAATTGATGAGAATTCTTGCACACGGACTAGAGTACAACAATTTAATCCATGAAATGAAATTTTCTCCAACATTAAACTTCTTCAATACCGCAAACAGGTAAGGCCACTCAATTTGATCGAATGCCTTCTCCGCATCCAATAAACAGTCTTTGAATGAAATTAGAAATAATTATTCACATCATGGATGTGAAAGGCGGCGCACATCATCAAATTAAAACTGTGACTGAATCTCCAGCCTTCAATGGGCATATGTGTCACAAGCTGGGGTCAAAACTTCCATCTTTTTTTTGAAGATGATTGCTGACAAGATATAAAGCTTCTTTATGTCCTGCAGCTATTTTGGTATTTGAGACCATTATCTAACAGCTTACGTCCATCTGCCTGGATTTGTTACAAAGCCGTATTGATAGGAAAGTGAGATATGCTGAAAAATGTTCCTGTGTATATTGAACAAAGGATTAGAGAGACACACTGCTGTGGGATACACAGCTAGCCATGACTAAAACCAATTTCATTAACATTCCAATGCATCATTTATAGTATCTATTTTACACAAACATCAATACAAAGTCATCACCCACAGACCTCAGGTTAGAGACTCTCCAGTCGGCTTTATTGCTACTCGAATGAAATGTGCATATGCAATGCAGACCTCCCAGGCACATATAATTCACAAACTGAGAAATTAAATTGATGAATGACCAGAACGCAACTTCTAGAGAATGACCAATACTGACACAAAAAAAAGCATTGCAATAATGGAGTTCATGCTAGATGCACTAAAATTGATGCAAGCTATAATACCATGCATTCCATGTGGTTTAATTATTCAATGCAAAAATGTATTCAAGTTGATAAAAAAGTAATTATTTAACAGAAATGGAGAGCGAATATAAATAATAGAATAAAAAAGGGTCTGTGCTGGTGACAGAATATAACCAAATGAGAGCAAAGCCGCGCCTTGAGCAAAGTAAATGGAGAAATGCACGTTTTGTATTAGTTAGCACGCTTGCGCAATGTTGACTGAATGAAAATAAGAAAAGAAAAACAGATTCAATTTAATTATAAATAAGATAACCTTGCGCCTGCAACTGTCCTTCATATTAGTTTCATATCTCATATTTGCAGCCGTGGCTTACTCTGCTGTTTCAATTGTGAGCTTGCAATCAATCATAACTTTGCAATTATTTTATTCAACACTGTTTAGAATTTGTTTCTTTCAGTATACTGAAATTAGCATCTACATACAATCAGATTGGTTTATGAGAAGGATGCATAAATTGCTTTGGATTGAGAATAAATGTACACATGATATGAGCAAAACTGACTGTTTTTGAATATTTTACATACTCTACAACCATCTATTTTTGAATATCCACACTTTAAATTTTGTCACAGTAAATTCCAACATATAAATGTGTTCTGATCTTAAATCAGCCTAATCTGGTTTAATATGGTTTAAGCAGTCTATGATGACCAGGGTGATCGGTTAAAACCAGCAAACCATCTTATGGTTTAATCTGTTTTTCACTCACATTTACATTCACTTAACATGCCTTAATTTTGACTGCATGACTAATTATCATTTAATCTAATCTCCATCAGGTTTTCGAATATACTTTGAGGATCCTCAGTAGCATTTGTTAACCCTGACACTTATCTGTGCTCTGTACACCCAAAGTCCTCTTAGTGCCATGCAGGGTCAATAAACTGTAAGATCCGCTTTGAAGAGATTTATTAAGGGCTTTCTAAAGGTGGTCATGTTTTCATCGGAAATAAGAAAGAACTTCATAAATGACCCACCATGCAAGGTCACCAATCTATCGCAATAGAGAACTGTGGTGAATGCAATAAAGTGGGTTAGAAGCGAGCTTCTTTCAAGGCATATTTTTTTAAAGTGCAGTTTCTCCTTAGTTTTGAACTATATTCAATGGTGGAGCAAAAATAGTTAAAGTGCAATATTCTGTCGATCATGTAAGTTATTTAAAATTAACTTCTTGTTTATTGAACCGTTGTATAACACCACACTCACGTTCGTTCTGTTGGTCTGAATATGTTTTGTGTGATATTAAGATTTAACATGGCCTTGGCTTGACTGTTTGGTTTCCATCCAAGTTTTATTTACTTACAGTTTTTTCTGATTGCTTAAGCACATTTTTTGTAACTATTGGCTATTTTTGCTAAACTCTACACACAAATAAGAAAACCTTTCACCCAATTATCAAAACATTGTAGTTCTCTTGCAAAAGCGAACACAGCTAGATTAACTCTTCACACCTTCGTAAAAATGGTGTTTTCGTATCAAACAGTAAACACAAGCCATCATCTACTAAGCACACAATGTGCCAACTATACACTGTTGGTATGAATACAAAACACATCTGGCTTTTGCTTTCTCTGTGTGCAGATGTCAATGTAAACATACAAGGATCCAAACTTCAAGTATTGGTGTTTATTCACACTCATCAAAACCAAGACAAAGTCAGAACACAAAATAGTAATTTCACAAAAAAAAAGAAAAGAAAAAAAGACAATCAGCCTACATCATGTCGTCTTTCTGGGTCCGGCCACAAAATTTCGTCCACATCGCATGCGATATCCTCCAGTCCAAGGCACCGGGGAAAATATCTCCTTGAATGCCGTATCCAGGCCTGACATGATGCCTGGTCAATATCTCCACATGCCTCCTCCATTGCCTGTAAAAGGCCTACCTGTTGATGAGGATGACGGTCGTACACTTTCCAGCGCCAGGCAGAGAAGAACTCCTCGATGGGATTTAAGAATGGAGAGTATGGAGGGAGGTTGAGTGCCATGAAGGATGGGTGGTCTGAAAACCAGTTGCGGACCAAAGCAGCCCTATGGAAACTAACATTGTCCCATATGATGACATATCGGATATGCTCTGGTCTCTGAACAGTGAGAATGTCATGTAAGGTGTCCAGGAATGCAATAATGTGTGCAGTGTTGTATGGGCCTATGGTTGCATGATGGTGAACAACACCATTTTGGCTTATAGCTGCACACATGGTTATGTTACCACCACGTTGTCCTGGGACATTGATGATGGCACGGTGTCCAATAATGTTCCTGCCACGTCTCCTGGTTTTACTGAGGTTAAAACCGGCCTCATCTACAAAAAGTAGCTCATGTCCCATGGCATCTGCTTCTAGTTCCATCACTCTCTGGACAAGACAAAACAAATGCAACACATCAGGCCCATGCACAGCACTACAGTATGCACTTCCAAATTCAGAACCAATGACACTATAGCTTACCTGCACATAGTCATATCGCAGTTGCTTTACACGTTCTGTGTTTCTCTCGAAAGGAACTTAGTGCAGAAATGCTTACACTGTGTATATTTTGAAAGATGTTGTCATTATCAATTATGCGCTGCTGTATTTCGCGCAGTCTTATTGCATTATTGGCAATCACCATGTTCACTATATGGGTCTCTTGCTCTGGAGTGAACATTCTTCCTCTGCCCCCAACATCTGGACGTCTAGCAATTCTGTAAAGTAACAATTTCAGTATTTTTGCATGTATGGTACTGTTGTGTTTCTCATTAGAGTATGGCAGTGCTACAAAGTACTTACCGATTCTCATTTCGAAATGTCCTAATGATGCTTGCCACAGTATAGCGGCTCAAATTAGGCTGAACCCGTTGGCCAGCTTCCCTCAGGGGTCATCCCATGGTTGATGACATGGTCCACTATTGTAGCTCTGATGTCATCAGTTATTCTATTTCTCACTCTTCTTACCCTTCCTCTTTCCCCTCCTCGTCTTCTTCTTGCTCCTCCTTGTCCTCTTCCTCTAACTTCCTCTAACCCTCTCGCTTCTTCAACTCCACGTCCTCTTCCTCCAACTTCTTCACCTCCACGTCCTCTTCCTCCAACTTCTTCACCTCCACGTCCTCTCCCTCGGCCTCCTCGGCCTCCTCTGATTCTCACTCTTCTCACTCTTACTGCTCCTTCCATTGTACTCCACACAGACAGCTTACCTGTGGCTTATTTATAGTGCTTAGGCTGATTGCAAAGTGAACTAATTATCTAAAACAGTTTTCACATGTGAAAGTGTGCCAGACAGTTGGCAAAATAGTGTTAATGATAGCCATACATGTGTATAATTTTGCTAGGAGTGTGTTGGAAATTTGGTAATTGTGTGTAAGTAGTGAGTTGTGTTTAAAGTTCTGCAAAAAGAGTGTTGTGCAGTGAATTGTGCCTACAGTTTTGCAAAGTGTGTGTTACAAAATTGCAAACTGAGTGCAAAGCAGTGTTTGTGCTTTTAGTTTTGCAAACTCAGTGAGTGGTTTTGCTATACGTATTAATAGTTTTAGAAATTGTGCTACAAGAATCACGATTAGCGCTTAAGCATTCAGAAAAAACTGTAAGTTAATGAAACATTCATTCCTCAAGAGATCCAAATATAAAGTGTGACTGAAGACACGCATGCCGCAGAATTTTAACTGGCACCTAAGTCTATATTATTGACATTAAAAAGCTTGTCTTGGATTGATATTTAGAAAAAGACCACTCAGTCTTTATACTCAGCTCAAGCTATTTATTGCAAATGGCTGTCACTAAGACTTTTGGTGGAATTGGTTGGCAGCGGAGGAAGGAATCATTCGCTAAAAGAGGTGAGATTGAGTGGTTGTAAATCATCTCATAAATCTTTTTTAAAAGAAAATAAGATGAGCTGCAAGGGCTGTTTATCAGGCCAAGGTCACATGACACAGCTTTGAGGTGCTGTTCCCAATTTATGGCTACTCAATGTCAGTATCACTGCAATGTCTTTAACTGGTCTTGTGTATAAAAGTAAACAGGAACGGTCAGCAATACGTGCGTTTTAAAACTCTCGTCTGTCGGTTGCCTCGCATAATTAATTGTTTTTTCTGGCGGGGCACATGATTAGAAGCACTCCAATGGAAGCAGTTTCTTGTCAGCGGCCTTGACTTGAGGGCGCTCGTGTGTCCTCTGTTTTGACAGGGTCCTGACATCGAAACTGCTGTGATTACAATTAGACGTAATTGAGATTTTTAAGTAGATGCAGGATGCAGCAGTATTGATTAACATGTGTTTCATCTCAAGGCACATCACAGCAGTCCGCGAGACAGATGGTGGCGTGGATTGAATCCACACTGTGCAGTGAAGGATGTTTGAAACATTTCCCTGCTGAGGACACTTTGGCAAAGGTGAAATGTGAGCTGTCAGATACGCAGATGACAGGAGGAAATGGAGTTCATGTAGGTACATTCAGAGAAAGTAATCTTTACATTTTTGTTCTTTTCCTCTCTGCTACTTAACATACTTTTTCAGATAAACAAATTTGTAAGATATTTATTTTCATTTGTGTCTAGAATTTCATTTTGCGAAGTATTTCATGGTGAATTTCTTAGTGATTATTGTCATGGCACATAGAAGGAATATATATATAAGCTTTTTTCTTTTTTCGTGATGAGCAATCTTCACACCAATCACACAGTTATAAATCAATTTCATGTTCTATAAAAGGCTTTGGATGTGGTGGAGTTTGTTAACTCAAGGCATTTAAACATTCTCGGCACGACACTCACAAGTACCGTAGTGGCCAAAATTGATGTCCAGCCTAAGACAGCTGTATCTTCGCTGTTTATTAAAATATTATTAAAAATGAGTTAAATATTTTGTAAGCATATTTCATAGTTGTGCTTGGAGTCAATTGTTTCATTTGCAATAAAAAGGCAATGAAAAATGACAAATTGTGCCCACATAATTTTTGGCCAGGCTGTCATACAAAGAAATTATGAACATGCAAAAACAAGACACAACCAACAAAATATTAATAATAATCAGTATGTATAATACTGTAATAAAGTAGTCAATAGTCAATGTAGGCCTATGATTTTTCCTGTCAGCTATTTGGTTTTCTGTGCATTTTTTTTTTTTGCTAAAGCTGTAGTTTGCCATTTTTGCCAAATTATTTTATCAGATAAATACCTTAACCAAGTTTAGTGTTTTGTTTTTCTTTGAGATTTAAAATATTTAAAAATTAAAAATATTTTCCTCATATTTTGATTGTTTAATCAAACTTGTAAGTCAAACAAGTATCCGTAAATCACTTTTGACCACTATTTTATTAGATGGTGAGGTAGAATGAAGTAAGCAGATCATATGAATTCATACAAATTAGCCACCAGTTCGCTGAAACATAGTTACAAATTGCCATGAGATTGTGTTGCAATATGACGTTTTGTCTTTAACTGGAACATACACTGTTTATGTTATGCAACAAGCATTTTTATATATATAATTTTTTTTTTTTAAATATACAAATTTTTTTTTTTAATTAACCATTCGAACATGCACAAAACCACTAATGTGAACTGAGAGTGATAAAATTCAGAAATATCCCATTTGAACTGGAAATAAATGTAATTTGGCTTTCTTTCCTGTAACCCCTTACAAAAATGTTTCCTGGTTACCACAGATATTTAAAAAAATCCAGAAAGATTCTGAATGCGTCTGACATGGTTTGAATTGAAGGGTTTTATGGTAGGCTTAATAACAATAATTGCAGTAGTTTGCCAGAAACTATGTGGTTACTATAGTAAAACAGAGCCTATAGAAATAAAACCCCTATATTGGCCTTCTAAATCAAAACTGCATTATCCATTAGGTAATGTGTGGCTAGCTTTAGCAGAAACACTGATGACCTTTTTATCAAGTGAAAGTCATTTGTGACAGTGTGCAATTAGCACAACGATGAACTTGATTAGTGTTTCTGCTAGACAATCAATGATAAGAAGAAAGACGACATCTGTTCTGGGACAGGTTTTATATTGCATACACGCCCACTCTTTGGCGTCCAGAGTAATGTATGACCCAGATCATTTTCCAGGCCAGTAATGTCATCATTGTAAAGCAGTTAAACTTTTCCTCCTCTGACCATCTGCTGGAGTTTGTGTTCCTTTTCGAGAACGTTCACTTCGTATTGCATAGCTATACGCAGAGGGAAAACTCCTTTTCTCGAGAATATTGAAGCCATTATTTTAAACGCAGTGCAGCTGCACAGCGAGCACAGAGCAGAGCGTCTAGCTTGCTCATTGGCTGTGCTGTGGCAACTGCACGAAACTATGGCGAGGCGCCTGAGACGCACAAACCAATCGAGTCGCTTCGCGGCCGGGGCGCGTCAGAGCCCCCCAGAATGGGTGTGGCTTATGCCTATATAAGCGGACCATTTCGCCATAGAATCAGATTTAATCTCATTCCGTGAACACCTTCTTCGCTGACCTTAGAGCTTTCCGGCGAAAGAAGCCTCATATCCTTTCTGCTTACTTCTGTGTGTTCGCCGCTGTGACACTCTAGAAGCTAAAAGAGAAATTTCTAACACAGCGTTGATTCAAATGCCGCGCTCCGCCTGTACTTCATGCGCCCTATGCCTGGGATTCTCCCATGCTGAAACTGCACTCAACAAGGGAGGCTGCCCGTACTGCGAGAGCATGCCTATATCCATCCTACACTTGTGGCTAGCTCTCCTTTCGGACGGCTCCCCCGCCCCTCGCGCTCCCCTGCTTCCTGCCCTCGAGCCACGATGGAAGAAGCGACGGGGCTAAAGGATGCCAGAACGAGCCGACTTGAGCGAGCCCACGCCGGCCCAGTCCTCGCGTGCCTCACTCTCTCCTCGTGAGACCCCCTCACTGGTGCGGTTTTCACAGACAGATCTTTGCCCCTCATCTCAAGCGGCAGGACTCGTCTCGTTCGGCGCATCGGAGGAAGAGGGCTCTGACAGGCCACTTAGAGCGTTTCAGAGGGTTCTGGGCCTTATGGCCTCTGCATTCATCAGTACTCCAACTAGGCCTACTGCACATGCATCCCCTACAGCGCTGGTTGAAACGCAGAGTGCCGGCTCATGTGTGGCGCTCCGGCCGCTTACATATCAAGGTGGACCAAGGCTGTATCAAAGCCCTGGCCCCTTAGAAGCGCACCGACTGGTACCAGTCTGGTGTAAACATGGGGGTGGTCTTGAGAAGGAAAGTGGTTTCAACAGATGCCTCCAACCTGGGTTGGGGGGCACTGTGTGAGAGCAGGCCAATATTTGGCCTCTGCTCGAGCCAGGAGAAACGCCTACATATCAACTGCCTCGAAATGAGAGCGGTTAATTTAGCCCTGAAAACCTTCCTCCCAGAACTGGCGGGACACCACGTCCTGGTCCGCACGGACAACATGTCTGTGGTGTCCTATATAAATCGCCAGGGCGGCCTCAGATCGGCCAGCTTGGACACTATGGCCAAACTCCTCCTCTGGGCACAGGCCAACCTGCACTCGCTGAGGGCGGTGCACGCACCAGGCATTCTGAACCAGAGCGCGGATAAGTCATCCAGAGACAATGTTCCCCTAGAGGAAAGGTCTCTCCACCCTCAGACGGTTCACATGATCTGGAACACCTTCGGCAGGGTGGAGGTTGACATCTTCGCCTCAGAAGACAATGCTCACTGCCCAATATTCTTTTCGAAAAAGAGGGACGCGCTGGCCCACACCTGGCCCAGCCGCAATCTTTATGCGTTCCCTCTAGTCTCGATGCTCCCACAGGTCATCGAGCGGATCAGGGAGAGCAAATGCTCAGTCCTCCTCATAGCCCCCCTCTGAAGATCCAAAGCTTGGTTCCCAGACCTGGCAAAGCTGCTGAAGGCAGCTCCCTCGCCCATACCGTGAGGAAGGACCTTCTCTCGCAGGCAAACGGGACAATCTGGCACCCCCGCCCAGATCTGTGGGTCCTACATGTATGGCCCCTCAATGGGTACACAGGGACCTTTCAGAAGGAGTCCAAATCACCATGATTGAAGCTAGAGCACCGTCTACCAGACGCCTCTATGCCATCAAATGGTCTGCATTCGCGAGCTGGTGTGCAGCACTAAACGTAGACCCATACATATGTGGAGTACCTCTAGAACTTTCCTTTCTCCAGGAGCTGCTGAATGCGGGCAGGACCCCCTCCATGCTCAAAGTATATGTGGCGGCCTGGCGACTGGGCCCGTTCAGAGCCCAGGTGATATCACTATCAGCTCTTCCCCCATCAGCAGACGATAACGACTTGAATCTGCTCTGCCCAGTAAGGGCTCTCAGAATCTATATGGAGCGCTCCGCCACATTCAGTCGGAACAGCTCTTTGTATGTTTTGGTGGCCGCACTAAAGGTCTGCCTGTCACAAAACAGAGACTATCTATAGTAGATGCTATCTCTCTAGCCTACACCTCCATGGGCCTTCATTGTCCCATAGGCGTTAGACCTCATTCTACAAGAGGCATGGCCTCTTCATGGGCTTGGTCCAGTGGTGTACCAATCAAAGACATCTGTGCGGCGGCAGGCTGGTCCTCACGTCTACATTTATGAGATTTTACAAACTAGAAGTCCCTGCTCTGCAGACACGAGTACTTTCTATCTAGAGGCCTCTGCACCGAGGGCTCCGAGCCTCTGAGACATTTTACCGACTTTGTCCGGCTCTGGGGGGTGATTTGACTTTCAAACTTTACTTTTAGCCCCGGGTAATGGTTCAGGGTGAAGTCGCAAGCCAATGGCACTGTGTTTTAAAATGGGTTCCCACTGCGTATAGCTATGCAATACGAAGTGAACGTTCTCGAAAGGGAACATACTCGGTTACTAACGTAACCTCGGTTCCCTGAGAGTAGGGAACGAGTATTGTGTAGCCTGCCGTGCTATTACGCTTGGCTCAGGTGCTGTCGATTCAGTTGATTTAACCTGATTCTATGGCGAAATGGTTCACTTATATAGACATAAGCCACGGCCATTCTGGCGGGCTCTGACACGCCCTGGGCGCGAAGCGACCCGACTGGTTTGCGCGTCTCAGCCACCTTGCTATAGGTTCGTGCAGTTGCCGCAGCACAGCCAATGAGCAAGCTAGACGCTCTGCTCTGTGCTCGCTGTACAGCTGCACTGCGTTTTAAAATAATGGCTTCAATGTACTCGAGAAAAGGAGTTTTCCCACGGTTTAAAGCGGTCTTTTCATTCGTTTTGACTTTACTAATAGACAAGGACCAGGCCTGAGGGATTTTGGCTACTGTGACTGGATTGCTTTATTGTTCCATCCATATTCTCAACTGGCTTTTCACTGGATTCACACCAGATCTAATTGAAATTTTAGAGAGCTAAGCAGCTGTAACCTTGCCAAAGGCAAAATACTTATTAACCTAAGAAGCTGTTTCTTTAGATCGGTCTAATTCAATCCGAGGAAGAATGAGGCTTTTTATTTTCTATTTTCATGCACTTAAAAGTTAAATAGAAGGAAGATTTCAAGCATTTGTTTTTCTCCATAAAGAATTTTTTTTTATATTTGGGTCAGTGGCAATCATTTTTGCCCATCTATTAAGTTTAAAAAATATGTTAAATATGAAATTATGTACCACGTGTACTATGTACTATGACTTTAATACAGCTCTTTTATGAACATATTTTTCACAATATTTATTTTCAAATTCATGTGGAGCAACCAACATGCAGAAACCATAAAACAGGAAATGACATCATATATGACTCCTGGAGATCCCATGACCATGACTCCACAAAAACTTGATATATTATAATAATTAATAATCCGTTACATTTATATAGCACTTTACATATATAGAAGGGGGTAAAAAAATGCATGACATTTTTGAATATGCAATACACTACCATTTAAAAGTGTGTGGTTTCTTTAGAAAATAATAATGACATATTGTTGTAATATAGCATAACAGTAATTGATCTCCAAAGGGCTTTTCAACCATTCTTTTATATTGCTTCATAGTCTAAACTCGTCAAAATGAAGAGGAGAAGAGGCATGGAAATGTGTAGTTTTCTATTTGCTAGCGTGAATAGTGAACGTGTCTGATTTCATCCCTTGACATTGTGTTTACACTTGAGAACAAATATGTAGCTCACAATGAACTGAGTAAGTGATACTGTTGATTTATTTGTTGATTTATAATAATATTATTGTGACAACAGCGTAATATCCAGTCCATAGGGATTTGCTCTTTTCTCTATCAATATTGGAGCATGACATGAAAAATGCCTGCATTTATTTCCATAATGACAAAGATTTGATGCTGCAAAGTGAAGCAAAGCACATCTATCATGGAAGTTCTGCATTGTTACAAACAATCTTATCAGCAACTGCCATCCACACAGCAGTGATAATGTGTGAAATGTGATTAGATGGAGCTGCTGGTGACTACCTGACACTGATAATAATAGAGAACCTTTGAATATGATTTACATGTTATTGAATAATACCATCAAGCTCATCGTTTTCTCTTCTTTCCCAGGAAATGTAGCTATCATAAGCACATACTGTATTAAGGTATAATTTACTCATTTGTTTAACTTTATGTACTGAGTTTCAGACATCTTTAAGTCATGATGTTTGCTTTGACATATTTTAAGACATTAGCCCCTAAATTTGTAATGTGTGAGCAGGGATGGGGAGAGGTGAGAATCCAAACGCAAGCACAGTTTATTTAAAAAAAAAGAAAAAAAGAAGAAGGATAACCTAGTCCTGGAACAGGAATATAATCCAAACAGAGAAACCAGGAGTGCAACAACTTAGAACACAAAAACAGGAACAACGACCAAAAAACACAACTGAAACACAGGGGTATAAATACACTGTAAATACAAGGGCTAACCAGGCACAGGTGAAGGATATCTGTAACTAGCGAAACAAATGAGGGCAACTACTAACTAGGGAGACAAACAATGAAACAACAGAAACAGGAACTAAACAGGGAGTAAAACACAGGAACAATGGGAACAAAACACTTCAAAATAAAAGTCCTTAAACACAAGAGAGTAATTGTGACACCACTTCCTCTTGTGGTACATGGATGGATGGAAATTGTATGAGATATAACATCTGAAATATAATATGTAATAACCTTAAACACTGAATCGACCAGTAACTATTGGCAGTTATTCATTGATTATGAGAGTTATCACTGCATTCACCTCTGTAAAGAAACATAGGTACAAAGTGTTCACAAATTGAACACAACAAAAACATCTGCTGAGTGGGAAACACCCTTCAACATGGCTTCCATGATTGTTCTCTCTTCTGTCCCCTTAGTGGTCATTATTTGTGCCATTTGAAACACTGTAAATTGAAAACGCCTGCTCTGCTCATTCCATGCCATATGGTTAATGTGTTCAAGACAGATCACGCTTCTGTAAAGCCAGGCAAAATGTAAAATGTTTGGCTCACCAAGCAATCACATCTCTTATTCTAAAATTGATTCATATTTTCATAGGTCAAAGAAATTGCACCTTAAAATTATCCCATTACAGATCTCTTTCATTATGAGATTGCCTCTGGCACATTCACTGAAATAAGCCATTATGCACAGAAAGCAGGGAGTCCGTTTTTCATCAGAACTTCCATTGATTCTCCACCACCCTAATTTTAAAAGTTCACTGTGTTAATTAGTCTGTAAACCCAGCAAAGAATGAGTGCTAAATTATTTTACACAAGTTGATGGCTCCATGTAACTTTTATTATCTAATAAATTAAATGTGTTTTTGGACTGTGCAAAGCTTAGTCAACACCTAGATGGCTTGTCTTGATGTGTCTGAATCCATTTCTAATTAAGAGGACTCTTAATGCTGATTGGAAAGGAACCTATTGTATGACACATATACATTGATTGATTGTTTTTTTTCCATCTTATTTGATATGGAATTTACTGGCTAATAGTTCACTGGCATGAACTGTGCTTATTAACACAATTCTTTTAAAAGTACTTTTTAAAATCTAAAATAGAAGATTTGACCATGAGCATGAACAGACTTGACCAATCACTCACTGACAGCAGGGTTACATAAATCCAATACACAACAAACATGGGCTTAACTACAGGACTATAGGGATCACCTGACAAAAACAACCAATGAGAACATGACACACAAAACAGGGAAAGCACAATATATGCAAGGGGGTAATCCAGCACCCGGAAAGCGTACCTTCCCTGGGGGCCGCCATTGGTTAGCAAGCCATCACCTGCTGTTAGCATTCCATTGACTCCTATTCATTTTGGCGTCACTTTGACAGCGAATAACTTTACATCTGAGGCGTTTAAAGACTCTATTTATCCATTGTTTATTTCTAAAGAAACACGACAATGAATAAAAGGTTCCATTACCTTGTATCTTACGTTGTGGCCTCGTAGAAGCAGTTTTTGTAAAAATAGGCTAACAATTGCGTCATAACCACGCGACTCTCTGTCGCACAGTAGAGAAATTACCGTATAGACAGAAGGAGAAGCTTGCAGGCAATCGGGGGGACGTGGAGGCATAAAGTCCGATAAAGTCAAGGGAGAAGCCCATAGGGAGTCATAAAGTTGCTCCTGCTCCTAGCTCATGGATCGCTCCTACTCACGCTCTCCGTCTCTGCAAGATTCGGAAGGGAATGATTCAGATTTCTCTTGGCACAGCTACTAGAAGACTTACAACTGTCAGACAGTTTGCTCAGGTCACATCTACGTCGTCAAGCTCAGTTTGAGGCTGCGCAGTACGCTCAGCCATCAGGAAGTGAGTGCTTCTAATTGACTTCACTTTTTTCTCTGTTGAAGTCTATGGGGTCGCTGTGTCCATTTCTTATACTGTCTATGAATATATGAGGACAAGGAGGTCACATGACAAGAAACCAGGAAACATGACTAAACATCAAAATAAAAGACATGAACACAAACAAGACCCAAAACCAACCTTGACACTTGTACCACAGTTAAAGTCATGTCTGCATTTTCCTTTACTTTCTATTAAATGCAAGTGCTTGACTCTGATGAGCAATTTATGGAATTTAACTCTGAAATGTCATCTGAAAACAAGTTTTCTCTGTCATTAGTTGGAAATTAGAGGCCAGAAAGCTAATATTGAACTCTTTCTGTTTGAGATTGTGCATGCACATTGTAATCATTGTATTTAGAGCACTGCAAGGCCAAGCTGCTGTATATTAAAGAGTTGTAGCAACCTTATTACACCAGCAGGAATCTGAGATCCTCCATAGAGATCTTGTTAGTTGTCCCTCGCTCTAGATTAAAGACTAAAGGTGACTGTGCTTATGAGGTAGTTGCTTCCATTTGGATCTAAGATCGGTGGACATTTTTAAAAAGCAGCTAAAACTCACTTGTTTAAACTGCTTTTGTCTAAATTGTGACCTTTTTTATTGATTGTATTTTTTTTTTTTATGTTATTCTTATTTGTGATTTCTCTGTTGTATTTTGGATGAACAGAACCTTGTGACACTTGCTCTGGAAAGGTGCTATAAATAAAAAATGTCTTACTAATACATGCAATTTTTACCTGAAGGAGCTATTTCAACCTGATCTAACCTTAGTGTTTTTGCTAAATAATGCAAGGTTGATTCTGAGATTTTAAATGTTTTTAAGTTGAAAAAGATCAATTAATGCACAGAAAGAATCTTCAGAGTACTTTTTTTTTCTACAAACAGAAATTCAATTAATTTTCTTGTTTTTTAATTTTTGCATTTTGAAGAACTGAATTCGTTCTGAGGCCACAATAAATGGACTGAGAATCGGTTTCATATTGATCTTAATCAAATTTGAAACAAACTAACAACAACAAAAAAGGTGTACATTCTACACAAACAACATCCAGCAAAATGTTTGTATTTCTGCCCTGGCTAGAACGCTGAGGTTTAATTTGAGTCATCATTGCCTGAGCTGAGAAAAACAGGAATAAATAAACATATTCAAGGTGACAACCAGTTGTCATCTCACTGAGTGCAGGGAGCGTGCATGGAATGAATTGTTGAGGGGAACAAATGAGATTGGTGGTGAAGAAAAGGCAGAGCCTGTGATTGGATGACAGATAAGGATGGTTCAGTGGTTTCCTGTCTGGCTTTTGGACTATGATGGATGGTAAAACCAGGTGTCACCTGGGATTGCCTTTTCCTTACCTCCACTCACACCCTTCTGCAAATTTGCTCTGTCTCGCTCTCTTAATCTCACACAAACACCCCCCCCCCCCCAACCCCCCAATCCCTCACCTCACTCTCCGTCTCTTCTTTCTCACAATCTCTTTTCCAACTTGTTTGTACTGCAATACAAGGAAAAGCTAAAAAAACAAAAGTAATATCGCACCAAATAAGAGAAAAGATATGGAGTCTGTCCAACAATTCCCTGATATGAATGCGTTTCAATTCAAAGCATGAATCCTCTCCTGTGCTACAAAAACAAGTCGTTAAAAATACAGTGTACAGTGTACAATACATATGTGGCCATGTTAACATATGACAAAAATAATATGCACTAATTTTATTAGTTCATCACTCTGTTTATATGTATAAGAAATGATGGGCATAGATGTATTTTTTTCTTTACCAGTTATTCTAGGAACTATCATATTTATTATTGCAAACATCACACAGAACAGCACATCAGACCGCTTTTAGCTCTCTTTCTAGAGTTTAGGAATAATATCTTCTTTTTTTAGCTAAGTGTCAATAAATTATCTTTTTAGACTGGTGGATAGTTTTTTTATTATTGTTTTTTATACATATTTTAACAGTAAATAAAAAGGGTTGTTAAAAAAAAAAAAGAATTACTAAATGAAAAACTAAAAAATATTAACTCTTTCCCCGCCATTGACGGAATTTTGCATAATTTATGAGAAAACGTTTCCCCGCCATTGACGGAATTTTCCGGCTTTCCATGTTTTCACTCTTATACAGTAGGGGGTGCTATGACACATCTTCTGAAAGAGTATTGCATTTCCTGATCAAAACACAGGCGAGGAAGAAGCAGGAATAAGCGATGGCTGCATCCGAAATCGCATATTTCCTTACTAAATAGGTGAAAAACAGTGACAAAAGAAGTATGTCCGAATTCACAGTACTAAAAAAGTCGGCAGAAAGTACCTGGATGACATCTGGCGAGATTCTAAAGTGTGCATATGATGGACACTTTACTATCCCATGAGGCCACAGGAGAGGATTTGTGAATGACAGTGAAGCAATGCAACTGACACTGGTAGGTCACATGATAATGACAACATGCTGAATGTAGTACGTCCAGATTACATTCAAACTATATAGAACGTACTTTTTTAGCGGCTGTGAAGTAATACCTTATTCAGAATTAGTACCTAAAGAGAGTATGTGATTTCGGACATAGCCCATAGCATATGTAAGCAGATACATATGTAAAATAACGTGATCATCAACATTAAGGGCCCTATTTTAATGCGCATGGTCTAAAAGGGTTGTCCCTATTCTTAATGAGTAATGGGTGTGTTTTGGGCATAACGTGAAATAAACCAACCAGATTCTCATCTCCCATTCCCTTTAAAAGCCAGTTGCGCTTGTGCCATGGCGGATTACTATTTACATAGCGGAATTTGCAAGCGGAAAAACTGAACGCTTCTCCAGAGCGCAAATGGATCTGCTCGTTGCGCAAGGTTAAAGTGCACCATCTACGGGACAAGACGGATTCCACCATATCTTTATGTAAACAATATTAATCTTCTACATTTTAATCCTTTTATTTTTAAGATTTGGCATGTTTGTGTGCTGCTGCTGTGTGTTTAATAAGCAGAGTGGACGCGCATTGTGGACCCGCCTATAGGCGCATATTAATAACGTACTCTTTAAATAACCAAAAAAATATATTATGGCGCAGTCTATTTCAGTTGCCTCAAAACAGCAACGCGCCACCAATGCGCCTGAACACACTTCGTTTTCAGACCAGCACGCCCATGGGTGCACAAATGGGCGCAAATGCATTTGCTATTTAAACAACGTGGCGCAGGACGTGAAAATGATAACTGTGTCAGGCTGAAACTAGCAAAAAACACTTGCGTCGCGCTTGGCGCTGCATTGCGCACAGTGTATGATAGGACCCTATACAGCATTAAATCAAAACGGCATAATGTTACCGAATGAAATATCGACCCAGGACGAGCTACAGGACTGTGCAAGCTTT
This sequence comes from Rutilus rutilus, assembly GCF_951802725.1. NCBI lineage: Eukaryota > Metazoa > Chordata > Actinopteri > Cypriniformes > Leuciscidae > Rutilus > Rutilus rutilus. Next base: position 26,287,866 of record NC_140220.1, on the reverse strand, counting down.
GGGGGTGTTGATGGACTCGATCTACTTAACCTATGTTTTGATCATCGTTCTGAATCCAGACGTAGTCTTTGACAAAAACATGATTTTCATAGCTTTTTGCTCAAAAATGTTGCTCAAAAAAAGCATCTCACTGATACTAAAATAACACGGGGCCAAGACACAATAAGAGGGCCAAACTACTCTAGCCCATCATCAATGGTAAAGTAATGCAGTTTAATTGGTTTGGTTAAAAACATATGCACACAGATGTGAACAAGTGAATTATTTAGATGCTAAATATAACATTGCATTGAAAACAAAGTCATTGGCACAAATTTGTCATTCCATTGGCAACAGTATTAGTCCACATGCTGCCACCACATTCCATTTCAAAATGGATAAATATTTCAGCATCACTTTGGGGTTCCATGACTGATATGGCTTTGAGAAAAGCCCATTGTTTGCCTTATTGTTTTCCAGGTCTGTGGTTGAATGGAATAATAATTGTTTGCCTAAAGCCTCTGATTGCTGGGACAGCAGATATGTCTTTATAATGATACAATATGATGTGATTGAGCTTTATTTTCCTGAAAATTCATGGTGGACTAATGCTGATCTACTCGCTGTGATGAAAAATGAATATTGTCAGATTGATAATGACATCAATGCTTTTGGTTCTTAGTTAATGTAATCGCAATTTGTTTAATAGCTGGTTAGAGTAATTATTGTTTTCATTTATCAAGCATAGCCAAGAATGGAAATAAATCCTATCTTAATTTTCTACAGGCCACTAACAATTTCACACGTGAGCTGCCTTTATCTGCGACTGCGACCTTTATATATCAAAGACCTCATTAGAATGATATCTCAAAGCATTCTGAGGGAAAACAGGCCTTTGACAATGTCTAAGGATAAGATGAATGCATGCTATATTAAGAATTTAAAAAATGTTTGTGAATATGTTACAATCATCATGAATAGAATCCCTCCTCATTGCTGTTCCTTTCAGAATATTTCCTTTTTATCTTCTGATAACCTTTCTTGTTCTTCTGGTGTGCCTTTAACCCTCAGAAATGATGGCATTAGAAGAGAGATTTTGTTTGGTGTCTCTCTCAGATCATTTGTCTCGTATGTCAGCTTCAGTTGGAGTGTGTGGAGAGAGTGATATTCAGCTCAAACACGAGGCACTGGGCTTGTCACACTTGGTTAGGGCTGGCTGATGTGTTAAATGCCAGGTGATGTGCGCAGACTGGCAGCTTCTCACACTCCCTCAACAATGATGACACTCTGACATCTGTTACGCTCAAAGTCATCTCACTTCTTTCATCTCACTCTCCCTCTCATCTCCACCTCTCCTCTTCTCTTTTTCTACTACATTTAGCATTCAAATCCAGAAAATATTGTCAATTGCACAATGGCATATTGCACAGCATTACTTGATTGAATTTAATAATATTTTTGATATTGTTATAGTGACAGACACTGAAATTGCTAGAAATGAAAGAAAACAAAAACAAATTTGGGGGTCCCCAAATAGCTGTGAAAATGATAATGATAAAATCAGTTTGCTTTAAGCAAGACAAGCAAATCGTTTTTTTGGGCATGGGAGCTGAACACGCAGCAGCCAGAAATACAGCTTAGTAAAATATTAAATAAATATACACTCACCTAAAGGATTATTAGGAACACCATACTAATACTGTGTTTGACCCCCTTTCGTCTTCAGAACTGCCTTAATTCTACGTGGCATTGATTCAACAAGGTGCTGAAAGCATTCTTTAGAAATGTTGGCCCATATTGATAGGATAGCATCTTGCAGTTGATGGAGATTTGTGGGATGCACATCCAGGGCACGAAGCTCCCGTTCCACCACATCCCAAAGATGCTCTATTGGGTTGAGATCTGGTGACTGTGGGGGCCATTTTAGTACAGGGAACTCATTGTCATGTTCAAGAAACCAATTTGAAATGATTCAAGCTTTGTGACATGGTGCATTATCCTGCTGGAAGTAGCCATCAGAGGATGGGTACATGGTGGTCATAAAGGGATGGACATGGTCAGAAACAATGCTCAGGTAGGCCATGGCATTTAAACGATGCCCAATTAGCACTAAGGGGCCTAAAGTGTGCCAAGAAAACATCCCCCACACCATTACACCACCACCACCAGCCTGCACAGTGGTAACAAGGCATGATGGATCCATGTTCTCATTCTGTTTACGCCAAATTCTGACTCTACCATCTGAATGTCTCAACAGAAATCGAGACTCATCAGACCAGGCAACATTTTTCCAGTCTTCAACTGTCCAATTTTGGTGAGCTCGTGCAAATTGTAGCCTCTTTTTCCTATTTGTAGTGGAGATGAGTGGTACCCGGTGGGGTCTTCTGCTGTTGTAGGCAGCCCATCCGCCTCAAGGTTGTGCGTGTTGTGGCTTCACAAATGCTTTGCTGCATACCTCGGTTGTAACGAGTGGTTATTTCAGTCAAAGTTGCTCTTCTATCAGCTTGAATCAGTCGGCCCATTCTCCTCTGACCTCTAGCATCAACAAGGCATTTTCACCCACAGGACTGCCGCATACTGGATGTTTTTCCCTTTTCACACCATTCTTTGTAAACCCTAGAAATGGTTGTGCGTGAAAATCCCAGTAACTGAGCAGATTGTGAAATACTCAGACCGGCCCGTCTGGCACCAACAACCATGCCACGCTCAAAATTGCTTAAATCACCTTTCTTTCCCATTCTGACATTCAGTTTGGAGTTCAGGAGATTGTCTTGACCAGGACCACACCCCTAAATGCATTGAAGCAACTGCCATGTGATTGGTTGATTAGATAATTGCATTAATGAGAAATTGAACAGGTGTTCCTAATAATCCTTTAGGTGAGTGTATATACACATATACATATATATGTAGGTCTTTTTATTCCAAATAAAGGACCTATTTTGGTAAAAAAAATTCTTATTCATCAAAATTGGAACACACTGAAATAAAAATAAATATTTCGGTAAAACATTCATTCTGATAATATTAATTCGGCCAGCGAGAGAGATCGGGAGATTAGGCCACCTCTCGATCTGTTGCTCCGTTTGTTTATATAGGTTCACAAAGTTTTTGCTGAAGAGGCCAGATATTTCCTGCGTGATATTTATTCCGAGATATTTAAAACAGTCTGAAACAGCGAAGGGTAAAGGGGTGACCGTATGTACTTGATCTTTTGCCTTAGAGCTGATCGGAAACAATATGCTTTTTGACAGGTTAATTTTATATCCTGATACTTTACCGAAGTCAGATAGCATGGTCATAATTTTTGGTAGAGACAGAGATGGATCTGAAATAGAAGCAGATCGTCCGCATATAAGGACATTTTATGCTCCTTATCTCCTCTTACAATCCCCTTATAATCCCCTGTAGAGCGCAGCAAAATAGCAAGAGGTTCTATGACCAGCGCGAACAACAAGGGAGATAAAGGGCAGCCTTGTCGTGTTGAACGGTGAAGAGGAAAAGAGGAAAAGAGCAAGAGTCCATATTATTTGTGTGAACACATGCTTTAGGCTGAGCGTAAAGCAGCTGAATTAAAGAGATGTAGTAGGGGCCAAATCCAAACCTCGACAGGGCCGAGAAGAGAAAATCCCACTCGACCCTGTCGAAGGCCTTCTCGGCATCTAGCGAGACCAATATTTCAGATACTTCTTTATTTGGATTTTGAGTGTAGATAATGTTGAACAGTCGCCTGATGTTAAAAAAACAACTGCCTGTCTTTAACAAATCCAGTTTGGTCTGGTGACACAACAGTTGGAAGGACCTTTTCCAAACGCATGGCTAAGATCTTTGCCAAAATTTTGTTATCTACATTCAGAAGGCTTATGGGTCTATATGAACCTGGTTCTAGAGGGTCCTTGCCAGATTTATGGATTAAAGAGATGCATGCATCGTATAACGTTGGAGGTAGAGAACCTGTAGTCAATGCTTCATTATAGACACTTAAAAGAAGTGTTGAGATTTGATCTATAAAAGCCTTGTGAAATTCAACACTGTAACCATCAGGGCCAAGGTTTGCATACACTGTATAGCTTGTTTTATTTCTAAGTTTGAAATAGGTTGTTCTAATAATTTTTTGTTTTCTAGATTTATAGTGGGTATCTGAAGGTTATCAAAAAATTGTTCTATTAAGCTTGAATCATTTTTGGATTCTGAAGAGTACAATTTAGAATAGAAATTCTTGAATGTGTCATTTATTATTTTGGCATTGGTTGTTTTCTGACCAGAATCTGTTCGTATCTCTGTAATTAACCTTGACGCTGCTTCTTCTTTAATTTGCTGGGCTAATAGTTTACCTGTTTTTTCCCCATATTCATAATTTTGGTGTCTTAATTGTGTCAAGAATTTAGTCATTTCTGCTGTGTATAGTAAATTGAGTTCAGTCTGCAATGACTGCTTTCTTTTATAAAGGTCTGGTGTGGGGGAGTTAGCATAAACTCTGTCAATTTCCTTAAGTTCTTTTTTCAACTCCTTTTCCCTTCGCTGTTTATTTTTCAAGCTATTCAAGCAAATAATATGGCCCCTCATGTATGCTTTAAATGTTTCCCACAAGGTGGATCTTTTGATCTCTGGATCATCATTTGTATGCAAAAATATATCAATTTGTTTTTGCAGTTCTTCTATTACTTTATCATCCGATAAAAGAGCATTATTAAACCGCCATTTTTTGGTTGTCGTGTCATGCCCTGTCTCTATGTGGAATGATACTGGACTATGGTCAGATAACACAATTGCTTCGTAATCACAGTGTTTGATGTTTGTTAAACATGCATAATCAATTAAGAAGAAATCTATTCTAGAAAACGAATGATGAACCGGAGAGAAGTAAGAATATTTCCTTGTGTTGGGAGATAAAACTCTAAATGGATCAAATAATTTATAGGTATTCATAAGTGTATGAATGGCTTTAGCAGACTTTGATATGTTGGATGGTTTTTGTGATGACCTATCAATTGTTGGGTCTAACACCAGATTAAAATCCCCTCCAATAATCAATTTATGAGGGTCCATATTAGGTAATGCTGTAAAGAAAGAGGTAATAAAAGCCTCATCATCAACATTGGGGGCATATACACTAGCTAGAGTAACTGGTTTATTGTATAATTTTCCTGTAACAATAACATATCGTCCTCGAGGATCAGATATTATTTTTTATGCTAAGAAGGGAATTGTCTTTCTAATAATTATAGCTGCGCCTCTGTTTTTTACTGGGAAATTATAATGAAATATCTGTCCAATCCATTTAGTTCATAACCGTTTATGATCCTGATCTCTCAAGTGTGTTTCCTGTAAAAATCCGATATCCATCTCTAATTTTTTAAGGTGGGTCAATACATTTCCTCATTTAATAGGTCCATTGAGTCCTTTACAATTCTAAGATAAAGTCTAAAGTCTCAAGTCTAAAATATTGTTTTTAGCCATAACTGCTTAGTTGGAAAAATAAAAAAATTACTCAGTTTTGTTTTTTTGGACGGTCTCCAATAAAAATCAAAGTTATATTCAATTGTAGTGCAGGTAAAAACACAGAACAAACCAAAGTCCCTAAATACAACAAACCCTGCTCCCTCCCTGAACTCCCCTGAACTAGCTGCTCTGTCAGAACTACAGAGGAAGCGCGTATTCCCAAAAGAAAGGTTATTTATACACTCAGAGAGGCGTGTGGACATTTGACTTACCACTAAGCTCCAAAAAAAAAAATTTTTTTTTTCGTTTTCCAGACCTTCTTAACCATATTTTGGCCAGTACCCATGTCTAATGTAACCCAGAGTTCCTTAAATTTGAAGCAAATAAATGTAAAAAGTAAAATAAAAAATAAATTATATAGTACAACCCAAATTCCGGAAAAGTTGGGACATTTTGTAAAATTTTAATAAAATGAAAACTAAAAGACTTTCAAATCACATGAGCCAATATTTTATTCACAATAGAACATAGAGAACATAGCAAATGTTTAAACTGAGAAATTTTACAATGCACAAAATGAGCTCATTTCAAATTTGATTTCTGCTACAGGTCTCAAAATAGTTGGGACGGGGCATGTTTACCATGGTGTAGCATCTCCTTTTCTTTTCAAAACAGTTTGAAGACGTCTGGGCATTGAGGCTATGAGTTGCTGGAGTTTTGGTGTTGGAATTTGGTCCCATTCTTGCCTTATATAGATTTCCAGCTGCTGAAGAGTTCGTGGTCGTCTTTGACGTATTTTTCGTTTAATGATGCGCCAAATGTTCTCTATAGGTGAAAGATCTGGACTGCAGGCAGGCCAGTTCAGCACCCGGACTCTTCTACGACGAAGCCATGCTGTTGTAATGTATGTGGTTTTGCATTGTCCTGCTGAAGTATACAAGGCCTTCCGTGAAATAGACGTCATTTGGAGGGAAGCATATGTTGCTCGAAAACCTTTATATACCTTTCAGCATTCACAGAGCCTTCCAAAACATGCAAGCTGCCCATACAGTATGCACTTATGCACCCCCATACCATCAGAGATGCTGGCTTTTGAACTGAACGCTGATAACATGCTGGAAGGTCTCCCTCCTCTTTAGCCCGGAGGACACGGCGTCCGTGATTTCCAACAAGAATGTCAAATTTGGACTCGTCTGACCATAGAACACTATTCCACTTTGAAATAGTCCATTTTAAATGAGCCTTGGCCCACAGAACACGATGGCGCTTCTGGACCATGTTCACATATGGCTTCCTTTTTGCATGATAGAGCTTTAGCTGGCATCTGCTGATGGCACGGCGGATTGTGTTTACCGACAGTGGTTTCTGGAAGTATTCCTGGGCCCATTTAGTAATGTCATTGACACAATCATGCCGATGAGTGATGCAGTGTCGTCTGAGGGCCCGAAGACCACGGGCATCCAGTAAAGGTCTCCGGCCTTGTCCCTTACACACAGAGATTTCTCCAGTTTCTCTGAATCTTTTGATAATGTTATGCACTGTAGATGATGAGATTTGCAAAGCCTTTGCAATTTGACGTTGAGGAACATTGTTTTTAAAGTATTCCACAATCTTTTTACGCAGTCTTTCACAGATTGGAGAGCCTCTGCCCATCTTTACTTCTGAGAGACTCTGCTTCTCTAAGACATACCTTTTATAGCTAATCATGTTACAGACCTGATATCAATTAACTTAATTAGTCACTAGATGTTCTCCCAGCTGAATCTTTTCAAAACTGCTTGCTTTTTTAGTCATTTGTTGCCCCCGTGCCAACTTTTTTGAGACCTGTAGCAGGCATTACATTTTAAATGAGCTATTTAAGTGGATAAAAGTGTAAAATTTCTCAGTTTAAACATTTGCTATGTTATCTATGTTCTATTGTGAATAAAATATTGGCTCATGTGATTTGAAATTCCTTTAGTTTTCATTTTATTCAAATTTAAAAAACGTCCCAACTTTTCCGGAATTCGGGTTGTATATACATACACACATACACATACACACATTACACACATACATACATACACACACACACACATACATATATATATATATATATATATATATATATATATATATATATATATTGAAGACAGTTAAGGGCCGTTCACATCAAGTATGATAACTATAACAATAACAATAACTATACTACCATCCACACCAAAGCATGATAATGTTCTCTTTATGAACATGCATTGCAGTTATGTCATCTACCACTTTAAATGCTCAAGTTCTTTGAAGTCGGGTGGATTCTGATTGGCTGTCAATGTATTTATCCTTCAACAGCTGGAAAACCACTAGTTTTAGAGATATATAAAAAAAAAAAGAGACACCTGAATATAATGACCTGAACAAAACGAGAGCAAAACATGACACAAAAAAATATGGTTTTTATTTTGAAGTGAAAAGATAAAAGTAGACTACTGGAATAAGATTGCCCACCAGAACTGGGACAGAAGGCACAGTGTTGTAGTGTAATTATTTTATTAATTTTATACTTAATATAATTCATGGGGTCATTATTCAATAATTCCATGAGATAGATGTACATTTCAGACATAGGCTATTCACTATTAATTAAAACCTATTAAGTAAATTCATAGTGTTGATATTATAACATATCTTCAATTAAAATATGGGAAATTAAATATGTAAATATGTAAAGTCTGTATAAATTTTACCTTTCAGAGGAATCTGTTTTATTGGGATTCTGTTTTGTCTGTCAGCAGACTTACAAGTAATTACACCTTGCTCTTAAGGGAGCATCTTCCCCTATATGTCCTAATTTAGTCCCATCAGACCCCAAAGTAACCAGAATGGACATAGAATTGTCACCCAAGTGTTAGATTTACAAGCCCTCTATTATGACAGCTCCTGCCACCTCATTTATTTGGACCAGGCCGAGACCTCCCGAGCTGGTCGCTGGAGTTGCTACAGCAATAATTTACGGTTAATTAAACAGTCCCACCAAAGCCCCTCACAGCCCATTACTCATGTAGCTCCTGACAGTGCGCGGCCTGCAGCACACTGACCCAGCGACTGGCAGTAGAGTCGGCCTGGGGCCACCGTGTGTCTTGTCAGTCTCCTCTGTGTACAACTATTGACTTTCTGTCAGCTAAGACAAATTTGTGAACACCTCCTCTGATCATTGATCCAGCACTGGCCTAGCACTTTTTGATTCGGAAGAGTTAAGCTTTTTAAAAATCCAATGTTAAGGCACTGTTTACAAAGAAATGCACTAGATCCATTAACATCAAGGTAAACATTCAGTAGAAGTTGGCAATGCATCAAGAATAACTTTTTTGCTAAGGCTCTATTTGATTTTTATAAAACGGTTAGTTCCAGTCCTTGATTCTGATTGGTCAATAGCTGTGTTTTATTCACAATAAAACAACGCTATGACCACTTCACCCTATGGTTCTATGTACACAACACCGCTAGCAACCACTCTTAGCAACGTAAACATGTTTGTTCCACTGATCTATATAATGACATTATATAGATCAGTGGTTTGTTCTCATTGATATTGTTCATTGAAGCTTATAGAATAGTATTTTGAGAGATCGAGTAAGCGAGTGTACCTGCATTTACAGTAGATGTAGCATCTTACCTCAGGTCAGTCTTATATTCCTAATAAAAAATCCGTTTGAAAGTCCGCTGCGATATATTGTCCTTTTAACAATCCAGGTATAGTTCACCCAAAAAAGAAAATTCTGTCAGTAATCACTCACCCTCATGTTGTTCCCACCCCATAAGGCTTTCGTTCATCTTCGTAACACAAATTCAGATATTTCTGATGAAATCTGAGAGCTGGCTCACTCCTCCATAGGCTTCCATGGGATCGAAACTTGCCGGCCCAGAAAAGTTATTAAAGACATCGTTAAAATAGTCCAAGTGACTACAGTGGCTCAACCACAAGTTTATCAAACGAAGAGAATACTTTTTGCGCGCAAAAAACAACAACAAAAATAACGACTTTATTCAACTATTCATTTTCGTCTGTGTGGGCCTGAGTGAGTTCACGTAGTGTAGCAGCGCAGCGCGTCTGGGTTGTACGTCACCACGTAGGCTCACTATTGACGTACAACACAGAAGCTACGTGAATTCATTCAGGCCCACACAGACGAAAATGAATAGTTGAATAAAGTCGTTTTTTGCACACAAAAAGTATTCTTGTGGCTTGATAAACTTATGGTTGAGCCACTTGGACTATTTTCACGATGTCTTTACTAACTTTCTGGGTTTGCAAGTTTTGATAGAAACCTATGGAGGAGTGATCCGATCAGTGATCAGTGATTAATATCTTAATTTGTGCTCCGAAGATGAACGAAAGTCTTAGGGGGTTGGAACAACATGAGGGTGAGTAATTACTTTAAGGGGTTTTCCTGCGCCATGACGCTAATCATTTATCATTTGCGTCAGAGCCTGTCTACGGAGAGCCTTGGCACTTCCTATTAGCACCATTGTATCGATCTTGGTTGCAGTTCCATTAGAATTCCACTGGAGGTGATCGCAGGCGAGCGCAGACTGAATGGGAGTCTATGGGGCTAGACGGCTAAATGTATCTCTTTCACCCGATTGCCGTTGAGAAATCTCAGATTTGATTGTAGGTTTTGCAAGTTCAACATGGGTTATAGGTCGAAAGTTGAATGAACGAGTACTTATGTCCTTTCGATTTCTTACAGGTTGAGTTGTTGTTGCCCATAACACGCTAGCATTCTGCTAATGAACGCTGATTGGTCAGTGAAGGACTGATTACGACCAGAGATACCGCTTGATGGCATCGTGGCATCCGAAGCGGGACCAGAAACAAACAAAACAAAAACTCGTCTAGCACGTGTCAGCTGTGTTGTCGATGCCTCGAGAGAAAAGAAAGTGCAGAGCGCGAAAGCACCAGAGTGACTGAAGGATTGCCATAAAGCAGTATCTCTGGTTGTACGATGTGTATGATGTCATTGACACTTTAAAATACTTTTTAAAGCAAATAAGTGACTCTAAAAAATCTAACACCCAGCAATGTGTAATTTCTTTGCATCTCCTTTCGAATACAACATTCAAATTACTTGACAAAAAATTACATCCTGAGAAAAGTGGATTCTGGGGGTGAAACCCCATAGACTCCCATTCATTCTGCACTCGCCTGCGAGCGCCCCCGCATGGACAGAGACGTGTTACTGCAGCCAGTCCAGAAACCGGAAGTAACCAGAGAGTGCCAATTCTCTTCCTATTAGACATTCTCTGGTTGCATCTTGCTTTTCCGTGTTCACAACAAGTTTGTCCTTTCAATATAAAAGTCTTCTCTAAAGACTGACTAACTCATAAAGACAGCCTTTGCCGCCATCTAATGGCGAAATAATGTAACATAACTTCTGCTGCTGTTCACGTCAGGGACTTTTTTTTTGCCAGCGGAAGGGAGGCTTTTAGTGACTTTACTTCATGAAAGTTGCACTAATACATATTTTTGGGCTTTAAAATCTGTATTGTGTGGTAGCCGTTTTATAAAAGCAATAAGGTAGCCTACTCGAGGCTGGTGCTGTATCATGAATAAGTCACAGCTGACATGCATTAACACATAGCCAGACAAGAACTTGTCTGACCAACTGGCAGTTAGTCAAATTATTCCAATTGAAATTTTTTTTTAATTTTTTTATAGCCTAAGTGACATATGTTATGACTAGTCTTAAAGAAAAGAATTAGAGCTTGTAAGACTAGTCTAAGCAGTTTATGCGACCGATCACTGGTCGCAGCAGTTAAACATCTCACTGAAAGGTTATAAGTGAATGGTAGTATAAATTTCAGTCTGTTTCTCACATCATATGGCTTCATAAGTCATATGAACTATGATGTGATTTGCATCCTTTTTTTAAGCCTGAAGTCCCATTCATTGCAACTGCATAGAAATGAGCGACCAGTACATTTTTCAAAATTACACCTTTTGTGTTTTACAGAAGAAACACAGTCATACAGCTTTGTAATGTCATGAGGGTGAGTACATGATACTAATATTCCTTTAGGATTCTGTCTTTGTCATGTAACCGTGTGTTTGAACTGCACAATGAATGTGTTAATGACACATTGAAACATCAAATAACATGTTCTTGCTAGATTAATTGCTAGCTGTAGAATATAATATCATCAAATGAATGACAAATCAAAAGGGATTATTCCTAAAAGCAACACTAAATACAGAATTATGTTAAAGATATGCTCGATATGTGATGGTACATGTTCTGAAATCTAATAACTAAATGTATTTTATAATGGCACAGCTATAGTGGGTAATATGCTAAGAATCCTTTGTCAAAGTCATGCAAATGTCATCATTCATAATTCCCAATGCGTTATGAGTCATATCTCATTCAGCCCTTCAACAAAAAGTTTGAATCACATTAAAAGTTAGAGACAGCACAATGCAACAGAACAGCTGAATGCTGAGTCTAAATGGATTACAAACTGAGACAAAATGGTTTCCGGACAGCTCCATAAGCCAAATCAATCTGGAAACTCTCCCTGACTAATTCCTGTAGTTTTCCCTAAATTATTAGAGTCCCAAAGAGTCAATTCACATTCAAAGCAAATAAACAGGAAGTGTATGATGACCAATGACTGAAATCTGACTGAATGAAAGCAGTGACTAAACTTCTTCCATGTAAAACAGCAAACACGCAACTGGACACATAAACAGTTGCAGTGGTAAAAGCGTATGCTGCTGTCTTAAAAATGATTCTGTTGAATGATTTGCACCAGATGGCAATTACCTCCCTATCTTCTGCTCTCTCTGCTTCTGAGGCAAATGATGCTTGCTAAAGTAGCATCTGGCCCCATCACAGTTGTGTACAGACTCTAGTCACAGATAAACTACCATTCAAAACAATACTACGACAGAATTCAACTGAGGTAATCACAAAACAAAACAAAAACTATACCTGGTATCAGTGCTTGAATTGACTCAGGTCTTATGAGGGGTCTACCAATAAGTAGAACAAGTAAAGAAAGAATGGATTCATTTAAATCAAGTCAGATTTCAGATGACCTTCTTCAAATGAATGATTAGATAAAACAAAATTAAAAGTATCAAATTTTATTAATTAAAAAAGTACAAATTAATACAAAAATAAAGTCACATTGTGACAAAGTCATGAAGTCACAATTATGAGAAATTAAGTTGCAGTCGTGATGTATAATGTCACAATTATGAGAAATCAAATCGCAATGGTGATAGGCACAGTTATGAGAAGTAGCAATTCTGTTATATAATGTCAAGTTTTGATTTTGGTTCACATTAATGTTTTCATTAATTTGTTGTTTTCATAGTCATGGGCTGTGTGTCCGAAATCACCCCCAATACCCTTAAATAGGGCACTGTTTGAGGGAACAGCCATTTGTAGTGGTGTCCGAAACCATATTGGACGTAATTGTGCACTCATTCAATCCCATATTGCACCGCTATAAGGAGTGTACAACCAATTTATGCTCAACGGCTAGAGAATACCCATAATGCACTGTGAGAGTCGCTTGTCAAATGAATTCAATCACCCGTTTTCATTCAATCCTTTAACTGGACTAGCCTATATTAGCGGAGTGATGTAGGGAATAGTGAATGAGGGAATACGGGACGATTTCAGAGAAAGCCATGTGCTGCATCTCAATTCGCCTACTTATACTACGCCCTAAAAGTATGTACTCTTTTTGTGACGAAGAAGTGCATACTTTTGAGTGTGTAGCAGAAGAGTAGACAAGCTTTGGGACATACTATCACGTCATACAATAGCATCTTTAACGGTTGCTCTGTCGCATCCTGTCACCGTTTCTGGCCTGTCAATTATCGTGTCAAAGATAAAATCCACCACATTTAATTTCCTACCGTATTGGAGAGAAATGCAGTAGCACATTGATCTGCAGTCTTTCATGCAGAGAACTCTCCTCATATTCATGCATAATGATGCATTTAAAAGTCAATGGCCAAACGGATCTTTATAAAAGTCCACATTGTTATTGCAGATGAAATATAACACGGATAACATTACATAAATATGTTTCTATCAGGTTAAACTTTGATTAGTCACAAGTTTATCTAAACCTCTCACCTTCGGTCGCGCAAATCCGCCATTTTTAACACTTTTTACTTGTGTTTGTAGTTCCTCCTCCAAAGCGCAATGGGTTGTGGGCAATATTAGCTTTAAGAGTGTGCAAGTGATCCACACTTCGAAAATCGTCCGGAAATAGCAGACCATCAGGGGACTTCTGGCAAACTGTACTCTACAAATACTATGCTTTTGTGACACACTTATATTAATATCACATACTGTTTAGGATGGATAGTATTGACATTGAGACGCAGGGATGGTTCCTGTTTGTTATATGATTCCTGATCATGTCATGTGCTTCCCTAGTCTTCTTCTTTGGAATTCTGCTGTATTCTGCACCTTAGGCACATACCATCACCTATTGTTTTTATTCGTACATGGATGATAGTCACGTCTCTATTCATATATATATATATATGTATATATATATATATATATATTTATATATATACATATTTGTGTATATATATATATATATATATATATACACTCACCTAAAGGATTATTAGGAACACCTGTTCAATTTCTCATTAATGCAATTATCTAATCAACCAATCACATGGCAGTTGCTTCAATGCATTTAGGGGTGTGGTCCTGGTCAAGACAATCTCCTGAACTCCAAACTGAATGTCAGAATGGGAAAGAAAGGTGATTTAAGCAATTTTGAGCGTGGCATGGTTGTTGGTGCCAGACGGGCCGGTCTGAGTATTTCACAATCTGCTCAGTTACTGGGATATTCACGCACAACCATTTCTAGGGTTTACAAAGAATGGTGTGAAAAGGGAAAAACATCCAGTATGCGGCAGTCCTGTGGGCGAAAATGCCTTGTTGATGCTAGAGGTCAGAGGAGAATGGGCCGACTGATTCAAGCTGATAGAAGAGCAACTTTGACTGAAATAACCACTCGTTACAACCGAGGTGTGCAGCAAAGCATTTGTGAAGCCACAACACGCACAACCACTCATCTCCACTACAAATAGGAAAAAGAGGCTACAATTTGCACGAGCTCACCAAAATTGGACAGTTGAATACTGGAAAAATGTTGCCTGGTCTGATGAGTCTCGATTTCTGTTGAGACATTCAGATGGTAGAGTCAGAATTTGGCGTAAACAGAATGAGAACATGGATCCATCATGCTTTGTTACCACTGTGCAGGCTGGTGGTGGTGGTGTAATGGTGTAATGGTGTGGGGGATGTTTTCTTGGCATACTTTAGGCCCCTTAGTGCCAATTGGGCATCGTTTAAATGCCACGGCCTACCTGAGCATTGTTTCTGACCATGTCCATCCCTTTATGACCACCATGTACCCATCCTCTGATGGCTACTTCCAGCAGGATAATGCACCATGTCACAAAGCTCGAATCATTTCAAATTGGTTTCTTGAACATGACAATGAGTTCACTGTACTAAAATGGCCCCCACAGTCACCAGATCTCAACCCAATAGAGCATCTTTGGGATGTGGTGGAACGGGAGCTTCGTGCCCTGGATGTGCATCCCACAAATCTCCATCAACTGCAAGATGCTATCCTATCAATATGGGCCAACATTTCTAAAGAATGCTTTCAGCACCTTGTTGAATCAATGCCACGTAGAATTAAGGCAGTTCTGAAGACGAAAGGGGGTCAAACACAGTATTAGTATGGTGTTCCTAATAATCCTTTAGGTGAGTGTGTATATATATGTATATGTATATATACTGTATATGTATGAAGAGTTCAGATGCAAAAGCCTCTAAGTGCCATCTGAAATTTTCTTCTAGAATGATCATTTATATCAAGCTTGTATATTTAAGTTAAGTAATTTCACTTAAATGGCAATGAAAATTACCTATTAATTGTCATTTAAGTGAAATTACTGAACTTAAATATACAAGCTTGATAAAAATGATCATTCTAGAAGAAAATTTCAGATGGCACTTAGAGGCTTTTGCATCTGAACTCTTCACACACATACACACACACACACACACAATATAAAGAAGATATTACATTGCATATAGGCATGAGTTTGGCAAAACGCTGGAGATTTATTCACTACTTATGTGCATTGTGGCATAATGACAGCAGCTGACTTGCCAAATTGTTCTCAGCAACATTTCTTACTCACTATGGAATGGATGGCACCGAATAAACAATGGATTCTTATTTGACAGTTTAGAATGAAAGACATTCCCTTAAAATTCACTGATAGTACAGGTTTCATTCCTCTAATGGAGACTCTGGATTGTTGGACTTACTCATGTGATTTTTTTTTTTAATGCCTAAAAGTCCTCAAATTTGTGTCATCAACCATCTCCTTTCACATGTCCTGGACTGTCATTTTTTATTTCAGTAAAGGATACTTGTTAATGACTGAAGTCTTTCAAAGGCTCACAGAGAGTAATAGTCAAGGAAGGTTCACTTTGAGTCATAGTGAGACCTGGATAATTAATTAAATAAAATTATGTGAATAGTGGGGACATGCCCTTTGTAAGTACACATTAACAAGGTTCTCCAATGAGGCAGATGTGAAAGTGCAGTCTTTGTATCAGAGCTGGAACACTACTCTTCAGTACTGTAGCCTATCCCACACCTCATTAGATATCAGCTTGAGCAATTTATTATGCCAGGCAAGGCAAAAATGTGTCAAAAGAAGAAAAATGAACACAGTACAGCACAGGCAATCTTGCAACTCATTTATCTATTGTTAAAGAGAGCCTGAATAGAGCTGATATGTCTGCGTTCACATACATACACATATATCATACAAATACATGACAAGAAGCTCCCGTCCATACATTAGTTTTGCAGGAACACAGCTGCTGCATGGAATGAACAATTTAGCTTAGGTTATTAAATATAAAAGGGTCATTATTTGTGCATTTCATAGTGCTAAGAGTCGATAAAATTCTCTATTAGCAATACACTCTATTAACGCACCTCCTGTTATCACTGTTATCAAATACGTATATACAATTAATTCAGTTACATAATTGTAAGAAACAGTTTATGATACCATTTTTTTGGTATCAGTCTGGCAATTATTTTGAGATTTTTTGTATTTCTCAATTCAGTTATATATAGGAGCTTTTTTCATTTGCGACTTTGTTTCTCAATAATTCTGCCAATATATTTTCCCAGTCTGACTTTAAATATTTGAATTGCTAAATTGTACTGTATGTCTCACAATTAACAATCTCACTGAGTGACGCTATTTCTTATTTAAACTTTATATCACAGTTGCCTTTTATAATTATTAGTCTGGGGTGGAAATAGGCTTCCATAAATGTCATCAGGTAAATAAAAAATACTCATTGCAAAAACATACTCTACTAACGTAATCTCGGTTTTCTGAGATAACGGGAACAGGTACTGGTTCGCTAGATGCAATGGGAAAACTCCATTTTCTCCAATTACTGAAGATTATAGAATAACACAGTGAAACTGTGTGCATCGCACACATGACCAGCATCGGCCAATAGTGAGCCTACGTGGTGACGTACAACACGGAAGCGCTGCGCTGGTACACTACGTGAATTCACTCAGGCCCACGCAGAAGAAAATGAATAGTTGAATAAAGTTGTTATTTTGGGGGGGGTTTGCGCACAAAAAGTATTCTTGTCGCTTGATAAACTTATGGTTGAGCCACTGTAGTCACTTGGACTATTTTAACGATGTCTTTACTAACTTTTCTGAGCCGTCAAGTTTCGATCCCATATAAGCCCTATGAAGGAGTGATCCAGCTCTCAGATTTAATCAAAAATATCTTAATTTGTGTTCCGAAGATGAACGAAAGTCTTACGGGGTTGGAACAACTTGTGCAATACATATGTCTAGTGTTGTATAAAGTGCCTGAAGAAAAAGGTTCAGAGCTCAAATAGGGTTTTATAGTATCCACAGGCAAATCCAAGAGAAGAAGCAACACAGAATAACATTGACAATACCGGACACTGAACTGAAACAGAACCGAACATACAGATGATAATGATGGTGATAGATGAGACCACAGCTGAACATAATTAGTGTCCGACCGTGACAACAAATGAATGATTAAGACAGACGATGATGAAACACAAATGTGATTGTGACAACATAAAATAACCAATGCAATACAACGTTAATAGATTCATATTTATTTTCCATAAGTGTCACCACATGCATTTTTTCCCATTGAGCCTGGGTTGGATTTACCTGACGAATTATATGGAAGCCTGTTTCCACCTTTAAAGAGTATATTTATTGGGAAAACTAATGATATAACTAATAAATTACTAATTAGGTGGAAAATTGATACAGAAATCTCATCTTTAATACCTCAAAATATCCCGTCCTTGCAAATGAATATGCTTGAGTTGTCAAAGGTCAAGAGAAACCATCCCTCACAAATTGAAGATTGCCAATCCCGTCCTCATAAATATATCATTTTTTCCCCCCAGATGGCTATGGAAGAAACCTTGCATAAATCGATATATGCACTGTAAATCCAGTGTAGCAAAATGTTTAGCATTTGCCGTGAAGCAGTAAAATGTATTTAAATGTGTCCATGCATGAAATACTTGAAGGCAATGTAAAACTTGAGAAAAAAGATAGATACATTTCCACACAGCTTCCTATAGTTCCTCAAGTGTCTTATGAAATAAAAATCTTTTTAATTGTTATTCATGCATTTGAAAAAGAATGCTTTATAGGCCACACTTTTCCCATTATTATTGTCTGTATAAGCCTGAAATCCTATTACTGGCACAGCACATATTTCTGAGGCTCAGTGTTTGGAATCTGGTCCTGCCATACTTCCCATATATCTCAAGGGCAGAATCTGAAACAGCTCGTGCCCAGCAGATAAAGTGGAGAAAAAATGGTCTACTGGCTTTTGATCAAGAGCACTAGTGGAATCTGAGGAGTTTGGGTCAGCTTTAAAATACTCTTCTGTTGACATTGAGGAATTAGTTGTTATTTTGTCCAGTTTTAACCCCATTTTGAGGGTCAGAGCTCTGATTTTGAAGCATTTAGCAGCTATGGCTTTGAATTGGAGGTCCCTTCTTCTCAATGGGGATTATGTCACTACAAAGCTTTGCTGAATGCTGAACTGAACACTGAAATTAATTTATTACCATTATCCCAAATTCACTATTAAGCCTCTGCAACGCCAAAGGGGTGAGTTTTTGTCAAATTGAAATCAAATTGTATCTATTATTTGGAATAATAGTTTTGGTATTTCAGTATGTTTTCGATTGATGTGCGTTATACTAAATTATGTTTCATTAACAAAGTTCGGAAAGACATACTGTATCCAATTAACTCGCCATCAGAAACTATCACGTCTAATCCTTTTAGCATGAGAGGAAGCCTATTATATATACACAGTTGACTCACCTACATTCCTCAACAGTTTTCAGCATTTGGCCCACCTATTTGTTACAATGTCTGAGATTGAATTGTTCAATCTGATGACAAATCCCCTGTTGCCCAGGATCCTTCACCACATCTCACCAATCTTTTTCTACTCTCTTTGTCTTTTTTTAAAGCCCAAGCACATATCTTGTCTATGCAAATTAGTTTTATTATAGATTGCACACAGTTCACAAAACTCAGCACTTTTTGTCTGGCACAATTTGTTGTGCTATTACTGCTTGTGGAAAGCAGGTGGTAAACAGAATTCTTTTTTTCTTTTTATTGATCATGGCAGCGGTAATTAATTGACTGATGATGAATTGATGGAGAAGAGCATTTAACCCAATCTCTTGCATTGCATTGGCCATCTTGGATTCAAATTCAATTTAAAGGGGAACAAGGCAACTCTAACCATTTCTTTGCTGATTTTCACTTTTGTTGTCGCGTGTTTTCTCAACGAGCTCCCCCTACAGCTGTGGGCTGTATATTTCACAACACTGTAGTAAAAAAATCTCACTTGCGGCACCCTCCTCCCCCTTTCTACCGCTGCTCATGTGCATTTGTTATTATGGGAGCCGGCCAAGTTTATCATGTGGAGCTATGTCTACTGAGGTGGGTAATACATCATACACAGTATCATATGGCGTGTTTGTTTATGTTGAATTGCCATAAAGCAGTTTGTGTTTCTCGCTCGTTCTCGCTTCTCACGAGACTTCCTATTTCCAACTTACCGGGACGTTAGTCCCCATGTTGCAAGGTTGGTTTTCCGCCAGGAAAAGCTGGGGGGTACGGGGAAAGTTACCATTCTCACCAGAACAGGTTATTTAACCATCCAAATGATTTCTAAACGGATTTATTAAGTTGAAATAGTTGCCAAGTTCCCCTTTAAACATTCAGTAGAAATAAACAAAAAGATTTTGAACTGTGAAACAAAGAAACATTATAACAAAATTAATCTGCACTATTTATAGGCCTCTGATTATAGCACATTTGTGACAATGATCAAGTAACTTGTACAGATAGTAAGGTGTTCTTGCTTCCATTAAACCCTATGCTCTTTGGATTTTCTTAAATGATGCTTAAGAACATGATCATCAGATTTTTACACAAATTTGTGGAGGTCATGCAGATGGAGTGCCACGGTCATTAAAGAAAAAGTTAAAAAAATAAAGCTAATTTATTTTTTCTTTTGCTGGGATAGGCTTCTGTATCCCTACAACCCACAATGGACACTACAGTTTGGAAAATGGATTGAGTGCCATAGAGACCAATACCTTTTTCTGTTTCAGTCACAATCCAACTCACCTCAGCAGCGCTGTCAGGGTATAAATAAATAACTAAAGAATCAGACAGATCTGTGTGGCATGACTTTGTCAGGCTCCTAGCCAGCTTCTGGATCAGGGTTATGCATGGTTGTTTCCATGATGAAGGTGGTCATGGACCTATTCACCAGCTGTTGCCAATTGCAGAGCCTGTAGCAGCTGTCTGGAGGGAGAGGAGAGGAAGGACATGAAAGGACTAACCTTGCTTCGGGCTCTTTGTATGCTCATTTTAAACTTCTTAAGAAGCCTCATGCAGAGTCTCCCCAAAAGAACACATAAAGACAGTAGATTGAGCTAATCTACGTGTTTACTGAAAATACACAAGAAAACACCAAATAGAAATAAAATGGTGCTGTTAATATAAAAAATAAAGATTATTTAGGATTTTAGAGAAAAATAGTTAGGTCTGTAATCATTTTGTTTCTGCCTATCCGGAAATAGATGAGAGGCAAATGTAGCTCCAATTGTTGCCACTAATGAGAACAGTTTGTAAAGCTGAGGCATTAATAAATGAATGAACAATTATCTAAAAAAAGATATTAGGAAATGTGGGAATTAGTTTAAACTGAAACAAGGAATGTGGTGTATAATTATGTGAAATGTATGATGAAAATTGGCTAGCAATTTCACCAAGCAAATATCAAGAAATAAGTTGCAGCAGTTTGTCTTTCGACTACACTTGCAAAATCAGCGATGGGACTGAGCTCGAATAGCTTCAGTGTCAGCGACTTTTTATAGTACAAAATCACTGTCAATCAAAAGGAGATGCAGTCTTTCGACAGACCCTCCAGTCATCACGCAGAAGCCCGGAGTCCAGGCCAGCCCACTCCTAAATTCACCCCCAGAGACGCTGAGCGTCCATGGGCGGGACATAATCGCAGCATTTATCCAATGACCGTCTAGTTTCGAAGCACTGAAAAAAACTGTTCAAAGCAGCCCCATTGAAGTCAATGGACACTAGGCTTCAAATGGGAAATGCACTGTGACGCTACGGGAATGTATGAGAAGGAAATCGAGTCTTCGAGATGAATGTGTTCTAACGCATTTTTTGTCAATAAAATGTTAACACAAAGCTGAGGTTCCCTTGCCGTCTTAAAGAAATCCCCAATGCAGAATATGTACCGCCTTCTAAATAAAAAAGTCAGTCACCATTTGCTAAAATCATTGCACATTTTTTTAGATTTCAGGATTCCCCCAATTAAGTAGGACTTCGTCTTGGATGCCTGAAATAGCTGCCCGGAGGCATTGCAAAAATGGCCTCCGAGTGAACATACTAATTCATTTCTACGTTACATAAATAAGAGAACATCTCTTTGATTCAGAGATAATTTTGCATGAATCTGAGTTGCTGTTTTGAATTAGAAGTCCATGTTCGAATCAACTACTGGCCTGCTCCTGAGCATCACACAGCTCAGTGTGACTTATTTTGTTTTCCTTCTGAATGGAGGTTCATTGCATGTGTTACACAGGGGACATGTTGAAAGGCACCCGTCCAAACTATTACTCTCATTGGCATTACTCTCGCCATCGATTGCATTGATCCACAAGACTGTTAAAATAGGTAGAGTGTTGTCATTTATCAGTCATGGTCTATCTCAACCTGATTAGCCTCTGTAAGTGTATGTTAAGATGAATTACACTCCACAGCACAGCAGTCCACAGCCACCATCAATGCACAGCCTTCTAGATACAAGAGTTAAGCGGCGGTCAACACATTTCTCATGCATGTCAGCCATTTACAAGAGTCAGCTGTATGCAACATTATAGCCAGTGTCTAAAAGCAAAAAATGTTGGCTGCTTTGTTTATATATATTTTTTTATATATCTCTGCTGCTTTGTCTATTGCTATATTAATTAATTGCATATGTGGATCCAACAGAGAGGATTTAAGGATTTAATTTAATACTGTCAGCTTTAAAACCTTTTTCTTCTGGGTTCCTGGTCTTCACACTGATCTCCCGGAGAAGCAGAAAATGAGCTTGCTGTAGGTGATTAATGGCTAGAGGAAAAGCCTTCGTTTTGATCTCTGGATCAGTGTGAAGAAAACTTTGTGTTGCTTTGATTTACTCTTGATCAAGCTCAATATTTTGTGATGCATATCATATTACTGGTTTCAAGATTTCACACTGTACATTAGTGGGTTAGCATTCTTATTTGCATATTTATGAGGTCAATAACATTGATTCGGCAAATACTTCTTGTGACGGACACACAGTCTGTTTTAATAACTGCTTGGACATCTGTAAACTTGACAGAACATGAGTCTACTCTGGCTGAAATGTTCAAATAAAACAAGTAATATAGTCTCTTTTCATTGCATTAACATGCTTGCCGTGTCGTACAAATTCTGTGCCTGACTAGAAATGATAGAAAACCATTGGACAATTTGTGAAAGTTTCTATGGCTACTTCTCAAACGAAAGGCTGCATCCTAGTTAGGGCTGGGCGATATATCGATATAAAAAATATATCGATATATTTTTAAATGCGATATGAAATTAGACCATATCGCATATCGATATAGTTCAAATTTGCGCTCTGCTCCCCGCGCCCCCGCCCCTCCTTTCCCACTCTGCGTGCGTGTTTAGAGCATGTTATGTTACGAGAGGCGAATCATGACTACTTCAGAAACCCCAGCACAATAAGAACTACCAGGCAGTGACATAAGTGTACGCTGAAATAAAGACTTTCACCTCAGAAGAACGGACTTTCTTGTCCTGTCAGCCGTTATCCTGTGCTTGGAGCGCACACTCAATTGCACGCGCAAATGCGGCGGCGCGCGTGCGCTGTGTATCGCCTCACTGATCAAGTGCAAAATAAACTACGAGCATGCAACGCCGTTACGTTGTAAATTACACGAAATAAAAGTAATGCAGGTATGATTTTCATTCTATTCACCAGGAGCAGTTTCCATGTTTCATTAACAGTTATTGTTAATATTGTGTATTCACCATGGCAACTGTCGTTTCCATATTAACCCCAAAATGCCACTGTTATTTTTTATATTTTTAAATGACAAAATTTGTTTATATATATTCAATGTAAACTTTGATAATCATAATTAATAAATCGCAAATAACAATATCGGCAATTAAGATTTTTGTCATAATCAGCCCTAAGGTGAAGAAACCTGTTTATTATTTATTCATTTGATTTTGCAACTGTTTACTGAAATAGCTGGTTTCAATAAAACTACTTTTAACATGTCATATTTGGCTTTGACTTTGACTGAACATTTGCTCTCACTTTGCGGAAAAAATAATCGGGATATATATCGTATATCGATATTCAGCCTAAATATATCGGGATATGACTTTTGGTCCATATCGCCCAGCCCTAATCCTAGTGAGGCTGTGTCCTTCCTAGTCCAGTCCTTTGGAGGCTTAAATCCTCCTCAGCATTAAACGCTAGAATGAGACGGTATAGGAAGTGTGCATTGCTACGCCATAAATGTTTCCGCCCTGCGGTCACCGCACGAAAATACTATTTAAACTTAATTTTGGAAAAATACTTTACAAATCTTTATAGTAACCGGCTTTCTATTAATACAAATGTCTATTAATTTGAAATGTCAGTGTCTTATAAGCCCATGTGGGCTGGGCGCAAATTTTGTGCATGACACTTAAATAAAATAAAATGAATGAATGAAAAAAAATACAGTACAGTGAATGACAACCGTATGTGGTATCCCAGTGGCTTACATTTATTGGCATTGTAGTATTAAAGTATTAATTTACAGCAAAACAAAAGATAATAACATCTATGCTTTCATGTCTGAAAACATTATTTTTGTCTTACATTTCATAATAAACTCAGACGAGCTCAATACCGACTAATTTTCGGTCAGTTTTATTTTCTTGAATTTGAATATGTGCAAAGGATTGTGGGTGATTTAAGGCTGCGAAGGATACATCCGATGCCTCCTTCAAAACAGGCCGAATGAAGGACGCGAAACGAAGGCTGCTTTCAAGGATCCTTCAAATTGAGATGGCCTTCAGCCACATTTGATGACGTGGCATCTGAGATTTGCAGCCTTCGTAGGATGCAGCCTTCTGAGTGTATAAAGACCATGAATATTTAATGTGGAAAGCAATGACAAATCTCATGATTTGTTGACTGTTAAAAACTCACTGTAAGATTCCACTTACCCTTCCCCCCTTTTTTAAAATTATTATCTTTTTTATAGTGATCTATTTTTATGACCTTATCTCAGGGTTTAAATAACCCAGGGTGAAAAGCTTGTGGCCTGGATGGCTTTTGCTTTTTTATTTAGACCTTTACAGCACTGCACTGGTCATTATAAAGACTTGTGGCCATTTTACAACCACTCGTGCATGAATTGTGATTTCTCATCACAGTAGATTTTATTCAGCTCAAGCCATTAAAACTGAATGTTGACTCAGTGGGCCTGAGCCCTTCAGTTAATGACCATCCTATTGGATTATTTCTGACTAGTACCATAATGATTTTTTGTAACTAGATTTTTAATAAACAAATTAAGTCTGGATTTAGGGTATGCTAGACTTCTCAGCATGACTCATGGCAGCAGGGTAACTCATCCTGAGGTATAATTACACTTGCTGAGCCTTAGTGAGCTTTGATTTGATAACCATTACTTCAACAGCAGGACCGGCATTACGCAGACCCATGACGCATGGCTGTGTTTTTATTTTATTATTGTTTCCAGAGGCTCATCAACGAAGAATCGATTATTTTAACCACATACTGGTCGGTTAAAAGTGCAGTTAGTAACAAATGTGTTTTTCGGTTGGTGTTTTAAGTTTTTGCTAAATCTCTTAGTTTTTTATGTGTGAATTATGAAAGTCTATGGAATGTCATCGAAAAGATAAAACGTGGAGGATCAAATTATAGAGAGAGAGAGAGAGAGATGATGGAACGGCTAGTAACAAGCACATAAATTAATAACAGACTTTTTCTTTTCACTTAGAATGTGGATTGCAGGCATTTGCTATTAGTGTGTCTGAAATGTTCATTCAATTAACTTGAGGCATAATTTATAACTTCAAAAGTAATTTAAAGTAAGAATCTAAAAGAGACTGCTCAAATGTTAATGTCTGTGCGAGAGAGCAAAATGTGATGAGACTACTAATATTGTACAAGTGTATCAGCAATATCACAGGCTCATTTCATGTAAACTTATTGTGCAGGTATTCTAATGGCCTCTTTTTATAAAAAGATACAGAAAAAAATATTGTTCATCTATGAGCGTTTTTCTTCCAAACAATGGAAACCTCAGAAAAGTGGTTGTCTCACTCATTTCCACACGATTTTTGTTTAGAATTATAAGTATGCTTACTTTTTTTTTGTCAGTCCAACAGGTAGCCATGATTTATGTGCACTCTGGATCTTTGCTTTTTAGGCGCTAGAACTCAGTGCAGCTCCCTGTCCATTGGCAGACTCTGCGAGCTCCATTAATCTAAAGCCATTTAGATGGAAGCATTCCACTGCCTGATAACGGATAGTGGTTTGGACGGATTTCCTCACTGGACTATAAACACCAAGTGCAGTGTGCGTCAGCTGAAAAAGGTTTTGTGATGATGCAACCAGCAAGAAATGTTATCACTATAAAGTCCCAAGATGCATTTCGGAGGTCCAGTCTTACAGTTCTTCAGTTACGTTTGTTGTCTTTAGCTTTTACATTTATGTTCTATCCAACATATTTTTGCTACATTTTCTTTCTTTCTCCTCTGGCCAACGAACGTAGTGTGTATGATTATGATTAAGGCAGTATTACAGGTCAGAAGTCAGATTGGATCAGAACATTCAGAATAGTTCTCCAGTTCCATACATTAGCATGTTACCATAAACTATTAGCACCGCATTAGCATTAGCTCATACTTGAAATTATGTGCTAGTTGCCAGCCATGTCTAATTACTGAAATTTAAAATGTGTTACAGTGATAATTGGCTGCTTTGTGTAGTTAAGGATTTCAACTTAATTAACTGTGGAATTAAAACTCACCCTTTTACATAACAGCATTACGAATGAACGAATGTTCATTTAATTAATACTTTAATTCAGACAGACACACAAAAGTTAAATGCTTGCACACAAACTATTGGTTACACACATAGCAACCTCATTAATTGTATATATATATATATGTATATATATATATGTGTATGTGTGTGTGTAGTATAGATAACTTTCCAAAACTAGCTCTGGATGATTTATCTTTGACCCATTTACGTTCCACACATGGAAGCAGAGTATTGAGTTCAGTGGAAGCGCTATGTTTGGCACTTTAGAGGCTCTAAATCTACAGATGATAAATAATGTCCATTTAGAATCTGCCTTTAAAAACACATAAATCAGTCTGAACAATCTTGCCACCAGACACATTTATTCACATACGGCACATTGATGCCTCAATTTCTATTTTACAGTCCTTATGACCTTAATCAGGTTAGATGCCATATTGAATTTAACTTGGATGAAAATGAGGCTGTGAGCGATAGACATTCTTTACACACACTCTATAAACATTGTGGATCATGTAATTTTCACAACACAACTTTCAAAACAAATTTTTTTTTTTTGCCTACTGAAAGTTTTTCGGAAATGTTTATTCAGCTGAACAATTGGTGTGTTGTTAAACAACAGTACCATCCATTGAACTGTAATTCTATCCCTCACAGATTCAAAAATTAAACACGGCGCTACCCCGACTTAGGTCTATGACTTAAACAATGAGAGGGTGAGGGAGGGTTTCCATTGCCTCAGGGCTGTCCTGTGCCTGCACTGCTCTGCCTTTCATGTTGGCTGCTGGAGTTCACAAGACAGGCTGTCTTTTCAAGATTTATCCACCAGATCGACCAGAGGTGGACGAATCTTTGTTCTGAGTCTTGGCTTGGCTTTTCTCAAGGTTTCTGAATTCCTTAACAATTTCACCTCAAGCTTGTTAACTTTACAACCAGCCACTTTATAAAGTCATGTTAAAACATGCACTGGTAACACTTTAAAATATGGATCCTTCGTTAATGAATAACTACACAGGAACAAATGAGTAACACAATATTAACAATCTAGTAACTACAATTAACTAACAAGTAACTCTGATTAACGAATTAGTAAGTAATAGCACACAGATTTAAGTGGTAGTTCACTATTAACTAATCAATAACTACTATTTTTTTATACTTCACAGAGAACTACTGAATTTTTTTACAGATTTAAGTGGTAGTTCACTAATAACTAATCAATAACTACTATTTTTCAATACTTCCCAGAGAAATAATGAAAAAAAATCACAATTCATGCAAAACTTAATAACTAATGCAGGAAAAATTACTAGCACTATAGATTAACATTACTGCTAGATACTGTACACTAATTATCAATATGTAGTAGCGTAGCAGACTTATGATTTGGGAAAGCTGTCAATAATTAGCCTATGCACTGCTGTCTTTTAGAGAACTATTCATAAACTAAATAATTTTTAAGAATTGTTTTTATAAATGCACTTGTCTGGAACACTTACCCTGTGGCCGATTAAAAAAATAGTTAGTTATTGATTAAAAAAATAGTAGTTATTGATTAGTTAATAGTGAACTACCACTTAAATCTGTGTGCTATTACTTACTAATTCGTTAATCAGAGTTACTTGTTAGTTAACTGTAGTTACTAGATTGTTAACATTGTGTTACTCATTTGTTCCTGTGTAGTTATTCATTAACGAAGGATCCGTATTTTAAAGTGTTACCCATGCACTTTGTTACCAATTCATACTCAATATGTGAGTAAAGACGTGTGTAGACTTGTGTGTTCCTTTTTATTAAAAAATAAATACAGACTTTTTCATGAGCATGTATAGGTAATATTTTGTCATACTTTTAACGGTTTAGACTACTAATTGAGTTCTATGTTCAACAAGTCACAAACATCTTTTTACCCCCTTGAAACTAATGTCATTTCTACTTTTGGTGTTCAGTCGCATTCATTACCATCTCTATTTGTCTGAATCTAAATATTCAGCCCATTTAGATGACAAATTATTTATGTTTCTTTCCCTTCATTTAGTTGCCACGGTACATTTGCTGGAAGCGTTTGCAAACAAAGTGTAAATATGTTTTGCATGAACTTGTCACATTTCAGTCACAGCAATCATATTTGGAAATATGCTATATATATATATATATATATATATATATATATATATATATTTGCATATATATTTACTATTTGTGCTTGGAACATGACACACATATCTTAGGCTGTTTATACTTGCTGTCATAAGGCACTAGCTTTACATATTACCTCATTTGCATTCCTCTTTTCACGCCTCTCATTTTCTCTGTCCATTTAACAAATTTTGGCGCTGGCAGTCATTAGGGGACCATTACACATTATTTTCAAAGAAGCATGGACATAAAGACAAATCCGTCCTCAAGAGCACTCTTGAAACGCTTCAGCGTAGGGTATAGCAGTTTAAATGTTGTTTATATAACTAACATTTAGAAAACGGATTACTTTAATCACTGTGAGCCCATAAGTGAGCAGAGATGCTCTTTCACTCAACCTTGCATAAATGAAGGTCGTTTGTACATGTGGCCTTGCTGTTATCAAGGCCAAAGTTCTGCAAGATGGTTTCAGAAGCCATGACTGCATAATATCCATGACATTAATATTACATCTTTAGTGAACCTTAATCATTTGCGGTTGGTGTTTATAAGCAGCACAAACAAGACAGAACCTTGCATCATGCTGAGCTTAATAAATAAACTATATTTATCCCATTAGATGTATTAGAGGAATATATTTGATACATTTTGCAAATAATGGCACCTTTTTATGCAAATGAGAGTGTGTGGGAGAGAAATGTCAAAAGTCAGATTCTCATTAACAGCATATTAAACTGAGATTACGTTGTGATTGTAAATGTGAGGTTGATTAAATTTGTGAAAATCTATAACTAGAGATTATGTTAGTTACGTTATTAATTTCTGCCTGAAAAGTGAAGAGCTATAATACATTCTGGTCAAAATGTCTGAAATGACTATAGTGAAAAAAAAAAAAAAAACGTATTTAATACTTTTTTAATTATACATTGCATTATCAGTATAATAATTTGAATAAAATGTTCTGAGTTTATTTGGAAAATTAACATGAATTTGAGAATGTCGGTAGTATTTGGTTTTTCCCTATTTTTCCTTCATGACATGATCACTCAAACTTAATTAACTGTCGCATGATCATTGTCACAAATGTGTTCTCTTTTTTTATTAGGGAAATTGTGCAGAATCTAAAATGTTTTTCCTAATTTCATTTCATTAGTATATCTCACAAGTACATGGGAAAAAATGCCTTTGAAACAATTCTCATCAATTTCACAAATGATTACCAAAAAAAAATGGCAAGTAACACACTGAATTAAATGTGAAACTTTGAAACAGACACACTGTCATAGTATTTTCCTGTAAAACATACTCCAATGATCTTTTTGTTTACTTTACAAAATGTCTTATATGAACGTAGAATGAACTACAAAATGTATGATCTGGATAGCAAGAGAATTGCATTGCTCATTAAAGCAAGAAGATATTTTATATAGTCGTCGCCCAATAATGCGTCGCGCAAAATAATGAAATTAATCTTCTATATAAGACTCTATATGCATTATGCAGTAAGCAGAACTGATTAAACTGAGGGGTCAAACACTGTTCACTGTCTACAAAATGTGTTACTGTTGCCACCAAGTGGCATGCATTTGAAAAAGAGCTAACTTCATTTGATATGGTTATTCTGTGCTAGCGTACAAACTTATTTTTTCCAAGCAGTCCAAGCTTTCTTGAGGGCTGTGTGAATCATAATGAATTATTGTTACATTTCCCTAGAAGTCTTGATTCTAATTGGCCAGTCACAGTTCTCTCAAAAACATATTTGTTTGTACCCCAGGAAGCAGATTTACAGTCTCTTTCTGACACAATAAAGTCTATTTATTTATTTATTTAACAGCCATTTAATCATGCATGATAATATGCACTAAATGAACAGTCTCTGTAATATAAAAATGTTTCCATCTGGGCATAGCTGTATGCTTTTCCTCTTCCTTCAAAAATGTGTTCTAGCATAATAATAATAATAATAATACATGATCTTTTATGTCTCTTCCTCTGAGGAAGCTCTTTGTGCTAATCAGATCTGATGCCTTTTGACATGAAATCTCCCTAATCCCAATCCCAAATGTTCCTGTTTCCTGCATGTTATTTTCCCTAGAGAAACTGAAAACATCTTGTCCAGACCTGCTGTCGTAAGTCTCAACAAATCTCCTCCAGAAGTAGAAATTCCCACAAGACCTGCAAAGCTTCAGCTGGAAAGTAATTACCGTTTTGGAAAGTTCTTCCCAAGGACATGCACAATGTCAGCTAAACTAGAAACATTTGTACCTCAAGCAGTAAGAATACAAATAACAAGAATGTAAGGCTGCAATGAATCAGGAGAGAATATAGAAGGTATATATTCCACGTTTCATTTTGTAAAAACCACCTTAAAGACTCATTGTTTTAAATATTGCTTTGCAATGGCAGTGGTGCTGCTGAATTGGGGGGCATCCAATCATCTTTGTCTCACTGAGTTACTTTCAGGCTGTGTATTGGCAGCGCTGCACTGCAGGATGTCTAAATTGACTGTTGCGCTCTGTTTTATACCATTGGCTGACTAAGAGTGACGTTTCCTGGAAATCAACTTTGTGAGCTGAGCTCTCGCACATTCAGTTATTAATGCGCGATGTTGAAATAAATACAATGCTGACAAAGTATGGACCACTTGCATAAGCACACCATCCGTTCTCTTGAACATAGACAAAGGAAAAATGGATAAAGAAGCAGGACATAGTGTTTTGTATTGATTTGCGTGCTATCCTGCCACGTCCAGTATTGTTTTATGACTGGAATAATTTTCAGATTCAAATGAGTGACGCAGTAATCCAGCAAAGTACATAAGACACAACTAAAACTTAATCTATTCTTTCCAATTCTTCAAAGGGAAACACATTTTCAAAAAGATATGACACTGTTTTGCAATGCCAACATCTGCATTTCTATTCTGTTTCTGTGAGTGGTATAAAGCTTGAGACCCTGAAATGTCACACAAGTGTAATACACTTTGGTGCATATGCAGTCATTTTCATGCAACAGCACATACCAGGCCAAAGATATTTCTTTCTTTTTCAGAAATGTATTTGTTTCTTGTTTTACTTGTCTCCAAGTCTGGTCATTTGTATGAGAGAGAAAAAAAACAAATAAGAAATGATTGTTCACCATTTGTCCTTTTTATGTCCCAGGGCTTAATTTCTATTAAAACTAACACATTTACATTTTTTATTTGAATTGTTATTTTGGTACTTTTCAAATACCTTTTATGTATTTTATTGTTCATAAATGGTTGTTCCGCAGTTGTGGCATCATTTCCGCCACACCAAACAATTTTGACCCTAAAAAAAAAAGGAGACAACAGTGAAGATTGAAATGTGAAGAGACAAATCAAGGGTAAAATCATTTGAGCAGGATATTTTTGTGCATCATTTCCAAATCAAATTATGCAAAAAGTGTGCAAGTATTGATACAATTTTTATATTTATGTTTGTATTTGGGATACATAAAATGCTAGCTATGAAATTAGCCTTAGCGATGTGGTCATTTTTATGCAAAACAAATAGTCATTTCCATCACAGTGTGCTATAGAATGAGTGAAACTATGATGACACACTTCTCCTGTATATTCTATCATTTGTAGATAAATGAAACCAGTGAGAGTGTGAAAAGTGTGTTTTAAGAGATTTTATTTCAAGTGATTTTGTCACCATAGGCTTTAGATTTATTCTCTTCCTATATCTATAGGCGCAGAGAACTGTAGATTCCAACTTATCCATAAATCAGCACTGACTTGAACTAAACTTGTAGTAAACTCCCAGGCTGAGATGATAAAGGGCAAATAGAAGACGAGTTCCACCGATGTCCTCAAGAGCATTAAATCATCTCTGTCTGTCAGATCTCACTGATGACCCTGCATATCAAGTTTAGTGAGGATCATTCACCCGTCAGCCATGGCCGACTCATCAGAGAATGGACCTTCCTTTACTGGATCATCACACTCGCTCTCTTTTCTTTCATTTTCAGTCTCTCCCTCTATCACTATCTGTCCCTATTCACAGTTTTTATTGAACGCAAAACGTCATCCATGGATGCAAATCCAATAACGTACAAAATTTTCTAAAGTTTGCAGCCAAAACAAGATGAAAAAAAAGCTTGTGCTAAAGCTATTGTGGAGGAGGAGGTTAGTTAACTGGAGTGCTGCTGTCGTCAGCTTGCCTGTCTGTTCTAGTTTGGTCAAGCATTTATCAGTAAAATAGTCACCATGTTGGCAAAACACCTGAAGAGCTCAGTGAAACAAACAATACTCTTTTGCTTGACTTTTGTCATTTGAAAAATGTGGATTTAAAAGAATAGTTTATCTAAAAATGCAAATCCTGTCATCATTTACTTAATCTCATCTAAACATATGATTTTCGTTCTTCTGTTGAAAAAAAATATTATATATATAGGTTTTTTTTTAAGAAGAAGAATGTTTCAGGTCCATATTATGAAAGTCATTGGGGTCCAAATTAGTTGCGCTCTTTATATTTAAGTTGATCAATGATTTGATTTGATCTGAAAGTGAATATTTCACTTAAGATGTATAGATTACCTTTACTGAATTGTTATGTCCATTTTTTTTAACCTTGATATTTTTGGACCCCATTGACATTCATTTTATGGATGAAAATACTTTTTTTCAATATACACTACTCACAATAAGTTAGGGATATTGTTATTTACAGAGTTGTCAAAAGTATTCACATTCATTACTCAGGTAGAAGTATAGATACTAGTGTTTAAAAAGACTTCTGTAGAAGTTGAAGTATCAACTCAAGCTTTTTACTCAAGTAAAAGTATAAAAGTACTTGTTTCAAAACTACTTAAAGTATATAAAAGTAAAAGTAATGTAAGGAAAAAATGCAATTAATGCTCTCTCTCTCTCTGTCTCTCTCTCTCTCTCTCTCTCTCTCTCTCTCTCTCTCTCTATCTCTCTCTCTCTCTCTCTCTCTCTCTCTCTCTCTCTCTCTCTCTCTCTCTCTCTCTCTCTCAATATTTGACGCGATTTGCCCCGATTTCTCCCTCGCTTACCGCATCTAGGTTTCCTTCGGAGGAGTTTTGGCGCTTCGCACATTTGGTTAAATGTGACTACAGCCTCTCACAAGTTGGAAAGACACCACAACGCCAATCAGTTTAGCGATGTGTATTCAGGAGGCGGGACTCAGATCTAAACCGTTTGTGTAATTGGCCCATTTTTTTTTTTTTTAACGACGACAAGCCGGAATGAAAACAAGCCGAAATTAAATAGGAGTAACGAGGCAATTTTTAAAATGTAAGGAGTAGAAAGTACAGATAATTGCGTGAAAATGTAAGGAGTAGAAATAAAAAGTCGTCTGAAAAAAAATTACTCCAGTAAAGTATAGATAGGCTACCCCAAATTTCTACTTAAGTAAGGTAACGAAGTATTTGTACTTCGTTACTTGACACCTCTGGTTATTTACATGAGTGCTATTCCTATTTGGTCTGAATTTTAATGAAATAAGTAAAAGTATCTTTTGATATTACTAATAATGAATGAGAAGAAACACCATTTTCATTAGTGTAATATTTATTGCCAGCGACGTCTCATGCTCCTCACTAGCCTCATGATGTTGTCCTGAGGCAATGCGTTCCACTCTTCCACAAGTGCTGCACGCAGTTCTGCCAGGTCACGTGGGGGTGGGGTACGATCATCCAGTCTCTGCTTCAGCTGGTCCCAAACATGCTCTATGGGGTTCAGGTCATGGGACATTGCTGGCCATACCATATGAGGCACTCCGACTTCCTGAAGTCGGCGTATCGCTCACCTCGCCTTCTCCAGCAACGCTGACGACCATCATTTCTGTGCAAGGTGACCCGACACTCGTCAGTATTGCTGGAGAAGGAGGTCAACATGGTCCCCAGGGTTAGCCTTGGTGGAGGAGGTGTAACAGTCCGGGCAGGCATCACCAGTCAGCGCAAAACTGATTTGGTTATTGTAGATGGCTCAGTCACTGCACGTTCTTACCTCAGAGACATCATAGAACCCATCATCATCCCTCAATTCCGCCAGCATACCCCCAACTTTCTGTTCATGGATGATAATGCTCCACCACATCGTGCCAGAATTGTCACAGCTCGACTTCAGGAAGTCGGAGTGCCTCATATGGTATGGCCAGCAATGTCCCCTGACCTGAACCCCATAGAGCACGTTTGGGACCAGCTGAAGCAGAGACTGGATGTTCTTTCCACAGATGAAAGAACCACATGATAGTGTGTGAACGATTACATAATGTTCTGGTAAAAGTTAAAGAAACCACTAACATCATGTCCAACCTCTTTAAGAAAGTTTGAGAGCTAAACTTATAGTTATTAGTGCAATTTTGTGCAAATCACACTAACAGTGCAATTTTAGCACCCAAGACAATGCAACGCTTTGTTTTGTTTTTACTTGCATAGTTTCATTAAGTGCACATTTTTATCACCAGAGGATACACATAATTATAGTGTGAAAAACCTTTGGGTAAAATAGAGCTCCAACACCACTAAAACATAATGATGAAATTGAAATAATAAACATGTATCAATTTCACTTTGGCTCTCGGGACTACAACTTTTTCCACGACCTTGTAATTAAAATTACAGGAACAGTTTTGCAAGAGTACAGTTTGCAGCTTATTCCCAAAACCTGCCTTTCTGAATTCAGGTACAACATCCGGTTGAATAGGATCCCCTGCAGGAAAAAAAAAATAAAAAATGTCGAAGAACATTTGAAATAGTCTAAAGACCATGATGAATGAGTTGTCATTCAGGATGCTGTGCTGTCCATTAAGGACTCAAATGTGTTAGCTGCTACTCTTCTCCATTTATCCAGCATGATGTGAATGCCCTGCAGCTGACTACTTTTAGGCATGCATTTTACTCTTTTTAATTCACACATGCTAGATTCAATACATGTAATGCAATACATTCAGTGTACCTGACATGCTTTAGAAAGACTGATTTCAGGCTGTAGGACATCATACTGTCATTTATTCTAGGTTAATTTATCATACAAAGGAGAGATCTTGTAAAAAAAATTCTGCTCATCACACTGGATGAACACATTTGTCACTGGTGATTCCAGGTTTCATCTCCCAGTAGGCTACTACAGTCTAATTCTATAGGCCCAAAACATATGTCAGGGGGGAAAGAATGTGCTTTGTTATATTCTTTACCGAACAACTCTTACATGCTATAAGACACACCATGCTACTGCAGACTCATTTTAACTGTGCATCTATAAGCATTATGTGCTTCTCGTACCATGTCGCTAAAGCACAAAGAGAGCTAAACCAATACTGTCATTGACAAGGACCTCATGCCATGACAAATCTGCAAGCACATTTATTCAGCGAACTACTGTGCATCGCTTTCATGAAATGAAAGGCTTTGTCTGGCCTTTTGTTTATAAGTTTTGTTTTTCTCAAATTAAGCTAATGGAAACAGACTTTCCTTTCATCGTTGCCTAACAAGCTAATGATAATGCTCAATCTGGAACATTCCTGGACTCTGAACCGTTCACTATCTCGTCTGTTACAGAGTGAAGCGGCAAAAAGCAGAGAATCCAAAAGCCAAAAAAAACGTTATGCCTGTCGAACAAAAAATCTGAATGTTCCAGAAATATCAGGAAGGGCCAGCTGGCTAGTTGACATCCACAGGCTGCTTCCTTCTGTCAACATGTGAGCTCTTATTATGCTAATATGCTTGAGCTCTTTAAGTTAAACATTACTTTTTATGCCAAGTCCTTTTATTCTGCTCAAATCCTTAGTCAGCGCAGGGGTCAGCATTTTTAAATAAGCTGCCACATTTCATTTACTGTAGTAAAATGACACAGACGAAAGGTCCATCAACAAGAGGCCATCAAGGTTTAATGAATTCCATTGATTCGTCTTCCCTAGTTAAAGACTCTGACTGGAATATAACCACATACTGAAGCTTCAGAGGACTGTTGATTTGCATGTGCTGAAAGGTTCAAAGCACATATATTCATTTGTCATGTTGTGCCCAAATGAATAGTGAAATGTTAGGGAGGCAATTCTGGCCGATATCGATAAGCCAATAATTATTGATAACCGACAAATCAACTGATGAACAGATTTAAACATTCTATGCTATAAATAAAATAAAAATAATACACTTAAAAAAAACACACTAAAATAAATTATTTAAATGCTACATTTAAACATTTATTTAAACATATTTAAACATTTAAAAGTTAATTTAGCATCAAAACACTGATTAATATTAGTGTACATTATTTGTGTTTTAAAATGTTGACTTAAGATGATGGTTAAAATAATCTAAAATGTAATAAGAGAAAATGAGTGTTCACAATTAAATATTCAATATCTACCAATACTAATACATAAAAATCAGTCAAGGACCAATATTGTACATCGCTAAAGATTGTTCACATCTAATCCTGTTTTAGGGCCGTGAGATAATTTAGTTTGGTTCCTCCTCATATATCCTATATGTATGTATGTGTGTGTGTGCCGACTGCATCAGGTCTGGCTGTGATGGATGAGGTGGATTTAACTCCCAGCGTTGTGTGGACTGAGCTTGGCTCGACTGAGCGAAAAATTGTGGGATCAGAAGAGTGGAGTATATTCTGCCAGGAGACGTTAGTCTTGATGGGAATCTTAGCTGACTCGGGGACCTTGACAAAGCAAAATATAGAGTGGGCAACTAAAGTTACTCTCACTGCATATAAAGTGGGCAACTGTTATTGTGAGAACAGTAACAGTTCTGGCCAGATGAAAAAAAAAAAAAGAGAGAGCTTGTTTAAAAATGCCATGGTTTTCTCTTTCGTTTAGCTAGAAGTTTCCTTTTATTCATTTCAAAGTCAACTGCACCACTGCACTGAGTACAATGAAAGTGCTTTGAAAAGAGGGGGCTGCATTTGGAGGGATAACAACAAGCATAAAACAAGTCAGAAAAAAATACAATACAAGAAGTCTGTGGTAGTAGATATGAGCTTGAGTAATGATTTTATGGTATTAAAGACCCCATTACACCAAAATGAGTGTTTAGTGGCTTGTATGTGTGTTAGCATTGAGCTCATCTATTGCATATGCTAGTGCACTTCTAAACTTAAAAAACAAACAAAAAAACAAGTAGATATGGATAGTTAAAATTCAGTCTTTTTCTTCTGGGTAATCAATCCAAAAATATTGATGACTCATACTGCACTACACAGAGTTTTGTCCAATCAAATGCTTTCTAGAATTAGAATACCCCTCCCCCTATAACATCAACTAACAAGTATAGCAAATCGTGTTCATGGCTTGTGACATGAGTCAGTACGCTTTTGTTTTTTAAGAATTCATACTTTTAATCAAGGAGCACTAAATTGGTCAAAGATCAGTAAAGACTTTTACATTGCTACCAAAAATGTCTATTTCTAATTCTGTTCTTTTAAATTTTCTATTCAAAGAATCTTGAAACCAGTGCATCACAATTGTAACAAAAATAAGAAGCACCACTGTTTTCAACATAATATATAAGAAATGTTACTTGAGCAAAAAAAAAAAAGAGAGAACTTTATATTTGGATAACAATGTCTACACTGCCCCCATCTGGTGAAAAAAAAGCCTAATATAACCAGGACTCGTATAACTGCAATGCTCACTTAGCCTTTTACTGGCTGTGTGGTGAATTTTAAAACCCAATTAAATTGCTTCACATAAGCATTTTATGGCATCTTTAAGTGTTGCAGGTTACAGTGATTAATAAATGGTTTACCACATTTTGCCCTTTACTATTCACAGATGTCTAGGGCAGTGTTCAAGCACATTCAATGATTTGTTCTTTTCCAGAACAGAACAAACTCATAAAAGAGCTGAGATGTGCATGTAATATACTTTCAGGCAGATGTTTGATGACTATAACACTGTAGCTAACTTTTATCCTTTAGTTTTCTACTTTACACAATCATTTTGAAAGCACATCGGGGTCATAAATGGGATATCATTTTTATAAATTATTTTGATATAGGTTACAAAGTGCATTCAAACATACATATTCTTACATAGTCTCACTTCATGTAGATATATTGGCAACCAGAAATGACTGATAGTTTGTAATGGTTGTTGCTATTATAATAAAACTGGACACATATCAGCTTTTTTGTCTTTATTTTCTCTTTGGCTACTGAAGGAAAACACTGTCAGTTGCCAAATTTCTAATGCAGCATTAAACTATTCTGTCTTATTTTCTTTCCCTCATTTTTGTCAAGTGCGGGCGAAGGATGATGAAGGAGCTGGGAGAAATGGATCTTGATATCAGCTGTTTTATTATTAGTCTCATAAAAGGAGGCGGGGGAAAAAAAAGGTCCATTGGAGGAGGGACAGGAGGAAGAGTCTATGGAGGATTGGGAAAAAGAGTCCTTGGGGGAACAGGAGAAAGAGCCCATGGGGGAGTCAGCAGAGGGAGGGACCACAGAGCAACCCAGATAAGAACCTGGAGGAAGACCCAGAGCGGAAATGGAGGGAGGAGCCAGGGAGCAACCCACATCTGAGCCATGGGGCATAAAGTCCACGGTGGAACCAGTGGAGGGAGGAGCCTCTGGTGTGTGTCTGGGTAGAACCAAGGGGACTTCCAACAGAGGTGGAGCCGTGAGAGCTGGAGAC
This sequence comes from Rutilus rutilus, assembly GCF_951802725.1. NCBI lineage: Eukaryota > Metazoa > Chordata > Actinopteri > Cypriniformes > Leuciscidae > Rutilus > Rutilus rutilus. Next base: position 26,248,842 of record NC_140220.1, on the reverse strand, counting down.
CTGGGCTGAGCCGAGGGGCCGAAGACACAGGGTGACACACCGGTCTGGAGGGCCAAGGCAGAGCTGTCGGCTCATGGGACCGAGGCTGAGACGGGGGCTCGGAAGACCGTGTTGGAGCTGAGCAGCCGAGGACAATGGTGGAGTCAGAGGGAAATTGGAGCCCGATTGCGCCAAAAGGGTGGAGGGCTGAGGCGTAGCCAGAGGCCAGGAACGGATGAGGGAGGAGCCAGAGGGATGAGGGAGCCCGGCGGAGCCAGTGGGATGACTGTCCATGGTGGAAACGAGGGACCATGGAGCCAAGGTGGATCCAATGGATGAAAAAAGGCTGAAGTCCCAGACAGCAACAGTGTCGGCCAAGATCCGGCCCACATCTGGGCCGTGTGGAATCCATGTATACCAGATGTGGGCCGGATCTGGCCCGATATTATGTTGGTGTCTGGGGTGAAGTCATGTGTTCGGCGGCCTGAGGTGGAGCTAGGGGGTCCTTACACCAACGTGGGGCTAAAGACCGGGAAGCCAGTTGCCAGATTTCTGCTGCAGCATTCAATTATCATTTTCTCTCCCTCATTTTTTTCACATGTAGGCGAAGGAAGATGGAGCAGGGAGGGGTAGATCTTAATATCAGTCGTTTTAACAAACAAGTGGGATGAAACATAGGAAACAAGGAAAAGCAAACTAAAAGTCCATGGATACAAACATACCTTACAATTTTGTTCCAATATTGTCATGGAACACAAGAAAGCAGACACCGGTAACTTCTGAAAAGAGTTTATTGAATAACACACATGAAGTTAGCAGGCGACTCTCTGGATAGCAGATTGTTATGGTGATACTGGCATGTGAATGACAGGTCTTATCTGTTGCAGGTTGAGATGAGAAATGACGGGAAGTCAGGACTGAAGGAAAAAGTCAGGCAGACAACGATACACAGAAGATGAAGGATGGGACAGTTCGACAAAGGTAAGCAGTCAGGTGGAAGTTCAGTGTTGAACTACGAGACAAGACAACTGTGATGAGGAGCGTGACTGATTATGTAGGGAGATAATGAGCCAGTGCATGGGTGATGAGTGATTATCTGTGGCAGGTGTGATGATGACTGACTGAGTGCAGGTGGGGACCAGAAAGGATGCTGTGCAAGTGTAATTCTGGTGACTGGTGAATTATGATTGTGACACCTATATGACTCCTTTATTTTGTCGAACACAAAAGAAGATATTCTAAACCAAACAGTTTTGGTTACCATTGACACTTATTGTGAATGAAAAAAGAAATAGAAAAACACACAGAAGAAAGTAAGTCGTACAGATTTGGAACATGAGACAATTTTACATTTTGGGTGAACTATCATGCAAATGTGCTGGTTTAATCTAATAAACTAAATGAATAATTCCTATTATTATTTAATTATAGATGTATATAATTGAATATTTAAAATATTTAATGGCCAGAAATGTTGATATTTTCATGATGGGTATTGTCATATTTTTATCACTTTATTTAAATAGGTGAAAGCAAAAGAGATAGGGCATGCATTAGTGCAAGTACTTTTTTCATTACTTTTCTTTACAAACTAAATAGCGAAGCAATGAACAAATGGTTATGAATAGCTGAAACCTCTAGTGTTGCACATTACAGTCATACCAATTATTCATCTAAATAACATTAGGAATGCATTTGCCATTATCAAAAAGGCAGATCCTTTATAAACAGAATCAAATGTTGATTCACCGATAGTGCAATTTCCTGTAAATGTCATTAATTCATATGGAATGGACCTCATGCTGCACAGTAACAGCAGCAAATAACAAACAGCTGCTTACAAAGGAAAGCAGGAAATCCATGGCGCAAATGTGCAATTTTCTTCTCGATTTTAGAAGTGTAAACTGTAGAAGTGCTCAACTATTTTGTCTTCAATAACAAACATACCACTGTATGTCTTCAGTCTGAAAAGAGGAAGGAATATCACAAGTGTAACATTTACCAACAGGGGTGGATTTTTAAGTAGCATAAAAAAATGTCCAAAATCACTTTGTACCACACATAGACTACCTCGTTAATCTTAGCCAAAAGATGGGAGGATCAGCATCATTCACATCAGGAGAGAGAGAGAGAGAGAGAGAGAGAGAGAGAGAGAGAGAGAGAGAGAGAGAGAGATGGGGGAGTGTCATCATCATTCAGTGTTTGGGGAGCTTTTTTTTTTTTCGTCGCAGTAGAAGCTCCTCTACCAATTTTGGAAAATATGTTTTGAAAAGAGTAATAAATACTGTGAACGGATAACGGAGAAAACTATTCGACTCTTGACTCTGATTCCTCTGTCGACTTAAGGTAATATCAAAAATCTTTGTCGCGTGAAAGACCACAAGCAAGGCATTCAGCACATTTGAAGGACTGAATACACCGCACACTATGAAAATGCATGTTTCTGCACATTATTATGTTCTCCGTATGAGAGGATCGCGCGCCGTCACCACAGTAAATACGACACAATGATGTAGGCTACTCGTATAATAAATTATCAATCGATTAATGATTGCATGACAGGGGAAACGAACTGTACATCGCTTAAATTAAATTAGGAATCTATTCTGAATATAGTTTATTGGTTTCTTTATTATTTGGACCAGAGGCAATTTTAAACTCGGACGTCTTTGTTTACATCATGTGCGTATCGCGAGGGCTGAACTCAATTTGGATACGGGTTAATACATCTTAAGTTATTTCCTATTCAAAAATCACTCATTAAGGTTATATGACGTGTTATGCGTAATTTCTGAAGCTAATTATATAAATACAAGAAGAAGGAAAAAGGTTACCATTTAGGCTATTTTAAGGTGTCATTGTTACAGTGTAATGAAGTGCTGAGTAATATTAACAACATGTATTCTAATAGGCCCACTACAGGGTTAGGGTGGGATTAGGGTTTGGTTGAGGGTTAGTTGCATGCAATTATGCATAATTTACTGTTATTATGTAGCCTACATGTAACAAAGACACTGTAAACTATTCCTTAATTCTATTACTTTAACTTTGAAATGTTACTTTAAAGGATTAGGATCACAACAAACAGGCTATTCTTTTTTTCTTCCACAGAATTAGTCCCAGATCTCCATGTTTGCGTGACCTGACACCTGACCAGCGCAAGACTACTGATTTTTGCAACAAAATGATGGTGAAATGGGTTCTTGATCCTAAATGACGTAACATTTATGGCTTGTAAGAAGATGCCAATGACTCGTGCAATGAACACCATTTTTCCATTTGCCATTCGGGAGATATTCTAATGGACCTAGAATCCAAGGCTGTGTAGGTGTGGATTTGTCTTTCACATAATGGGTTGTGGAGGCTCCAGGACAGATGTGTTGGAGCCAAGATATATGGAGAGCTGGACCAAAGAGACAGAGTCCACTTGGCTGGCAAGCACAGACACAGACATCCCTCTGTCATCCATCCAGAGCATCCCCTCAGAAAACTCTTCAGAGGCGGGCTTCCCGTCAGAGAAAACTGCCAACCTTGGTGAGAATGGACTGAGATCATACTTTGAGGCGTTTTAAAAAGGTTTTGAAAATACACAAATCTGCATTAGGCCTATGTCTTCATATTTAAGCTAAATATCTCATTTGACCTTAGACACCCCAGTTTAACGTGTCAAAACCTTCATATGATATTTCCTTCCCAAAAGGACAGGAAAGTGTTGCAAGTCTGCTGTTGGTGTGCAATTAATTCATGTAGGCCTCTTGTTGCCATGGCAATGGTTGAATCCCTTCAGTACTTCAGTACAACAGTATGAGCACGGATGAACACAATAAGAACTCCATATCTCTGTGCAGAATTGTTACACTTGGGGCAGCTACAGTTAGGGGCAGCTACAGATTGCAGATTATTAAAATAGACAACATGGCATTGACTACAACCATTGATTATGACTAATTCATAATATAAATTACTAATTCATCTAGGTCTTCTTTTGTTTCAAGATTTTTAGCCCTGTAAGCAAGACGTCAGTATATATATATATATATGTATATATATATATATATAAAACTCACTTGAAAGAAAAAAATCTTATTTTATGTCTTTACTTTTGTTTTTGATCAAATGAATGCATTCTTGCTGAATAAAAGTATTAATTTTCTTTCTTTAAAATAAATAAATAACCAAACTATTGAATGGTATCACTGTTTCCACAAAAATATTATTCAGCTTCAGCAAGTTTCAATATTGATAATAATAGTAAATGTTTGTTGAGCATTAAATCATCATATTATAATGATTTCTGAAGGATCATGTGACACTGAAGACTAGAGTAATGATGCTGAAAATTAAGCAAAGGAATAAAATATATAGGCCTATATAAAAAATAAATAAAACATTTTTTTTAAGGATGGATGGATGGATGGATGGATGGATCTATCTGATTGTGAAATATTTCTGATATGATGATCACTACAGTGATTTTGTTAAAAAGAATGAACAACTTCCATATTTGTATATCTGATTCATTAGATCTCTTTGATGATGGTCTGCCTGCTCCGGGTCAGGCATATCTGAAAGTGTGTTCTGCCATGTCTGAGGTGGGACTGAATGACATGAAAACTGACACCACCCCTGTAATACTCTCTTCTCAAAAGCAGGAAGAGCTGTCTTCTTCTGCGACAACAGTGCAGAAGAGAAGTGTGTTGCGAACTGAGGAAATTGTAAGTATTTTTATCCAAAGTAATGGTTTAGTGCAATCTTCTGCACCTAGCATGTGTGAACAACACAATGTAATATAAATCAGTGTTTTAAACTTTTTCAGTTTTATGTACCCTTTCATTCACACCACACCGGATATATTGTTCCTTTGATTTAAGCAGCCTTTATTACAGTATTTCACTTTTAAACAACAAACACTTGTAGTAGACTTGTAGCTTCCTTTCACATTAATGAGACATTTGAGCTTGTTTGGCTTTCACATTTCTTGACAGTTTCAGGGGGACATTTTAGAGAAACCATCTCTGAAATAAAATGTTTATATGACATTTTGTTTATTTTCTTGAGAAATGACTGGTTCTTTATTGGCTTCTATGGTTCTATAGCTCCATCAATTTAACCTTTCCTTGGCACAAAAGGTTCTTTAAAGTCGAAATATTCTTCACACCAAGAAAAAGGTGGTTCTTTTAAGGACTGTTCACTGAAAGGTTCTTTGGGGAGAGTGTAGGTTTCAGGAATTGTGTAAGCAACTGAGGGAAAACTGTAGTAAAATGTTACAAAGATTTGGTAACTGTCATGTCTGATAATCTTTCTATGTCATCTTCGTTAGACAAAATGGCAGGACAACAGAATGTCCACCAAGCAAGTGACCATCACTGTGACTCAAAGTATACGGCAAGTGGACAAGAGCGGGAAGATCAAGGAGACATCGCAAACCACTTATGAGGTCATGAAACCGGTGGACTGTCTGATGGCAGTTGACTCAGTGCCTCAATGAAGTGGATACGCAAGACCTCGTGTCAATCAAGATAATCGTATCTTGGATTTCTTGAAAGCTTTGGTGAAGATGTCATGGACCAAAGAAGTAAAAAGCAGGGATGAATGACCTAAATGAACAAGTTCATCTGGGCTTAATCAGTGATTACCAATTTTCATTCAAGGGTCATTTGATTGTTTGTTTCATCATTCAGTTACATTCTTCTTTAATAATATTTATTTTTATGTACATTTTTCCTCTGTAATGTCTTTGTCATAATGTTGTCTTTTTTTCATTTTCTAATGCCAACAAAAAAGCATTTGCTGTACATACACTGAAAGCACAGGATAGATCAGGAAGGGCAATCAAGAGGTGGACACTTGACTCGGCTTACTGAATGATTTTATGAAAAGTGTAACAAATATATATTTACATTGTCTAAAACATAGGAACAACACAAGTGTATTTTTAAGTTTTTTTTTTTTTTTTTTTTTTGAGGTTGTTGCATTGCTTCAATGTTGATTTTAGATTTGAAAATCAGGGCTTTTTTGTATATTCCGTACACTTACTACCACACAATTGTTGCCTTCAAACAGTAATGCTTTTCTTTTTCTTTTTTTTTACAAGCATTTGTTCAAAACCTAATTACAGTTTATGTAGCAAGCTAGCACTATACTGTAAAAAGGGTAGTGTGCAAGAATAAGAACCTCTGTTCCATTGTTCCAATACTGTTTGATGCATCACTGCTTTACTGACTGGAAGATGCTGTTTATTGAGTCATTAAATATTTATTGCGGTACTTTGAAAACCTTACTCTTGGTCCAGTCTCAGAATTAATTGGTAACACTTTACAATACAAAGGCTCTAAATATTAACATTAATGCATTAGGTAATATGAACTTACAATGAATACAATACTATTACAGCATTTATTATTATAGGCTAATGTTAATTTCTAAATATACTGATATATTTTTAACATTTCAAGTTGTAAATAATAACATTAGGTACCCTTTTGACATAGTTTATTATTAAGTATTCAAATCTATTTGTTTTTATTTAATCATATCAGAGCTGAAGGTAGTCACAAAAGAGTAACATCAAAATACATAATAAAATGCAGCAGAAGGGAAACATTAGGTGAAAGTCATATTCATGTAGCACTGCAGAAGTATCATCAGCCTAGAGATCATCACGTGTTCTGGAGAGTATGAATTTGTCTCTCCTCATTATATTCAGTAAGTCCCACCCTAAAACGTGGTTCCTCCATAACCATCCATTCATCTGCATTGAATTCTGGAAAGAAAAATGAAATCTCTCTCTTGGCTGATTCAATAGAATCTGAAAGGAAGAATATAAGGCAATGATGAATTGTTAGTATTTAGAACTGTTAAGAAATGAGACTTTATTATATAAAACTGGAGATATAATTTAGGACAGGGACATTGCAGAGTAATCCAGCTTTTAGTTGATCTAGTCTAGGGGTGCTCAGTCGTGTTCCTGGAGTTCTACCTACCTGCAGAGTTCAGATCAAACCCTGATCCGACACACCTGTCTGTAATTAAAGTGTTCCCAAAGATCTTAGTAAGCTGGTTCAGTTGTGTTTGCTCAGCGTTGGAGCTGAACTTTGCAGGAAGGTAGATCTCCAGGAACAGGACTGGGCACCCCTGATCTGTTCAGTCTTGAAAATCTTCATCAAAAGAGGTCCATGTTACTCTACCTGAACCATGAGTGGTGTTTCTGGTGTCAGTCAGCCCGTACTGGCCTCGAAGGGTGTCTGGTGAAGTGAAACGAGCTCTAAACACTTTTGTAGGACCCATCATCCCCCTCCAGTGAGTGATAGCGTCTTCCCTGGCTAGGACGTACGCTCTCATTGGGCCACTATTGTGGGAATAAGAGTGAATAGAAAGATTACACAGAGATCTTTGCCTAGATGGATTTAAATTGAATTTAATTCAAACAGAAAAGTGTGATAATTTCTTCTATGACGTCAATAGTACATACAGGCCTAGTCAATAAAGAGTAGTACTGACTTAGTGGCAGTCGGCACACAAATGGAACAAAAAAAATTAGGAGTAATCAGTGGCTTATTTTGAAATTACTCTGACGTAGACTAAAATATGTCTGCGGCACTAATGTTTTATCTTCCACAGACAAAGACGTACAGAGGATAGGGTGCCATGGTAACATCGGTCTCGTCTCACTGTCCAAACTAGATTAACAACGAGCATTGATGTCCTTCTCCACAGATCATATATCTGCATTAATTGTTCCCTTCAAAAGAAAGAGGGGTAGTATAGAATACAGCATCAGTAGTATTTTTTTTGAAAGAATGTTTTAGAGAGAATATCTGTAATATTGTGATATATTATTACAATTTAAAATAACTGTTCTCTATTTTAATATATTTTAAAAATGTAATATATTTCTGTGATGGCAAAGCTGAAATTTCAGCATCATTCTGAAGGGGGTGGATTCTGGAATCCAATGCTGCTTCAACTAATGAGTGATTATAATCAAGGTATTAATCTAAATATCACATGAGTTGAATGACTTCTCTAGGCTTGTGAGATTTTACTTTGTTATAGAAGGTACCAGTGTGATTACTGAAATGTTCTTTTCATGTATTCTCTAATGTCTGTATTTGATATCTGAATACAGTAACAGTGCTTGCTCAATTTAGTCCGGCTTCCAGAAATGAAACACGGAAAGATGTTTTGTTTGAGAAAGGTCTTCAACCTGTGTTAAAACATATATCTGTTCTTCTAGCTCACCATGACGACTATAGGTCACAAGGGTCATTGGGACCAATAGTTTAAGTGACAATTTCTTAGCTAAAGTCTTTACTTTACTGCGTTAGCCTAAAGTGTGCTCTCCTTAAGAGAAAGAACATTTTATCTTGATGTTTTGAGACAACTCTCCTGTTTATAGTTAGAGCCTGGCCAAATCCAACCTTGGAAAAGCTGTGTGTCGGTGTGTGTGTTAGTCTTCTTGGTTACAGGTTAAGGAACAACTCCATTATTGGAGATTGACTGAGTTGTTGTTCTGGACATGCTGGTGCCCAGCAACCCAAATCTGCAACCTGGAAGGTCACGACATGCCTAACTTCAGGGTCCGAGTGTCAGCTGCATAATCGATGGAGATATGCTTCAGTCTATGTGTATATGTGTGGAAAATTGCTATGTTTATCTATTTCTTAGCCAATGAGAATCATTCAACCTGAAGCAAGGACGTAGCTTAGACCTTGGTGAAGGGTATAACTGCTGTGATCTTTGTAACTGTAAGCGGGGCGGCCTACAAATTCTCAAAGCTGACTTCTGCTGATGAAACTGCAAACTATCTTCAGTAAAACTTTTCTTTAATTTATTATAATTCTGACTCCTGTCTTAATTAATCATTTCTGGTTCTGGGTCTTTGACTGTAAATCCCCTTACAATTACTCCAGTCTTCAGTGTCACATAATCCTTTAGAAATCATTCTAATATGCTGATTTGCTGCTCAAGAAATGTTTATTATTATTATCAATATTGAAATATAAGTTTTGTTGCTTAAATTTGTTAGGAGTTCAAACAAATAGTATTTATTTGAATTTGAAATTCAAGTATTTTCTAACATTATAAATGTGTTTATTGTCATTTGTCACTTGAAAGTAGTAATTTCTTTAAATGTACAGACCCCACATTTTGAATTGTAGTGTATGTGGTAATATTCAGGAAGAACAAAAAGCTATATAAAGATCTATTTCTTTCCATTCTTTCTAGTGATTTAAATGTCAATGTCTTTGATGAAAAATGTCTGTGAACCTGAAGGATAATCCACTCAAAGGCTGATTTGATGAAATTGATTTCTGAAGGTTCGAGACTCGTGGAGCTAGTGGTTAATAGATTAACCTTTAACCTCCATAAATCATGTTCAGTCAAATAACAAACAATTCGAAGAATTTCTACATCAGTTGTTCCTCTTCCCAGTATTGTAAACAGGTTTAACCATGAACTTATTCACGAAATAGCTTAAATGTTAACAATTTATACACATAAAGTCTTGGTTACTGATGTATCCCTTGTTCCCTGATGGAGGGAACGGAGACGTTATCTTGCCGTTATGTCGAAGACAAATGAGGTCTCACTTGGGAGCCCCAATTACCTCTGAGTTGTAGAAAAACGACCAACGGAATTGGTGAGTGGAATTTGCATTATATACAGGTATATAAGATGGCGGCACGCATCCACTCATTCAGGTTCAGGCTGATGAGCCGAGATGAGGGCCCGGCCATTCAGCAGGGTGGTTCAGGGTTGTGGCAGGAGGGACATAACGTCTCCGTTTCCTCCATCAGGGAACGAGGGTTACATCAGTAACCAAGACGTTCCCTATCTGTCAGTCACGTTCAACGTTATGTTGAAGACTGACAAATGGGGTCCATATGGTAAGTGCCACAGCCACCGTAGCCACCGTGTAGCATGCCCTTTTGGCAAATGCTCTCATTTAACTTACCCAGCGGCCCATACCCCAAAGAATAATATACCTCCATGCCAATGAGATGGAAGGGACAAGGTTTATCATGGAGATGGTAGTAGCTGCTGTTCCTATAGTATGTTTACTCCACGGGAAGGGTGCTTTGGTTCTTTATTCCCATTTTTGTTTTCAGCCATGACCAGTGTTGTTAACGCTGGGGAAGTGTACCTAGTCCAATGGAGAGGGATGATATGGAGGCCACATCCCGTAGGGAGGAGTTTGTGGAAATACACATATGGACTGGCCTGTGGGGCAGTGCTACATATGGAAAGATCACTGCGGTAGGTCCTGCCTAGACAGGGATGGAACTAGTAGAGGAAACCATACCGTTGACAGACAGGAAAACTATACCGTGGAAGAACACACATATGGGATTACCAAGAGGGAATCACAAAATATAGTACTGGCCCTGGCGTCGGATGCCTCCGCCGCGTATAACTGCCGAAGGATACTCGGAGGAAACTCAATCAGGGTTCGCTGAGTGGGGAACTCACCTGACCCCTTCTTAGAGGGGAATAGCACTGCAAGCGAGACAGCCTTCGTGCACATTACCGGTTTGTACCCAACACAAAGGAAGAAACTCGCGATTAGGCCTAATGGTATTAGGCGTCGCCCAGCCCACATATCTGCAGATGTCTGCCAAAGAGGCATTGCACGCCAACGCCCAGGAGGAGGCAACACTCAGAGTAGAGTGAGCCCTCACTCCAAGGGGGTGTTTTGGGACTGGTACGTGTACTGGTACGCCAAGGCGATGGCATCCACTGTTCAGTAGGCCAACCTCTGTTTGGAGACATCCTTTCCCTTCTGCTGACCTCCAAAGCAGACAAAGAGCTGTTCAGAGCTTATGAAGTTCTGCATGTGGTGGCGATAGTGGCAACATACATTTTCAAGGTGGAGGGGGACAGCCTCTGCTCCAACCTCTCTTGCAGGAAGGAAAGCACAGAGCTGATCGGTCATTTCCAGGGGTCGTCCCACAGGGAAGAACACCACTCAGCGAACAGACTCCACTTCATAACATAAGCTTGGCTAGTAAAAGGAGCTCTGGCTTGAGTAATAGTGTCTGCCACCGCCGGTGATAGGCCATTCAAGTCCTCTGCGTCCTGTCCAGAAGCAACACGTGGAGGTTCCAGAGGTCTGGACGCGGGTGCCATATGGTGCTCCGTCCCTGAGAAAGAAGGTCCTTCCTAAGGAGAATTTGCTAGGGAGTTCTTTGAGTGCTTTGCCCTGATGGACTTGCAGGATGTCCATCGCATGCGGGATGGAGGCGGCCTGTCCAGCGGCACTGTAAGCCTTAGCAGCCAGGGCTGCCATCGTCTTACAGGCCTTGGAAGGGAGACGCGGACGGTTAATGCCAGGTGGACCGCATTAAAAGCAGTAGTATGCAGTAGTCGGGCAGTAAAAGGTGCCTTCCACGACTTCTGAACCTCCCCATGCACTTCAGTCAAGAAAGGCACTGGGGCGGAACGCAACTGTGAACCGCGCACCGCACCCAGGAACCGATCATCCGATCAAGGTGGAGGGTTCCACTTGAGTCAGATGCCTGCGGTGGCCCGGGCAAGCATGGCCATCAACTCTGAATCCAATTCAGCGCGAGCGACCACCCCAGAGGGGGGAAACTCAGCTTCATCTTCCTCTCCAGAGGACAATAACCCACTCTCCGATGCAGCAATCAACATCTGATTTTCACCTGGAGCGCCCAATGAAACGATGGGTTTCCCCACGAGAAGGACCCACGCCATCATCCGGCAGCTTGACGGTACACGGCATGCTGGAGGAGTGGGAGGTCCGTGGGCACTGTAACCCTCAGGTCTCCCAGAGTGTTAACCAGATTTGTGACTCATAGCTTTTAATTAAAACTATGTAGACTAAGCTTTATTTTACAAACTATATAGACATATTAAAAAAAACATTAACTTGTTAAAAAAAAAAAAAAAATCTAAATTACTCAAATTAAAGTGAAAACAGAAAATACAAAAATAAAAAACAATTCAAAATATAAAAAACTATAATAGTATCTCAATGTTAATTCTGAGAAGTAGTTTTTTTCAAGAACAAAAAAAAACCTCCTAATTGACGTACTGTGTTGATCAACAGATACAGAAATATTTTTGTCTGAAGTCATTTGTAATTGCCACAGAGGAACAACTGCCAAACACTAAGCCCAAATATACTATACTAAATGCTGGATCCATGTATTATATAAAACAAGAAATACAACTACAATACAATACACATTTTATTTCTGTAGCACATTTAAAACAGTCGTTGACCAAAGTGCTTTCCAGCATAATAAATACAATATAAGCAATTATATACATCCACACAAACAACATTAAATCATGTTCACTCTAATCACATGTAAAAGTAAATCTACAAGAAAGATTTGATTTTCTATTATTTAATGATAATTTGCCATCATTTGTGGTCTTTATTACTATACCTCACAGTTTTAAATTAATTAATCAATATATACAAATATGTCCACAAACCTGTAAATAATTGTATTATTGAGTTATTATTAATAAATAAGTTGCATTGTAGGCACTTTTATGGTTAGTGAGAAAATGATGATAAACTTTTACCTTGACATGAATTCAACCAGTCTTTGATAGAAAAATCGTCCTGTGAAATAAAAACAGGGATGATAACAAACTGCTGACTGTTTTTATATATCTTTTTATCAGTTTATCCACTGGGACTGAACCAACAAGAGTGATGTGGTTTATGCAGCAGATTCTGCTGCAATCTGTTAACATGGTCTGGGCAAGCTTTTCCACAGATAATACAGACATCTGAATGCGAGGCAGCTGATTTTCTTTGGATGCAGGATATGATAAGCTGAGACTGAGTAACATGTTTTCTCTCCACGTGTTGTCTCAACATTATATCTCCAGGTTGTGTGAAGCCTTTACTATGACTCACCCTGTTTAAAATCACACATCACATGGACACCCACCCACACATGTACTTAACCATTCAATCTGTTACAAACACAGACCATTTTCATTCATGCAGTGCATTTCATAGAAAGAAAGATCTTTTTCTACCTGCATGTTCAGAATAAAACTTTTCTGAATCTTTTGTCCTCCACATCAGATCTTTCTTTCTGATTATAATGAAGTTTTCGAGAATCTTCTGATGAAGAGCCTGAAATTAAAAGAAATAATATATAAAAATGTTGCTGTGCAATGGCCATCTGCACCTCTATAAACCAAAACTCATTGTTGGCGGTTAAAAAAAAAAGAAGCCTGTTGCAGTTTTGCTGCAGGCTTTTCATTTCATCTTTTCCCTCAACAACAACATGACAAAGGATCTCAGCAAAAAAAAAAAAAAATATATATATATATAGGGTTGATTTAGAGTTGTAATCTCCCAAAAGAACAAGGGTAAAGGCTGAGTGATGAAAGTATATCTCAGACTGATAAAAACACAAACATTTAATTTATAATCCGCTGGTGTAAATTAAAGCAGTCTGGGCTTCAGCTTTCAAACCATGTTGCATGAGGAAATTGTTGCTAATTAACGGCACCTTTATCTCTTTGAAGCGACAGACAGAGGAAATTAAATCAGGAGAGACTGGCTTGTTTCAATAGTAAAGACAAATTATTATGTAGCCTTAAGCTTCTACATGCTATCCATCTTTCTTCATTAAAAATTAAAAAGTAACATTCCGCAGGATGTGGAGACCAGGGCTAGTAATCACACTTGTTGTTCGGGATATATACCGTATAAAATAGTTATGAATAAATTATTACTTAAATCACCACCTAAGATTTATAGATTTAAAAATATGATATAATATTTAAATAAGTTAACAAAACATTTGCATGACCACAGTTCTCTGATGTTAATTGCTCACATGGCATGCAGGTAAACATAAAATATGTAATCTTTTTTATTGTTTCATTTTAATTGTTTTTATTTTCATTTTAAATATTTTTATTTATTTATTTAAATTTGTATTATTTAATTCATTATTAGCTTTTTGTCAACTCATGAACCCCAGTTTGGGAAACACATGTTAGAACAGCCCAATTAAAGGCTTTTCAAGACATTTAAAACAGTGAAACAACATGAACAACACAGAACTATCAAACAACCCTTTAGTCAATGTAAAGGGTTGTTATTTTGGGAACATTTACCCCAAATAAAAAATGAATGACATTCATTCTTTCGTGGAACGTAAAATATATTTTGTTAGTGCTTTTGTTCATAGGTCACCAGAAGTCATTGGCCACCAAAACTGTTTGGATACAAACATTCTTCAAAATATATTTTTTCTTTTCCCAGAAGAAAGAAAGTCATGTTTGGAACCACATGAGGGTAATTAATGAAGCCATTTTCATTACCACAAACTCAGCAAAAAAAGAAATGTCCTCTTACATTCAACTGTTTTTTTCCAACAAATTGCTTAACACGTACATTTTTGTATTAAACATAAAAGATCAACATCTGTTATTCAGACATTTCATGAACAGAAATGGAACAATGAGTCCCTGAACAAAGTTTAAATCTAAAATGTAGCAGTCAGTATTTGGTGTGGCACTAGCAGCTTTAAGTACTACAGAATCCTCACGGACTGCAGCAGATTTACCAGTTCTTACTCTCAGATGTTATCCAACTCTTCTACCAAGGCAGTGAAGGCACTTCTCAAACGCGTCTGGGCGGAAATCTGGTTATGTGTGGTTTGGCACTGCAAAAATGATCAGTTGTCCTTCCTGTCTCCCTATGTTAGACGTCTTACATTATGGACATTGCAGTTTATTTTTCCTGGTGTTTTTCAGAGTCAGTAGAAAGGTCTCTTTAGTATCCTAAGTTATTGTGACTTTAATTATCTACCACCTATAAACTGTTAGTGTCTAAATGACTGTTCCACAGATGCATGTAGGCCCACAAACAATGATTATGGTTCATTCAACAAGCATGAAAAACAATGTTTAAATCTTTTCCAATAAAAATCTGTAAAGCTTATTTGAATTTTACAAAACTATCTTTAAAATAAGGTATCCTGAAAAGGGACGTTTAGTTTATTGCCAATGCCATTTAATTTTTCTTTAATTATTTATATAATCGGACAGGTGTTCATTAAACAGCTGCAATGTCATCATTATCTCACCTCCAGAATGAGTGGATGGGCCACAGCATCTGGTTTGACGACCGCGAGGGTGAGCTGCAGTGCTTTCACACAGCGCATGCTTGCGATGGCTTCAATTTCCTGATTTCACATCTACTAAAAGTCATTAATGGGCTTATATCTTCCCCGTGTTTGGTCTCCGGATCGATCTATGGTGTGTAGTTACACGCTAACCAGCAGATCTAAACATACATGAGTGCTCGTGAACACTTCACTGCGCAGTTCAGACCAATAATGTGTGGTACAACAAGATAAACGAACCGATACAATGTACACGATCCACCAAAAAAATGTTCGATATATCAGGTGGTGGTAAATTTGTTTTCAAAGTAAACACAATTCGAAAAACACAGCTCGATTTAAAAACTATCCGAACTCCGTGCTGTGAGTTGTATGGGCGCCGCCATCTTACCCGGTAGTAAACATAGGAAGTTACAGAGCGCGCAGCTGCTCAGGAAAATTCCAACTGTCTGATATTAAAATACTTTGTTGTCAATAAATCTACAAAGAAAAAAACTAACATCAACACAATAGCTAATATTCGATTTTTAACAAAACAAACAAGACCTCGAATAAAAAGTTTATGATTTTATTTGTACATGCACCGATATTGGCAGCTATTAGCAAAATCTGTTGATTTTAGCAATCTTTGTTGCATTAGGCTTGCCAATGGTGACAGGTAAAAAATAGGAATGAAGTTTGCATGCTTGTAACTAGAGTATTATTAACTAGATCTTAATATCCTTTTAGATTTTGGTTCTTAACAAACTTTTCTTTTGGAATCCATATTTTAAGGCCGTATATGGTTCAAATCCAAGAAATATTGGGATCTTAAAAAGCTCTAAGAGTAAATTGTTAAATTATATACATTTTCAGTGGTTAAAAATCAAATATGGTTTACTTTATAGCTGATTTGTTTTTTTGTTTTTTTGGAAAGAGGACAAACTGAAGAACAAATAATGTTGAACCTAGAAATGTATCTTGTTAATTCATGTACCCTTTTATGTGCCCTATGCAATTCATGTGCCATTTTATATGTTGAGAGTTTGTGCATGATATGATCCCAAAGAAATCAATTTGATGATTTGTTGTGGATTATTTCCTTAACACTGATGTGGCTACACCACATATATATTACTTTTTGTTGTGACATGTCACAGCTCCAGGCTGCAGTAAATAGACCTTAATGTAGAATCCTTGATTTAAACACACCTATTATCCTTTGTTCTTTTGTTAGTCGGTGTAATTATGCCAGTTTTGACCTATTTAACCCCAACTTTACCCTGACAACCACCGTGGCTCACACACGTTCATTCAGTTTTGAATGAGTTTGCTGACACCAGTTGGACCAACACATATCCCATTTTGACACCCTGTCTGTTTCATGTAGGTCTTTTAAGGAGTGACAGGATGGGGTCAGAGGTGCATTTCCTGCAATATGACCATTTGGTCTGCTGTTCAATAATATCTAGCCTTCAATTGCTGAAATTGTAGCCTACTTTTGATTGGAAAAATGCATGTGAAAAAGTTCAAAAGCTGTAGAGTTTATATATATATATATTACTTCACAGCAGAGACAGAAATGCTTCTCACGGGAAAAGTGAGAAAAGTACATTTGAAATTACCCATATAGAGAAATATCATATGTTTTCCATATGTATTAATCTTTATCCAAAGAGTCATTTTGAGCATCTTTGTGGGACAGGGAATAAGCTGGTTACCTCTCAATTGCTAGCACCTGTTTTGACATCTACTGAAATGCGAGTGTCCTTTGACCTTTTCTATTCCCATGCTTCACAGAGCAGCACCAGACTCTCACAGACAGCTGTGTCAACCTCAGCGGGAGCAACTGTCATACCTAAGGAAGGACAACACTTTTAAAGCTGAAGAATTATGGTGTGCCTTGACCAACTCCACTTTTAAATGTGCATTGATGTCATTCACATTTGACAAGATGGCCTATACCCTGGAATCACATGTATCATAAAACAATGTATTTCTGTCAAAATGTACCTACATTCATTCCAAAATGACTTTCTTTCTTATGTGGAAGTAGATATTTATTTAAATGATTATGAAATGAAGTGTTTTGTCCATCATGCAATAAAAAAGTCAGTGTGATCCAAAACAACATTTGACCCCATTGACTTTCATATACAAAAACAAAATAGAACATGAGGAACTTAACTATGTACTAACATTTAAATGAATAATTTGGTACAATGTATTTATTGTATATACATGTTCTTACATTAAACGTATATAAAAAATAAAAATAAAAACCATTGCACCTAACAATTAATTTTTTTATTTAAGTACATAGTAGTTAAAGACATCTCATATAAAGTGGGACCATTTAGCGCCCTATAAAATCTATTTTATTTTAGTTTTTTCACCCCAAATTCCATGGTTTCCTTTTTAATTGTTCTGGATTCTATTTTAATGGTTTAATTAAATTTCAATAATCAAAAAGGATGTCTAATAAATTGAATTCATAAAACTTCAACAATTAATAATTTATTAAAATTTTACCAATAACAGTAGAAATTCTAACCCTAAGTTTTTTTTTTTTTTAATCCTGTGTTGTCAGTTTACATTTTTCTAGATTCTGTGTTAAAAATGATTATCAAAAATGGTGCTAATCAAATGAATGCATAACATTTTAACAATTTAAATAATCTTTTGAAATCAAATTAAAATGAAATTTGAATAATTGCTTTCATATTTTAGCAAACAAAGTACTGCACAACAGAGGTTTAAATTAAAGGTTTAAACTAAAACATATATAGATATTCCTTAAAAATATTAATATTATTATTGCTTCACGAGGTACATTCTGTACATTAGTAATCTATTTCTATCAAAAAATTGAGTTAAACCAAGTTACATGGGACCGAGCATCATGAGTTCAAAACCTAGCCTTCATCTGCCAAAAAAGCTCTTGTGTCTGAGTAAGAGAAGGGAATTATTTGTCAACAGTAGTAAGGACTCATTTGGGGGAAAACGTGGATGTTCATACTGTAAAAACTGTGGTATAAGCTTCAGTATCATAGTTTAATTTGAGGAGAAATGTAACCCAAAAAGATTATGGCTATCTGCTTCAAGTCCTGTGCTGTGCATTTGTGTCCTGAGAATCAGCTGTTTAAACTGGACTGCCTGAAAACTTATATGTCAGCCCCCGGAAAAAGAGAGAGCTAAATGACCTCTTAGAATAAACTTGGATGCTGCTGCTCTAGTGACAGAGAGGAACAAAGTTATTAGCACTGTGGGGCCCAGCTTGACTGCCAGTGTTAAAAATAAATCGAGCGGTCAGATTTGGAGCTTACGTTCTACTCGAACACTGAGCATTCTCCCTCTCTTGTTCTCTTTTTTTCCCCGTTGACCCGAGTGAACACTTGCTTTGTATTGTTTCCGTAGTGCATTAAATACACACCCTTACAATTGTTTCACAGCCTTCATGGGATTAACTACTGAAAATGACAACCAATCAGTTTCAATTCTTATATTTCTTGCATGAAATCTAACGCATGAAACAGCAAAACATTCAGGATAATGGGCAATTACTGCAGATTCGTATAGCTTTAGAAGCAAAAATATCTTCACTGACAGGTGTACGGTGACCTGACGGCATATGTTGTAATCCTCAGTAATGATGTAGATGGAAATGTCTAATTTGTTACTGTCATGTGCAGCCACAGGAAACAGTAATTGTTGAGCATGCATGGTGCTATTCCTGCAAGAGCAATGCCGCTGGCTATTTGTGGTGGTTTAATTCTGTTAAAAGGGTGCAGAGTGTTGGGTTTCAGAGTAAGCCTCGTCTCTGGCCTGAGGTCTCTGTGAATAGGGCTGGGTCTCCTGTTGCCTGGGCTTCTTTTAGAACACAGGTGCTGACTTCAGGGGTACTGGCGTGCTTGTTGCAGGGGAAAATGTACCAGACCTCTCCCATTTCCTCCACAGAACTAGGTCGGGGTTCGTGATGTGGACGGATCAGTCTTGAAATCGTGTGGTCATCAAGGCACTGTTAGTTATTTCAGCTACAAAATCTACACCACTCATAACTTATAAGTAGATATGGATATTCATATGTCTATTGTAGGAGTATGGCTAATGTAAACAAATATGTAGTACATGACGTGATTAGTAAGATTTTCATTTTGAATTCTCTAAGTGAAATATACAGTATATATATATATATATATATATATATATATATATATATATATACGTTTATCAAGGATGCGTTAAATTGATCAAAAGTGACAGTGAAGAGAGACATGATGTTACAAAAGATTTATATTTATTACATTATTTGTAATAAATAAATTTAAGAAATGCTAATTAATTATGTTTATTGAACTTTCTATTCATATATTTTCTCTATATTCACTCTATATTCATTCTTATTTTAAACTCTATAATTATATGTTACAGTACATATTTCCTTTATAATGCTGTTCTTTTAAACATCAAAGAATTCTGGTATCATTTCACACAAAAAAATTAATAAATACAAATAATTAAGCAGCACAGCTGTTTTCAACACTGATAATAATAATAAATGTTTCTTGAGCACAAAATCAGCATATTAGAATGATTTCTGAAGGATCATGTGACACTGAAGACTGGAGTAATGATGCTGAAAATTCAGCTTTGCCAACACAGGAATCATTTAAAATATATTATAGAATATGTTTTTAATTGTAAGTAATAATATTTCACAATTACTATATTAGGCTACATTAATATATAAATTAACATTTAATGAATAAACTATTTAAATCTTGCTAGATAACATTATCATTAGAACATACAGAATTCATGTTTTTAATTGAACGTTTCACCTAAATTGTTATTTGTACAAAAGTTTGAATTAGAATTTTTTAGCAGGTTTAAAACTGTTCCCACTGTAAAGGCTATATTGTACTAAGTTAGAATACCTTGAGTGCCCTTTATCTAGACATAATTTATGTGTCAAATACCTCAAAATAATGTTGATTGTCGACATTACTGTTGATGCTCAGAAAAACAGTTTGTAGTGCGTCATTCGCAATTTATCAAAATAAACAGAAACATCTTGATCACAAATCGTTCAAGCCTTGAGCCTAAAGCCCGCTTGCTTGCCAAATCCCAGACAGTAGTAACACTAGCTTGTTTCAGCTGTGACTACTAACCCACTACTGTACAGAAGTCACTCGCCCACAGTTGTTTCCTGGTTTCCTCTCTCTCTCTCTCTCTCTCTCCCTCCCTCCCTAAAGGAGCCATTGAGATTGGGTGTAAAAAGAGGAGCAGTGGGTGTAGGGTGTCTCGAGGCGAGTGTGAACAGCTGAGAGGTGCGATTTCACAGGCTCGCTCTCCGCTGACACGGCCCTGATTGGGTTGGACAGAAGGCATAGGAGAGGCCCTGGCTCCTAAAGGACACCAACAGGTGGGGGCCCGCAGGGGCAGAGGGGGGAGTTTAAGGGAGGCTGAGCACTTGAAAAGGCCGGGAGCATGTGGCCATGTCTGGGCAGAATCCACCGGTCATGCAAAGAGGACGATACACTGTAGCACTCAGCAGAAGAGGAAAGATGGGAACAGAAAGGTGTGGGGAGAGTTTTTATTTATTGGTAGACTGGTTTTGGAATCAGAATAGGTTCACACGACGTCAATTACAACATCTCGTACTTTTGTTATGTATTCATTTATTTAGCAAAAAAAGTCATTTCTCATTCTTTAATTGGCGAAGCAGTCTAGATGAAATATCTCCAAATTATTTCAGATAAAATGAGGGCAGCCAAACTCTTGTCCATTCCATGTCTGGGATGAGCAACCTGCGATTTATAAGAATTAAAAGGATATCTTCTTTGAAATGTTTCATTTCTTTCTTAGCAGAAATGAATGAAGATATACGTGTATATAGCTCCAATATGATTTGGACTGAGATTCTGGGTGACATCTCTCTACTTTACGAGGCAGCAAATGGAAGATTTTACACCTCTTCCACTGGAAATGGTGCTGTTAAAGGAAATGGAGGTATGAGCGTGTCACTGGGTTTTCACCTGAGGTGTCGTAGCACGTCTTTGATCCACAGTAAATCAAGCTGCTATATCAATAAGGAGTAAAAAAAAAAGGGCAGTTTGCGCATATTGGACTTGCTACATGGCATAATGAGAATGTGAGAAAGATGTTCGAGTGCTAGATGTGCTAGTCCTCTTCTGCTTGGCTGCTTTCCTCCTTGTACAGATACGTGTCAACACAAAGAATGATTATGGAAAGGACAGGATAACTTCATACAGGTAAATTCAGTTTTTCTGTAACATTACTCATTCAACAGAGTATGTCATTTTTTGTTTGTTCGCTTTAGTGAAAGGCTAAAACATTGCTTTTTTGGATCATTCTGGCCAATGTTGTTGAAGTTATCTAACGTTTTTATATAACAATGTAGTTATGAAGCAGAATAAAAATGATAATGGATTGTAAAGATAAATAAATGACCGAACAAACAAACAAACAGTAATGTTATCTCTTCTCTCTGTATGACCTGTGCATTTTTCCTGACAGCTTTGTCTATTCTGTGAGGGAAACTGAAATTTGCCCCTTGTGAAGACATGCTTCCTTATATGCCCATATGAATACTCAAGTTATGGAATGTAAGGAAGTGTGTGGTTTCAGGGGGAATCCGTCACCACGGAATAGAGCATGCAAATAAAACACAGTGTGATGGATGAAAACCTGATTAATTCAACCTAAATCGAACAGTTTAAAGTTTGACACATTTGTGTAATTTTCTATTCTAGGTTCTTTATTGGCATCTGTGGTTCCATGGAACCTTTTTGTTGCACAAAAGGTTCTTTATAGTGGTAAAGGGTTCTTTAGATTAAAATGTTCTTCACACAAATATATATATATATTTTTTTTTTTTTCAGTTCACTGAAAGGTTCTTTAGGGAACCAAAATTAGTTCTTCTATGACATTATTGTGAAAAGCCCCTTTTGGGACCTTTATTTATGAGACTGTAGAGTGGATGAGGTGGTAAAGCTGTTGTTTCTGTGATTTGGCTGGCCGTAGGCCTCCACACCCTGATCATCTCTCACTGACCCATAGATACTGCAGATCAGGGCAGATTGACAGAGTACAGCTGTCCCTTACTTCACTAATCCATGAGAGCTATACAAACCTTATGGGGTTTCCTAAAGAAGACGCTATGCTGAATTATTTCCGCAGCTATCTGCACATTAAAAAAATAAAATAAAAACTGTAATTAAGAATGCTAAACTCATGTTGGTAGCAATGTTCATCCATTGAATTGCACAGAAAAAAAAATCTTATTGAAGAAACTATTTGTAATGAGGCAATCTGTTGCCAGTTTGGATCAATTTTATTTTTTTGGCCTATTATTTATTTATTTTCTCCTTTGTCTTCACAACAGGTAAGCACCGAGAATGATTTTCTGAACTGAAGAATGTCAACATAAGCTCTGTTAGTCTGCCTGGCCGTTCTCTCTTCCTGAAGCACGCCTTGCTGTGGCTGGTCAAATGGAACCAAGTCAGGTGTTTCTGCGAGGTTTGGTCCCCTTCAACCAGCTACTGCGTCGTGAATACAGCCAACATACACCAAAGATTATTAGAGAGTTATTCACTAAAGTGTGTTTTCTTGTGATTTAAAATGTACTACTAACCCTTAAAGGGTTAGTTCACGCAAAACTTAAAATCCTGTCAGTAATTACTCACCCTCATGTTGTCCCAACCCCGTAAGACTTTCGTCACACGCATCACACACATGACCAGCGTCGGCCAATAGTGAGCCTACGTTCTGACGTACAACCCAGAAGCGCTGCGCTGTTTCACTATGTGAACTCACCAGAGGCCCACGCAGAAGAAAATGAATAGTTGAATAAAGTCGTTATTTTTGTTTGTTTTTTTTGCGCACAAAAAGTATTCTCGTCACTTGATAAACTTATGGTTGAGCCACTGTAGTCACTTGGACTATTTTAAACATTGTCTTTACTAACTTTTCTGGGCCGGCAAGTTTCAATAACATAGAAGCCTATGGAGGAGTGAGACAGCTCTCAGATTTAATCAAAAATATATTCATTTGCGTTCCGAAGATGAATGAAAGTCTTACAGGGTTGGAACAACATGAGGGTGAGTGATTACTGACAGAATTTTCATTTTTGGGTGAACTAACCCTTTAAGTTTAAATATATATATATATATAGGCCTATATATATATTTTTTTTTATTCAATAAACTATTTTACTGTTGCGATGTTGTGTTAATTTTCTCCTTTCTTAATTATAATAGAATTTATTTTTTTCATTTAATAATAATCATTCAGTACCTGATTATCATTCATTGATCTTGTGAAAAAGCATTGTATTGAATGTGCACTTGTAGTGCACTTCAAATCTTTTAAAAACTGTACTTGCAGATAATATAATATGAATGAAATAAAAGACAATTTAAGTGTACTTTTTGTTCATATTTTAAATCATTGTGTTTTAATAATCTGATACATTGTCATGCTTTCAGTTAGATTAGAAAATGTGTTACTTTTCTATGGGGATTGAGTTTCTGCTTATTCTTTATCCTGTGGGTGCTAAATGATAGCAGGCAGCTATCTGGCATCACGAACACTTCACAGGTATTACCAAGTTACCAGATTTACTATTAGGTGGTTGTGATATGAGCAATATCACACGAGCAGGGGTGCCATATCAGGTAATCAGTCCCAGTCGTGCCATATCGCACGACTTGACTGCCAATGTGGTATTGTTTTTATACAACAGTTCGATGGAACAAGTAAAACATATACTAGTAAAAACTAGGTGACTACAACAAAGTAGCCTATAATTTTTTTTTTTTTTTTTTAAACAGCTCACTACTTTATTCGTACTTGTCAATCTCAGCATTCAACCATCAATTATTTTTTGAATAAATATTATTTATAAATATATGAAAACTATCTTCTGTGGTAGGCTACCGTCTCTGTGGCAACAATGGTGTATTTCACCGGAATATAGTTAGATAGGCTATACTATAGAATCCTAAATATTAGTAGGCCTATACATTAGGATATTACAAATTATGTATAATATAACCCTTGAATAAAAAACACAAACTAAATGAGACCGTAATAATTTCAAAACATTTGTGTCTAGCTGATTTGTCACTTTTTTAGCATTATGTTTAATTCCTTTGACCACCAGAGGGCTCTGGAGTGCTTCGAAACGAACATGCATTCTCGTACAGCGACTGTCACCGGATGAATAAATGCACCGCAAATTATCCCAATTCCTTTTCAAAATCAGTTTACTAGCACGAAGTCGCGAAGAAATTAAACTGCGGAATCGGGTAGGAGACAGGTTGACAGCATCAATTATGCTACAGGTAAAATTTACAAATGTAAACGTATTTATAAATACGTGCTGTTTCTGAATACAAAGCTAGTAAGTAACGTTAGTTAGTATAGTCCGAATACAGAGCTAGTAGCTCTGATGACTTTAAACACGACGGTAAAGTTAGTTTAACGTTTGACATTCGTTTTAGACATTTGGTTTTATACCCATTAAACTCTGCGTATTTCATGTTTTGAGCCCGAACCAACTCAGATATAGCCTACATAAACAAATTCCCTTTGCATAGCACAAGGTTTAAATACAATGTATATTAATTAGACCTATAATCAATTAAACTATTTAACTATACATTATCAAGCTAATAGTAAAATGTTCACAAAAATATCCCTTTTATAGAATAAGGCTCTGTTTTTTGGAATTAGCAATTTTTTAACTTTTATAATAGCCTAATTTTAGAACTTAAACTTCAGGCCTTATGCAATAGCCTACTGTTAATCCATTAACCTACAACCCCGTTTGGCCAAAAGGTGTCAAACCAACTGTATATTACTCATATTATTATTTCCCATGTTGCACACGGTTTGTTTTTCAGATTATTAATTTGGTATTTTTTTTATATACAATTCTAAACCCATTTAAATAGGTCAAACAGTGTTGTTGTAGTTTAATGGATTTAAATGAGTTCAGTATTATATAAAAAAAATCAGGTTATTCATTCATTTAAATGCAATTTGTTTAATATGGTAGTTTAATGGATTTAAAAGGGTTCAGTAGGCTAATGTAGGCCCTATAGGCCTATAAAAAAGACCAGATAAAAAATCTGAAAAACAAGACTTGTGCAACATGGGGAATAATAATCAGTAATTTGCAGTTGGTTTGATATGACATCTGTCTTACGAATGTCAAACGGTAAACTAACTCTTTAACCTAACGCCTGCATGCGTTTATAGTCATTAACATTTGTTTTGAAGTCGATTAACTTCACGTTTAGTCGTTTTTAGTAATGTTTTAATCACTGAAATATTGTTGTTTGTGATTGTTTTTCATTAAATAAGAATGTTTAAGTTACTACGAAATCTTCACAAGTTATTGATAATTTAAAATCTTTACAAATTATTGATAACTTGTTAAGATTTTACAATAATTGAAACAAACTCGCTTAAGATGCACTATTTAATTAGCAAACAACAATATTTTAAAGCTTAAACCGTTACTAAAAACGACAAAACCTGTAAACAACAACAAAAACAACAACAACAAAACATCTGCATTATTACTATTTAACGTAATGACGTAAGTACGTAAACGTAAACGTATGTCAGGATGGCGCTGCGCTCAGGTCACACAGTTTCCCCTTGAGACCTGGGATCGAATCCCACTTCTGACAACAACTTTTTGTTCTTTTCAACATGATGAGAACATGTTGCTATACGCGAATATGCTCTATTTAATTAAAGAAACGTACGGACGTTTTTCAGCTTGGGCATTTGGGTACGTTGTCACTGTAAATACATTGTACATAAAAGTTCAGCTCACTCGTTTTAATCGCTAGAGGGCGACGTAATTCCTCACGACTGCTTTTCACATCAGATTACCAGCGAGAAGTCACGAAGAAGTGAAACATGGCGGATTCGGGTGGGAGACAGATTGACAGCATCAACCATGCTGCAGGTGAAATATACAGATATTTAAACGTTTTACACGTGATGTTACTGAATTAAACACGTACATAAGCAGTCGTTTAAAGTATTAAGAGAGAGCTTGTGTTACCGCGTGTTACGCCGTTGATCACCACTCTGCCATGTCACAGCTGACTTTACAAATGCACAGTGGAAATTACATCATGCAGTGTTTGACATTTTGAACATATATTAAAATCTAACTATATATACAGGATCACGATGTTCCCTATTGTTTGCATGTGTAACGTGATGTGTTTGTAATATTAACTGAATCTTTATGCAACATTCCTTAGTTTGGTAATGATCGAGTGTGAACCAGTATGATGAAATAACACTGCAAAGTCAATGTCGATGTTTCCCTGTCGCCATAGACATCATTAACATCATTAATTCAACCTTACACTCTAAACAAAAATATATATTCTACCAATATCGTTTGTGCAAATATAGAGCAATTTTAACTTTGCATACGTTTTAAATCATTTTATATGTGGCATAGATGGAGATGGCAAGGTGCAAGAAATTGTACGATCGAAGGTAGGTCTTTACTACTTTTTTTTTTCTTTTCTTTCAATTTACTAGATATCACAAACACAATAGCTTTGTCTCAAAACCTAGTGAGGTTACATGGACAGCGTTTTGGGCTTCTTAGACACATTCTCAGCAGTATGCTAAGATGCCCAAAATGCAGACTAGGTTTTAGAAATAAAAGCCAATTTTAAGCCAGATCAGTTTACAGAGACAACGGATAATTTAAAGACGTGCAAACTGTGATTCCCTTTTTTTTAATCTATAGACTGAAGGTAAAGAATTGACCAAAGAAGAAAAGCAGCGTCTTAGGAAAGAGAAGAAGCAGCATAAAAAGAATAAAAAAGATGACAAGGTTCCTACAGAGAAGGAAAAGGAGAAAGAGAAAGCATCTGTTCAAGCTCCATCAAAACCTGTCACACAGAGCCCAACACATAAAGGTACTTCAGTCCACTGTGCTGTTGCTTAACTATTCTCCTGCAACCTAAGGTTTATTAAAACTAATTTAATTTTGATTAAAATTTTGATTTAAAATACCGTAGGATAATTTGAAGAGAATTATTTATGTTTATTTGTTTATGTAAGGGTATTTTTCTCTCATATTGAGACTAGATTAATATTTAGTTTCTGAGTTAGCTATTTTGAAGGAAGTAGGGACTTAAAGGGTTAGTTCACCCAAAAAAAATTTTATTCTGTCATTAATTCGTTCATCCTTGGAACACAAATGAAGATCTTTTTGATGAAATCTGAGAGACTTCTGTGCCTCCATAGACAGTCTATGCAACTGCCACTTTGAAAAAGTTCATAAAGAGATTATAAAAGTAATCCATATGAATCGAGTGGTTTTGTGAGGTTCATTGAGGTTCGATGAGAACCAATGAGGTTCATTCTCGTGTTACGCAGCACGTTTGAGCTTGCACATGAACCAATGAGATTCATTCTCGTGTGTTACGCAGCACGTTTGAGCTTCAACAAGAACCAATGAGGTTCATTCTTGTGTTACGCAGCACGTTTGAGCTTCCACATGAATCTGTTCATCATATAAAGCGATCAAGTTTCTTCAGAAAATTTGGACTAAACCGCTCAATTCATATGGATTAGTTTTACAATCTCTTTATGAACTTTTTAAAGTGTCGAAGTAGTAGTTGCGTAGCTGTCACTGGAGGGACAGAAATCTCCTTAGATTTCATAAAAAAGAAATCTTCATTTGTGTTCCGAAGATGAACAAAAGTCTGGCGTGTTTGGAACGACATGATGGTGAGTAATTAATTACATAATTTTTGGGTGAACTAACCATTTAAAAACAGACCTAGATAGTAGGGCTGAACGATATGGACAAAATTTCATATCTCGATTTTCATGGCAGATATCTCGATATCGATACAATACGATATGACTACGTAAGTACTAAAAAAAACAATACATTTAGAGTTTGTAAAATACACACTGATGTCTATGGAAGAGGTAATAATAATCCTTTCCATTATAATTCGACACGTTTTATTCATATCAGATACACATTGTGTAAGTAACTTCAATGTTTACTCTATTCTATTCCCAGTTCACCTGCCACTTACTTTTAAGTATTTCGGGAGAAGTGGATGAATTCACGTGTTGTAAACATAGAGGTTGTAAATCCAACAGATCCGATTCTCTGAACTGCGTCTGCGGCACAAACTAACACGGCGGCGCCCATCGCGCATACAGCTGAACTAACGCGATTGTTATAAAGGTGTTTAAACAACAATATACTTCCACTTGCATGTATTTGACAATCGGAATATCAGATATTTCATGCCATAGCTAACACATTTGTGAATATTCTGAATAAAAAAGGAAAAATGAGATAAAAGCAGATCATCATTCATTCAGCGCTGTTGCTGCTGCGGTGTGTCACGTGACAAGCAATGACGCATCACCATGGAAACGCCGCCCCCCCTCTCACAGTATAGTTCCCACGTCCCTGGTAGTGTGTGCGCGCTGGCTTTTGCGGTGCATTCAAGGGCTCTCGTAAAACTGATGTTTGTTGTGACTGCCAGAGTTGTATGCAGGGCGAGCGCGGAGAGGGGAAATCTATATCGTCTATATCGTTGCTTTTTTCGATAGTAATATCTTGAAAGTTCATATCTCGATATAGATACGATAACGATATATCGTTCAGCCCTACTAGATAGGCTTAAATAGTCTTTTAATAGCCTTTTTAGTCTATAGTCTGTGTTTGGGGTGCTTTTTATTTGATGGGCCCTTTGATCTCAGCAGCGGCTCCTGTGCCTGTAAGTGCATCTGCATCTGAATCTCTTGCGGCTGCAGAGAAGCCTGTAAAGACCAAAGCAGAGCTGCGAGCAGAGCGCCGGGCACGGCAAGACTCAGAACGGACATCAAAACAGGGCAAGAAGGAAGGGGGGCAGCAATCCACCTCCAGTAAGCCTAAAGCTTCCCCCAGTGAGCTTCAGCCAGGTAATTCAATGCATCGGAAAAGGATATTCCAGGATAGGAAGTTTGGGCATTCTCACAGTGGCTGATGAATGCCTATTTTTATCAGCCATTCCAATATTGCTGCCGTTTTTTCCCCTCATTTCAAACATATATAAAAAGTAGTGTCTATTTACACCAAGTGTAAGTAGCCTGCCTTGTTGGCAAAGGCCATTTACACTAACTCCGCCCACCATTGTCTCTGAGCCAGACAAAATGACAAAAGAAACTCAAAATTTTGTTAAGTTGAAGAAGCGTATATTATAAAATGTTCGAAAACTGGGAATAAAGTGTCTAACAGGTATTTAATATTGGGAATAAAGTGTTTAACTGTTCATTTGGTGTAAATAGCACCTGTTGCTATTTGCACTTAGTACAAATGCATAAATGCATTAGGGCTGTCAGAATTGCTCAAATGACGTTCGAATATTCCCTCTAAAAAACACACGAATATTCGAACATATGGTTGCGCATTTTGTCAATGACGTGCATTGCGTCAATAACAGGACAAATTAATACAAAGAGACATAACTACTTGTATAGGTAGTTTATTTATGTTTAAACATATTTGACAACGTATTCGTATTACCTACACAAAAACAAGTAAATCACCTAATGGACGCTCTCCGCACGTCAATTTCTCTTCAAACTTTTGCTTTTGACGTGCGAATGGATTCAAAATGTTCAACAGTCCAACTAGACGCGGTAGACGCGAATCCGACATTGAACGCTCCGAGCGAGCTGTGCTGTGGTCAAGGGCGTAGATTTGGTTTGAACATTGGGGGGGGTTGAATTTTCGGTATGCCTCCTGATGCCTCCTTTTCATGTGATCATGGTATAAATATTGGGGGGGTTGTAATGCATAGATTTAAATATTTTTCCACATTCGAATGTAAATTTTCACATTTGAAATTCTGTTTTTTTAAACTATTCGAATATATATTCGAATTTAGAATATTCGTTGACAGCCCTAAAATGCATACATGCTTATGCTCACACAATGCATTGTGAAATATTATAATTTAAAATGTTCTGTTTTAATTTACTTTTAAATGTAACTTATTAATTTTTGTTTTAACTGAGTTTTTAGCAGCCATTACTCCAGTCTTTAATGTCACATTTCAATGCATATTTTACTTATATTCAAATTGAGTTTGACAACTTTGCAAAACATTGATCGAACAAACAGTGATTCAAACAGCAGCATTTCTTGTCAGAACGTTAATGCGAGATATTTTACGAGTCACAATGACTCACAGAAGTGGCTGCATTTGACTGGTGTTCATGTAGAGACTGTGACCGAGCAGTTTTACAATTCTTTTCTCTATTTCTTGTTAGTAGTAAAAAGGTTACCAGAGCACGTTCAGGTGGACGACCCCGCTGCATTGAAGAAGTTGGCCAAAAAGCTTGAGAGACAGCAGGTGAGACAAATCAATGCCGTCCTGCTTTGCCTCTTTTCTGATTACTACCCGTTGACGGAGGATGGATTCATCCAGGTGTTTTCTGAGATCTCTTTTGCAGCGTTTTTAACCCAGGTCCTTCCCATGTCTTACAGAAGTCAGGGCAAGGATGCGGTTTAAATATAACTGGAGTCAAGGTCTGGCTCCACACTTTTGTGTGCAGTGAATTGTTAAATTATTTCTTTGTTTAATGTATTTTTAATTCTTGGTGAAAGTGAACTCAAATTTGATTTTATTGTACGTTGGAGATTGGTGATTTCATTGTGATTATCTTCATTTCATTGTGTTCATGTGATGAGCTAGATGTCTTATGTGGCTGAACTTTCGAGTGAGTTTTTTTTCTTTTTCTTGATTCATAATTTTTCATTTGTTATTTGTTAGGTGTAGATCTATAACACTAGCGTAAAGCTTGGGAAGTCCTCTGTGGAGCCCTTCTTCAGTAGTGCACGTCATGTATGTCTTCATGCACAGTGTTCTGTTGCAGTCTCAGCTCTTGACCTGAGGAGGGAGGATGTGACCTCCACAACATCTTGTCCCTGAGGGAACAAAATATTCACATTAAAAGCTGTTGTTTGCTCTGTTCTCTTAGGTTCCTTTGAGGTCCGATTATGGCTACAAGGTCAGCCTGTTCTCCCATCTACACCAATACAGCCGAAAAAACCCTCCAACTCAGCAAATCAGGTAATGTAACAAATGTGTCTTCTAGTTAGAATATTAACTTAAAAGGGTCCTATAAGGAGAAATCTCCCTTTTTTTTATCCTTTGACAAAATTCATTAATATTCAAAAGTTTGGGGCTAGTAGTATTATTATTATATATTTTTTTAAAGAAGTTTCTTACGTTCATTAAGGCTGTGTTTATTTGATAAAAAATCTGGTAATAACAGCAATATTGTGAAATATTATTACAATTTTAAATATTTGTTTTCCTATTTTAAAATATAATTTATTTCTGTGATGCAAAGATGAATTTTCAGCATCATTACTCCAGTCTTCAGTGTCACATGATCCTTCAGAAATCATTCTAATATGATTTTGCTGCTCAAAAAACTTGTCTTATTAAAATCAATGTTGAAAACAGTTGTGCTGCTTCATATTTTTGTGGAAACAGGGATATATATATATATTTTTCAGAATTATTTGATGATTAAAAAGTTAAAGAACAGCATTTATTTTAAATAGAAATCTTTTGTTACATAAAGATGTTTTAATGTCACTTTTGATCAATTAAATGCATCCTTCCTGAGTAAAAGTATTAATTTCTTTCAAAAAAAAGGGGGAGATAGACATATTACAAATGAAGTATGTATAACCTAAATTAATTAGTTGGTTGACTTGTATTGTTTGATATGGTTTATTTTGCAGCATCCCTGCCACAGTTATTCACCCATCCATTGTTCGGTTGGGTCTCCAGTACTCTCAGGGCATAATAGCAGGATCCAATGCTCGATCTGTGGCCCTACTACATGCCTTTAAACAGGTAATTCATAATCAAACCTATAAAATTGCTCAGAAGTTCTTAATTTTTGGATTTAATTAACCAGCAATCATTTTATAGGTTATTCAAGACTATAGCACACCTCCAAATGAGGAGTTGTCAAGGGACCTTGTGAACAAGCTTTCGCCCTATATCAGGTTTACTTTCTTCCTTGTGAAAATTTGTATAGCGCATGCTCAGATGTATATTATTTCATTTGAACTCTGATCTTACATGGAAATGGTTATTTGACAGACACTGCCAATCCTCCTTACCCCTACAGTTTTCTCAGCCAGTGTCGGCCCCTTTCAGCCAGCATGGGCAATGCCATCAAGTACATCAAGAAGGAAATTTCAAATATATCCAGTCAATGCAAAGAAGAGGAGGTAAGAGTATTCAGAATCACTAGTTAGTGACATTTATATGCAGTAGAGGTGTCCCCGACTAAGGATTTTCATAGTGGAATCAGAATCGTCAAGTCTTGCCTATAGTCGACTAATAGTCTAATCGTGTGAGGGGGCGGGGCTTTAACATTTTAACGCCGCGATGTACAGAACGTCACACAAAGATATAGAAGAAAATGTATAAAAACATTTCCAGTCTTTCACTCTGTCCGTGTCCATTTGAGTCTTTTCAAATTGTGCGCGCGGATAAAATACATTCTAAAACGTTTAACGTGAAAAACGTATAAAGGCCTAATGTCCTAAACCTGTTATATTAAAAGATCAAATTCTGTAGACACCTTATTAATAAAGTGTTTTTTTTATATAGCCTATATATTTTTAATATAGCCTAAAGAAAAGCTGATGAGCCCAGGATATGAACACAATGCGTTTTATTATACGTTTAGCATTTTCCTCCCATAGAAAACCGTTAAAGAAAACGCTTTATGTGACTTTCTATAGGAATGTAGTTCATATTCTGGGTTCATCTGCTTATCTGCACATAGTATCGTTTCTTAATAAGGTGTGTGTAGTGCACATACATTTAAGCACATAAAAGTGCCATTTAAGCGTTTTAAAAGCTTTTTTCACGTTAAGCATTTTAGAATGTCCTGAGGAAATCCAACTTGTTAACGTTGGCCAGCAAAAGTGCGATCATGGTTTTCCTGATGCTAAATCCAGCCTTTCTGATGGTGTACATCTTCAGACTTTCTTATCCCAGACATTTTTAAAGATTTAAATCCCTGCCGTCAAGACGCTCCTCTGTCGGTCACGGATCGAAAGTGAAACTTAAATCTGTCACGGGGTGTTTGGATTTATTCACGCTGCACGCACGTTAAAAATATTTATTAAAAACGTCTTTCTTTGCACATTTTTATTGACAGCATTATCATAATAGGCTGTATATTAACGTATTGACAGAAAACCGGTAGTTCTATGTGAAATATTACATTGAGCACCCTCATATAGCCAAAATAACATGATCCTCGTTTAATAACACCTCTGCGAAGATTCGACCGTGAGTTTGGTAGTCGAATCAGGCTCCTTCTGTCGAAGCATCGAATCTTCCACTATTCGGGGTCACCCCTAATATGCAGTATTCTTCCTGATCCTGTGATTGTCTAAAAGCAACGTTTTCTCAACAGGCGAAAGGGAAACTCCAGGATTGTATTGATAGTTACGTAAATGAGAAGATCGTTTTGGCTTCTGAAGCCATTTCTAAGTATGCCATTGAGAAGATAAGTAATGGAGACGTCATTCTTGTTTATGGCTGGTAAGATCTTTCACTGAATTGCTATAATCCTGTAATAGTTTGGATTAATGCATTTAATGCCTTTTTTGTCTTTTTCCAGCTCTTCTCTTGTCAATCACATTCTGTGCGACGCTTTTGAAAAGCAGAGGAAGTTCAGAGTCATAGTCGTTGATAGTCGACCCAGGCTGGAGGGCCGAGAGGCGCTGAGGCGTCTGGTGAAGAAAGGCATCCGATGTACTTATGTGCTCATATCTGCCTTGTCCTACATTCTGCCTGAAGTGAGTCATTCTTTTCAGTAAAGCTTGTTACTTGCTGTGATTTTTGCAAGCACATTTTATTTTTAGCTCATTGCGAGGTAATGTGCTTTATTTCCAAAGTGCTTGTACCCTCAAAGGAGTGATTATGTGTGTGACATCAGCAGTAGCTAAAAATATTAATAAGCCTAATTATGGATTGGTACTCTTGTTCTTAAAGACACAGTATCAACTGCAGTGGTGCTAGTAAAGCAAAAGGTTGACAAAGATAACTACTCAGTTTTATAGAGTTTAGAACAGCATATGGACTTTATTTACATAAGTATACTTTTGATAATGACACTCTTAGATTGCTGTTACGGTTTTATTTAAAATAATTTGAAAATAATTTGAAGATTTTTTTAAAATGTTTTTGAAAGAAGTCTCTTATGCTCACCAAGGCTGCATTTGATCAAATATACAGTAAAAACAGTAATATTGTCAAAATATTATTACAATTTAAAAGAACTGTTTTTGATTTTAATTTATTTGAAATGTAATTTATTGCTGTGTTGGTAAGGCAGAATTTTCAGCATCATTACTCCAGTCTTCAGCCACATGATCCTTCAGAAATCATTCTAATATGATGATTTGGTGCTCAAGAAACATTTCTTACTATCAATAGCTGTTTCCATCCACCTATTTTTATGTGCATTTTGGGATATCGCATTAAAAAAACGCTGAATGGAAACGGCAGATTCGCATCAATTATTATAAAACATTTTTTTATCTGATAAGAAAACATGCACATGGATTGGATAACTGGACTAACCAGCAGACCACTGTCTGTGCGCTCAGGGACACAAGTCATCTATGTTGGAAAAAAGAGCCACGATGGCTTCTCCAATTTCAGCAACTTCAATTTTTATTACAGATATTTTCCAGGAAGTGACGATTTTGTTCTCTTGAACACGAGATGGAAATGCTGTTTAATTCGCGAATGTTTAATGCCATATTCCAAGTTTAACTTTAAATGGAAACATAGCTAATATTGAAAATGGTTGAAATATTTTTGAGAGACACTTTTTTCACAATTCTTTGATGAATAGAAAGTTCACAAGAAATCTTACTGTCGTACAGACCACTAACTTTTGAATAGTGTACTTGAACTACAGTTAACTTGCCTTTATGTTGTCATTATAAACATTGTTTCCATGAATGCTGAATCAGTACTGGCACTCTCTTATTTCCAGGTATCCAAGGTATTTCTTGGTGCCCATGCACTTCTTGCCAATGGCTATGTGATGTCACGTGTGGGAACTTCCCAGATTGCTCTGGTAGCAAAGGCCTACAATGTACCAGTGCTGGTCTGCTGTGAGACCTACAAGTTCTGTGAACGAGTGCAGACGGACTCTTTTGTATCCAATGAATTAGGTAACACTAGCATGTGTAGCATGATTGGTAAATTTACTATCATCATTTTTGTTATTAACATTATTTACACAAAAGTCAACCCTAATGGATTTTTACAGATGACCCTGATGACCTGATTGTGACCAGAAATGGGAAGACCCATCTAGAGAATTGGCAGACTGTTAAATCACTGGGGCTTCTGAACTTGGTGTATGACGTGACGCCACCAGATTTTGTGGACCTTGTGATTACTGACTTGGGCATGATCCCCTGCACCTCTGTGCCTGTGGTACTGCGAGTCAAGAACGTGGATCAGTGAAGAGCAGATGAACACGGTTCGGCTTTCCTTTTGCATCTGCACATAAGAGTATGTGCACACAGGGCTTCTAGCATGAAGTAAACATATCTATGAAATGGAACAAGCTTTTCAAATAAAGCTAGAGTTTATGTTCTCGCTGACGGGATCCTTTCAAATGTGTAATTGAATTCCAAAATGACAGTCCATTTCAATCCACCTAAAGGAAAATTTTCAAATCACTTCTAGTTGTTGTACACAAGATCAAGAAAATCAGATTTGCTTGTTCTTGTGTCAGAACCACAACATTTAAAGAGTGTCGGTAAAGCACATTTGCTTTCAGTTTTGGCTCTTCATGATGGTCAGTGCATAGACATAAACATTAAAAAGAAATATATATCATCCTTTTTGGATTGTTGCTGTTGCTGAATTCCTTTCATAGATGTGAATAAGGGAAAAGGAACATGGTGCAAATGTAAGACCGTGCAAAAGCTGATGATAAGGGGTTTTGTTTGTATTACCAAAACCTTGAAAAGGCTACAGAAAATAAATAATTTAGATAAACTGTTGTTTGCCGATTCTTTTGTGACAAGTCTTTAATTTTTGGTACTGGTTTACCGAGGTACATGCTGAATTCTTCAACAAAATACTACATTGAAAGAAATGAGATTTGCATATTGTAACATGTACTGTCAGTATTATACTAATAGTGTGTACCTTTTTAATCTCATTAGCAGATGAAACCGATTTCCTTTACTCTGCCAAAAAGGAAAAGCATACAGTTTTAGAGGTTAAATGGTTATCGGTTAGTGTCTAACATGTGACATCTGTGAACAGCAGGATGTGGCAGTAACAATATAAAACATTTTCACAAATCACAAATTATAACAGTCCAATGACATCCATTTCCCCCCTCCCTTGTAAAATGAAAGCTCTTTAAATATCTTTGAAATCAAGATAATGTTGTTTTAAAGCAACACAGAATATTTGTCCTTAAAATATGTCAGTGCTTCACTTCTGTCAGACATTCTGGCAGCAAGGTCAGTCTATGGTCAGTTTTCCCTTTACAGACCTTTTCAAGGCTGTGAAAATGTCAGTGTTCACCGAAAAATTTGATAAAATGTACAAATAAAAAGGTTTAAGGACTTTGAGGGTCAAAAGAAAGTGAAAGTTTAAAACATAAAAAAATTGTGCATTAAGTTATTTAAAAAAAAAAAGAAAGAATGCCATGCAAACCTGCTTTTGACAAGTTTAAAAAACAAGAAACTAAAATGTTCATGTGATGGTTAAGCTTCCAGTGTATGAAACTGTTCTCATCTCTTCTCTTGCATCATTTTCAATAAGCTTGATGCATTTTGTGGCATGTGCACCTTTGTCACTCCAACAAGAGAAGTCTCTTTAAAATTCAAGTGGTCTCGACCTTTCGTCTTTGAGTGAACCAGAGTAACGATGAAGCCACAACTGTTGATCCGGTGAGTATCCCAAGCACCTTACCTATGGGAAACTCTCCCTGCAATTGAGAACAAATAATGAACATGCGCAATAAAGGAGTGATGGCCAACCTGTTAAGGCTGATTTGTCAGGGGTCTCACCTGTCTCATGCACTTGTATCCGTGGAAATTACGGAGACAACCACACTCAAAGAACCCTGGACCATATGGGCTGCAAAATGAGTTTTCAGGGCAATTCCAGGCTGAAGAGACAAACAACATTCAAGAAATGCATTGAAATGTATTTTAAAGATTGAGATCCCAGTTTACTGATAACTTACGCATCACTGCTGTCTGATTGCAAACATTTTTCTGTCCTTCGCAGATTCTGACATTGTTTTTCACTTCAACCGCCTCCCATGATGAATTGCCCCCCGGACACTCCAGTTTTGAGGGTAGTAATCTAAGTAAAGATTTGTCAAGTCACCTTGTTAGCTTAAATAAGGGATTTTCAATCTTGTAGATGCCATGGACCCCCAAATATCATCGTCCTCGTATGAGGGACCTCCATCCTAAAATGTACATGTTTTCATGTATAAAGACCCAATTTAAACTGAAATTTTTATATAAATGTGTAAAATATTATTTGGAAAATATGTAGATTTTATTACATTCATTTTTTTCCCACCGACTACTATAGCACTGTACTGTTAGATGTATTATTTATTTATTTAAACATTTTATTATGTATTTATTTTTAAGAATTATCATTTATTTTAATCCATCTATTTTTCTTCTTTTATTATTTAATTACTTTTTTTTATTATTATATATTTGTTACGCTTTTCTTTCTAGATTTGTCCACTGACCCCAAGCAATTTTGGCCCCCTGGGGGTCCCCAGACCTCAGTTTGAAAACCCATGAATTTAATGTTATGAACTTGATATACTGTGCTCATGCATAACTTACAATTGGGTAAGATGGCTGAAACCCTGAAATACGAAATCGCTCAGATTGGTGATCGGGTTGTTGGAGAGATCTCTGTGTAAATGCAGTTCAATATTGTTTAGATATTGCACTTAATGCTGAACAAGACACATTCACAGATATTAATACAACCTGATCTGGTACGTACATTATGACTGCTGTGGATGAATTATACAGGTGCTCTACATGACTGATAGAGCAGTTTGACAGGTCCAACCTAAAACAGGATAAAGATAATCGTACACAGTTAGATTTACAAATAGGATATATACATATACACACACACATATATTCACAATAAAAAAAAAGTGGAATACTAGAAAGTTTTCCTACCCTATAATAGTGTCTATATTGCTGGCATTATTTTCAAAACAGCAGCGTCCTTTAATCTGGCCTTTTTTTAGGCAGAAATCCCAGACAGGACTGTCTTGTCGTACAGTCCCTTCGCACATTTGACATAACTATCGAAAATAAAGGTTGAAAGCTTTCAAAATATTATAGAACAACATGCGTGCATAAAATGTGTTTACAATGAGTTTTACTTTACAGCATGATGACAACAATGTAACATGTAGCATAGCATGTTTCATTATAATCCTTTAGCTGTACAACTGTGTTGCAATCATTATAGTCGATCGTCTCACCTGTACATCAATATCCTGACTGTCGACATATGCACTGAATAAAACAAATAAAACAGTATATAAATACACAGTAGATACCGCATATGTTGTAATGCTAGCTTTCATTTTCGCCAAAAACAAAATCATGTGACACGATGATCATGTGACGTTCAAGGGCCGCGACCCCATTCATGACATCAAGGCGGCGCAAATATTTTGCATTTCTCATTGTAAAATTTTGATAGAGACGAAACGCTTACATAATTCACTTTGTTAGACTGATATAGATCCTTGTCGCCATACCTCCAATATTAGTTCAGCCAATCTACATTTATTCAGTCTGGATATTGAAAGGCACACTCCACGAATACGGATGACTTTATAAACAGTACAGGCATACACCCCCTGTTATTATTATTATTTTTAATTTATGCTTAATTAACTATTATCTAACATAGAAATAACCTAGTATAAAATGCAAGTATTTTTAAATAGGAGACAAGAAATGACTGTACCCCCCTTAAATGTGTATTTTGGACTGTCCCAACTCAGAGGTAAGATTCTATAAAATTGTGATAACATAATGGACCGGATATACTTTAGTATGGCAGGAAGACAAATAATCTTATTCGCTTGTCTCAATTTGAGACAAAATGGTATAGTGTTGTTGAGTGCCTTTGTCAAGCTTAACCATTCAACACTGTTAGAAAAGATGATCAAATAAACATTTTTCTTTAATTTAGGCTATGGGAATTATAGGCTACACTATTAATTACAAAACAACATGGTTCTAACTACTGTGCTGCCCTGTGGAGTTACAGGTTAATTTAGGCTAATAAATAAATGTAATAATTTAATTTTGTTATGCAATGTTTGCTGCATAACTGCAAAAATCACACTGAAATTGTGGTTTTATACTAGATATAAAACCTTCTTTTTTTTTTTTTTTTTACTTCAAAAATTACTTAAGAATTCAGACCATATTTTCGTGGAATTGTAGAGTAGGCTACCTCAGGTCACCAAGATGTTTTTTAACCAACTATCATTAAGCCAATATTTAAATATCCGTTTATTCCGTTTAACTGCGCGCTATTGCTTGTTGCATCACAGAGCCATTTAAGCCTATATAAATGTTAAACTTAATATTGAGTGTAAACAACCAGAATTAAGTATACGTTTACATCGTTATGGAGAAATTGTTTTCTACAAACTACGCTTGCAAACTGTTCATGCCACAGGACCTCGAATGAACGTTTTTACGCAATAACACCCCCGGCTAAAGAAGAATGGTTTGGTCCAGACTGTTGCAATGCTTCGGGAGCGCGCAGATACATATTGAATACATTATAGCAGACAGACAGACAGAGTTGCCTGGAAGAAGGTTTCGCTACAATGTAGACTTATGTATGTTCTTCCTAACGCCCTAACAAGTACGAGCACTGTGTCGGCATCTCGAAATGCATCCTGCGACAAACAATTTCTTCATTTGTTTCCTCTCCATACTCGTTCGTATGTAGCCTTACCAATGTAGGCTGTAGAAGACAACCGCGGAGCACCTTTACGTGGAGTAATCTGGAAAGTTAATTGGATTGTGGGCCTCGCGACGACACTTCGGTGTTTTGCAGACTCGCTTCCCACATTCTTTTACAGTGCGTGAGGAAGTGAGAGGACAGATTTGGCGATAAATTGCCGACAATGAACGTGGAATTACCTCCAGTTGCAACATGGCTGCTGCTTAGATGTTTATTGCAAAAGTTCAGCCCTGAACATTAAGAAAGTTTTATTTTTTATTTTTTTATAATCCACTTCGCGAAAAAGAACTTTTCTGGCATAATTCGACCCAGGATTGGACTGGATTGATCAGAGCTAGCTCGCCGTCATTCAGTTTGGTCCCTGCATGACAGCAAACCAACACCGAGAGCTTTCAGTGAACCTTCTCGCTCTTAACAGCATTTTCAGCTTCGTCAGAGACGCGTAATCTTACAGTAGAAAATGCATTTCTCCATCCCCGAGACGGAGGTCCGATCCGATGAAAACGGATCTACATATGTGGTAAGTGTACTGGAGGTCAAATAAGCGATGCGCCAAGCTTTTACATTTGGAGACACCGACGAATAGTGTTGCTTTGAATCTGTGTTTTGAACGAATCTTTTAAGCGAACGAATCTTCTGCTGACTGACTAGAACGTTCATAGATGTCAAATGAGTCATTGTCGTGTTAACAACAAAAAATGTTATTAGGCTATGGAAGTAAAGTGCTTGTTTAGGTTTTGTGATTATTTTTCAATTTGACAAAATACGGAGGAAATGTATATGACGCTTAAACAGTAGGCTAACACTCTTTCTGAAATCTCTTTCGCAATTTTTACAATAAAAGATAACGACCTCTTTAAGTTGTAAAAGACGGTGTTTATAAACGAATCGGCTGAGTAAGTGATTCAATTAGCCTACTAAAAACATTTGCCATCACATCCTTGCATAATAATAATGATAACCTGCAAAAAAAAGCACCGTTGAACGAATCTGAATGAAACTTTGTAGTGAACAGACGGATTAATACAACTCTTCAAAATCTACATTACTCAAAACTTAGTAGATATGAATTTTCATGTAGCCTAGGAGACATAGGCTAAAGGAGACTTAACAATGTGTCTGTGAAACCATATGACTTAATGAATAACAAAAAGGGCACAAAGACCAGGAATTATTGCATTAAAGGTGCAATCAGTTTGGGAAGCTTTGTCACTTTCTGTATCTCTATTTGAATGGTCATTTAGAGTTGTTGTGTGAGTTCAATTTCACAATGTGTCAGTTCTTCTGGCTTCTCTCCCTGAGCCATATGCAGTGCAAGATTGCCATTTATTTCAGCACAAGTTATATTCAGTAAGTGGAATAGCTGGCTCACTGCTCTGAAGACATGACACTTCATTTATCTTTACTATAGCCTATCCATAACAGACAGCTTCGGCTCCTGAGGTTACATCTGTATTATACTGAACTGTGGATTGATTACAGAGTGTATTCTGTTCAAGGACAGACACTGCAGTCCAATCTTCTCGTAGATGTCTGCAGATGTGCAGACTGTGGCGTTGACTCTCTTTAGCCACCAAATTATTTTAATAAAGGCTGAGATATATGAGCTCTACTGTGCACATGGATGCTCTCTGTACAACACCTCCGGTAGATCCACAATGGTTTTAATGCACTGACGTGAAGATGAATGAATCATTCCTAACAGACTGATTGCAAAAGTTGTTTGTGTCCTTCTGTGACAGTGATTCAGAGAGTCATAGAGACACAGACGAGTCTTTCAAGGCCACTGAGAGTTAAATTGGCCAGATGTATGTTTCACACTCACCTTTTAATGCTCTTATGTTTCTTTCACTTTCTTGATGACTAGATATTAGCCTTGTTGTTTTGCACAATTTTAAGTGTCTTGAAATTTTAAATTAGCTTTCATTTATATATTTTAATTATATTTTAACATTTGCCATTTTATATTTCTAAATGTTTTTTTTCTTATTTCAGGGCAACATTTCAAAGTTTTCTTTAAAAATATTTTATTTTATTTCAGCTTTATTTTATTGAACAAATGTTTTAATAGTTTTCATTTTAGTGAACGATAACAACACCGACCCTGCTCAAATTTTCTCAAGTCAACTCAAACTGATATAAAACTTGAGAACGAGTGCTGTCATGAATGGAGGTGGTTTTCTTCAGACATCTAAAGCGTAATGTTGTCTTGATCTGTATTAGGCAGGAAGTTGTGTAGTATACTTTGAAGCTGTTTATGTCACAGAATATGCATACTTTGCAGAGGAGCCACAAAAATGAGTGGGCTCTGTTTTAAATGGCACGCTTCCTGTTCAAACAAAAGGGTAAAAAAAAAAAGTATGATGGTTTGTACTTCCTGAAGACTTCCATACTCAATCTTCTTTATTTTGATTTGGAGACATGTAAGGGCATTGCAGTTTCATCATACCTCTATCAGACATGTTCCAGCTTTGATATCTTTGGTGACTTGCATGTATGAGTTGTGTAGCAGAGCTTTGCTGTCAATAATTGGGTCATACCACAATCCACAAGAATGGCTCAAGAAATGTTTTTGCTGTATTCACTCTACCTAAAACTTAGTGTCTTTTGAAACAACACTCTTCATATTGTTTCATAAGTCTTTCTTTTGAATGTACCCGTACCACACATTTTGGTTTGTGTCTAGTTGATACATTGCATGCTTTCTTTTTTACTCCATAAAGAACAATGGACCATTATCTCCACACCTAAAGATGTGCGAAATGACGAGTAGTCAAAACAACAACAAATCAGGAAGTCAGACAATAGTGCAAAAGTCCCTCAATTTTATAAACACAGCCGTTTCAGATAAGACAAAAAAAAAAAAAAAAAACGCGAGCTTGCGTTCCTTTGACAATGAATGGTGTTGAG
The DNA here is from genome assembly GCF_951802725.1 of Rutilus rutilus. Lineage (NCBI taxonomy): Eukaryota > Metazoa > Chordata > Actinopteri > Cypriniformes > Leuciscidae > Rutilus > Rutilus rutilus. Next base: position 26,205,677 of record NC_140220.1, on the reverse strand, counting down.
AAGTCCATGCATATTAAAATATGATTATTGTGCCTTCCTGATTGTATCTTTCGGAGTGGATGCAATAACAGCAAATGCTGTAAAGCTTTTGGGGAGAAGAAATCGGAACTGAATATGGCATTGGTTTCCAGGCTCAATAATCGCTTTAGATACTAGTTTTGGTTTTTTGTAGAAAGGCTAAAATAATACTAAGGCACCACCATTAAACAAGCTCGTTTGATATAAAATGTTCTTATTTACTAAGCGGCTACATAATTTACACAGTTTTTTTATTCCAGCGTCAAAATATTTCACTTAAGAATTTATTTAATAATTTGATATTTCAGAGTGAATAGTAATTATTTAAATTAATGATTTTAAAAAAAAAATGCACATGGTTAAATCAGCTTGTGGTTATTGATGGGCCTTTCAAAATACTCATGAATAGGCCTATCTATCGAGTGCTTCTTTTTATAATGTACACCTGTACAAATTCAAAAGTTTGGGGTCAGTAAGATTTTTTTTTTTTTTTTTTTTTTCAAAAAGCAAGAAATTACTTCTATTCAGCAAAGATGTATTAAATTGATCAAAAGTGACAGTAAAGAGGACTGTTCTTTTGAACTTTCTATTCATCAAAGAATCCTAGAAAACAATTATCACAATATTCACAAAAATATTAAGCAGCACAACTTATTTCAACATTAATAATAAAAAGAAATGTTTCTTGAGCAGCAAATCAGCTTATTAGAATGATTTCTGAAGGATCATGTGACACTGAAGACTGGAGTAATGATGTTGAAAATTCTGCTTTGCCATCACAGAAATAAATTATATTTGTAAATAGAAAACTGTTATTTTAACTTGTAATAATATTTTACAATATTGCATTTTTTTTTACTGTATTTTTAATCAAATTAAATGAAGATTTCTTTCAAAAACATAAAAAAAAAAATCTTACGGACTCTTTCAGATCCTTAAAGATTATTCATGAATATGTATTGAGTGTTTATTTTTATAATGTGTATATAAAGACTAACTAACTGTTCTTCCTTCTTCAGGCTTACAATATCCATGTGAATGGTGTCTTGCATTGTCGAGTACGTTATAGTCAACTCCTGGGCCTCCATGAACAGGTAAACACACAAATCAAGAAAACACAATATTTAAACAACTAGTTACGAATCACTGGCTGTAAAATCATCCAATTAATAAGTCAGTGCTGTGAATGCTGTCTGAGATATGACAGTGAAATATATTCTGAAAATGTACCTCTTCACTGAAATTGAGGAAATGAAACATAATGAGAAATTACAGTTGACATAGTACCTATTATAGCATATTGGTTTAATTGAAATATATTCTTGTGTTCATTGGGATTTAATGTGATTAGTCACTTTGGCGCCTGGATGGACAGCCAGTGAAATGATTTGTAGCTTTAAATCTAAACTTCAAAGACGTGACCGGGTTAGCCAAAAAAAACTACAGTAATTTGCTTCATAATATTTACTGAGGTTGTGTGAGAAAAACACAGGCATGTTTGTTTTGGACTGGATTAAAATCACAAAGTACACTTGTGAAACACACATTTACTTCTCATCCAAATAGTGAAGTGGTAAAGCTGTGAGCATATTCACCAGTACTGAATAGGTCAGACATGAGGCATCATTCTCTGAAAAGGATCTGCCTATTACCTTTCTTACACCTACCAATTTCATAAACTCTGTGTTTCCTCATGAATGAAAGAGAACTTCAGTGATCTCAGCATTAAGAGCATGTTGTGTTGTTTCAAAGTCGCTGTTGCTAGGTAACAGGGCGTTGAGGACCTAGTCAGATCATACGTGGTCATATGATGCAATCCGCAGAGGCTGTCATGGTGTGAGGCTTGAAGTTAACCCTTAAAATGGACCTCTAATATTATCTAATCTAAAATTAAAATTCTATTTAGTTTCAGCTATATTTCAAATAGTGAACACTGTTTTAGTTTTAGTTTATGATAGCAACATTGATTGATAGATAGATATTTTTTTCTTTCTTCTTGTGCCATTGAATAAAATGCCAATGACACAGATGGAACAACAGCAGGCATCATTTTAGTAGATGCTGTGAAGTGTAAACAGATTTATTAGCGTGGTGCCTGAGAGACCCACAGTCAGCCTGCTCGAGTCTCAGCGGCCAAGGGCAGGCAGTGGTCAGTTTAATTTGTCCTCTCAGAATAACCAAAATGTTCTGTTATCAGATTTAAAATGAACTTCTCCCTCTGTTCTTTCAGATAAAAAAAGAATATGGAAATAATGTGGTCCCGGCTTTTCCACCAAAGAAGATCTTCACTCTCACACCGGCTGAAGTCGATCAGAGGAGAGAACAGCTAGAGAAGTACATGCAAGCTGGTAAGATAAACATCCTTTTACCTGAAAAGGTCACAACCAAAATTATCTTTGTGACTTGTGGTCCATTTGTTTTATCGTTGAGCTCATCTAAAGTGTACTCCTAAAATGTATTAAATTAATGTAACAGATATACACTACCGTTCACTAGTTTAGGGTTAGTGAGATTTTTTTATTTTTTATTTTCTGCTCACCAAGGCTGCATTTATTTGATCAAAAATACAGTTAAAACGGTAATATTTTTAAAAATTGCACATGTTAAAGGTATGGTTCGGAGTAATTTCAACCTAGGGTCCTTTGCACCATGACCTCGAGCCAAACACCCCCCCCCCCAGAAGTTTTTTTTCCCTTGGTCGAACATTATTAAAGTTAGAGCTTATTTAGAGATATCAGCCGAATGGCTTAGTGCAGGCGCTAATGGATCCAAGGTTGTATCTCGTAAATTACCCCACTTATAATGCCCGGTATGGTACCAAACTACTACAGTAGTACAAATAGGTTCTGTACTCATAAAACGAGGCATTGGAAAGTTTGTAAGTACATCAGGAGTTTATTTAAAGGTGCTATAAGCGATCTCACGCATTTTTTAGGCCAAAACATTTTTTTTCACATACCGCAAACAACATCTCCTCACTATCCGCTAGCTGCCTGTCCCCTGAACACACTGTAAAAAAAACACGGTCTCTGCAGACACCACAGGCTCCACAAACTGCAGCAAAAACAAACTGAGCAACAAACAGAGCGACCCACAGCACGAAACATAACAAACTGTTCCAGCCAATAACCGACAAGAATGATGTGGGGGGTGGGGTTCGGGGGTTAGTGCGCGGGTGAGGAGGAGAGAGGGTCTAGCTAGCCTCCGTTTTGTTTGATAATAATTCAAACATCAACAAGAGGTTACGCCAACCGAGATCGCTTATAGCACCTTTAAATAACACTTATCTAATGGCTTATGCTACAGCTAACCCGGGCGTCGAGGTCACTTCCGTGATTTGGGAAAATCGGCTGATATCTCTAAATAAGCTCTAACTTGAATAATGCTCGACCAAGGGAAAAAAAGGGGGGGGGTAGTATAGGCATTTAAAATCGACAGCAAAAATGTTGATGACTCATCCTGCACCACACAGATTTTTGTCCAATCGAATGCTCAATATAATACGACTGCAAGTTGCAAGCCATGACTCATGGCTGTGATTTAAGCCTGTTGGCTATTAAAAGAAACACCCAAACTTCCTGTTTCAACTGGAAATGTGTCAACACAGTATAGAAAACTTGTTTGTCAGCCTTAATCCTTCATATGGGGTTTTATGACATTTCTGCTCTTCCTGAAGAGGATGGAGCTTGTTAATGTTCTGCATTGTCATTCCTGAAAACATCAGGTACACTACATGAAAGAGAGCTACCGATATTGTACAGCGTTTAGAATTTTGCCATGCATGTCATTTAACAGGTTATGGGTGAGGTTTTCTGAACACAAAAGGAAATCGGCAGTGCTGGCAGCACCAAGAGCCGTTAGCTCTAATCCATTCCAGCACTGGCACTATCCATCGAACAAGCTAAGCCTTGTTGAGCTTATTTGCTCACAGTCTGGAGCTGCTCTTGGCTGGGGCTCTCCTCAGTTACATCACTGAGAAACATGGTTATGGAAAATTAACCGAAAATGTTTTGCGGTCGTTTGCTCGTGTGCTATATTGGAAGTAAAAGTAAACCGTATAGTTTATGTTGGTCAGTTTGCCTCCAGCATCTTTTTTCCCCACAAAACTAAGGTTATTATTAGTCAGGGAGCCATGGTGGTATTTTCAAAGAAAAAGTCTGCATGAGTTAACGTGATTTTTGATTAATTAATTTTGAAACATTGAGTTTTACGTTATAGTTCAATTGAGACGAAACACAAGATTAAGAAAGTTGGTTTAAAATATTACCTCAAGGAGGTACACAAAAATATTCTGACAGTCTTTCTACAAACGTTTCCATACGAAATTTGTACCTTGAACTTTTTAAAGGACAGACCAACCACTTATCTAATACTTAGATTAAAACACTGGCCTTGTGCTCAAGTGGAATTGATGTGTTCAATTTGTTTAAGTGAATTGGTTTGGAGGTTTGTTTTGATGAGCTTGGTAAAACAAATTGATGATTTGAGTCATTGTTGAAGCCCTTGCACTGCTTTTTATGGGTACTTTTTTATAGTGAGATACAGTAACGTTACCGTTCAAAAGTTTGGGGTTGGTAAATTGTTTAAAGATTTTGAAAGAATTCTCTTATGCTGAATTTTCAGCATCATTACTCCAGTCTTCAGTGTCACATGATCCTTCAGAAATCAGTATTATGCAAGCTGGTGCTCAAGAAACATTTAATATTATTATTAATGTTGAAAACAATTGCTGCTTATTGTGCTTAATTATTTTGTGGAAACTGAGATCCTTTTGATTGATCGTTTGATTAATAGAAAGTTCAAAAGAACAGCAATTATAAATACATTGAAATAGATATCTAAATTAACAATGTAAAAGCCTTTACTGTCACTTTTGAGCAATTTAATGCATCCTTGCTGAATTAACGGAGTAGTATAAATGTTTAGTTTATTCATTTTGTATTGTATACATTTATAGCATGCTATTCTGATATGAGAGTATAATCGTAAAGGTAGATTCAGTTTATTTAACTACATTTTTATATTAGCTTTAAACCGTTAATGATGAGCTTTTCTCCCTGCAGTGCGTCAGGACCACATTCTGGGATCCAGCGAGGTGTTCAACAGCTTTTTGAGAAAAGCTCAACAGGTAGATTTTCTATATTATTTTTGTTTATTGAAAGTGTGAATTGAGGGGTTTAGTCCAAATTTTTTGAAGAGACTGGATTGCTTTAAATGATGAACAGATGGAAATTAGTATTTTATTTACATATAAACATTGATCAGCGAACATAAACAGAAGCTCATCCGAACCTGCTTGACGTGCGAGAACTAAGCTCACTGGTTCTTTCTGAAGCTCAAACGTGCTGCGTAACACGAGAATGAACCTCATTGGTTCTTGAAGCTCAAACGTGCTGCGTAACACACGAGAATGAACCTCATTGGTTCACACGTCAAGTGAACATGCTTAGCTTCCATTTACTACAACTGATGTGTGCGTTGATAAATGTTCATATGTGAATAAAAGCCTCATATCATCATATAAAGCGATTTGAGTCTCTTTAGAAAATGTTGACTAAACCTCTCAATTCATATGGATTTGTTTTATGATCTCTTTATGAACTTTTTGAAGTGTCAAAATGGTAGTTGCGTTGCTGCCAATGGAGGGACAGAAAGCTCTCAGATTTCATCAAAAAAATCGTAGTTTGTGTTTCGAAGATGATCAAAAGTGTTACGTGTTTGGAACGACATGATGGTGCGTAAATAATGAAATAATAAAAATTTTGGGTGAACTATCTCTCTGATAATTTCCTCTACCACTCCCATTAATGCTAAGAATTCAAAACTTTTAGAAAAAAAGCCTAGTCATCCAGTATAAGGTTTAAATATTGGTAGGTCTGATATATCGCATTTCCTCCTCAAGATATCACCATGTGTCCTGAATGAAGAACCGGTTGATGTTCCTCTCTGTTCACTTCCTTACATTCAAGTACCATTCTGTACTACATTTGTTGCCTGAATCACATAGGTTGCATTCATTCTTTTGGAATTTCATCCCCCAGCTACATATATTTTTGGTAATTTTGCAGTCAGATCCCGGTCGTCCCCCAGCTGCCCATCAGAGAGCAGTCTGCAGAAACAGAATAAGAGATTAGAATTGGCCTTGCGGTTTCATTTTTTTCAAATCTCTGTAAAGATCAGCTGCTGCTCTGAGACCCTCTGCCACAGTGGGAGATGAAACATGCAGGAAGAGGGGTAAAAAAAAAAAAAAAGAATTTGCAAACAGTGAAGGATAGAACAGTGAAAGAACAGTGTTTTTTTTATCCATAAAAACTGTGCACTGTAGTGTTTTGACCCTTGTGGCTTTGTGTTTAATTCAAATATCGTATTACCAAATCACCAGTCCTATCTAAGCTCTTATATATTGTGATAAGCCTGAATCTATACAGTAAATCACACCGAAATCAATGCATTACATTTAATCTAAAATGAAAACACTCCCATGACATGTAAGTTGGAATACACAGGAAATGAAACTGCTCTGTGTGAAAGGGTGTGATAAATATTGCCAGTACTGCATGTTCATCAAAACACTCTGAGATCAGCTGAACAGGAAACATCAGAAGTTGAATTAGAGTTCAGCGCAAGGTATTTCCCCAAAACCTTTAAAAGGGTTCTTTACCACTGGCAAAATGGACTTTCAATAAAAGTTGGCTGCCTATACAATAGAAATGCAAAACTAACCCTAACTGTGCTACCTGACTACAGAAAACAGAGGAAAATAGGCAGGAAACCTTTAACACCCATAATGCACTGGGCATGTTGCTGTCCAAGGCCACTCCCACCAGTCTGCTATGGATACGCTTCCCAGAGTCAAATATTGCCTTGCTTTAGTTGGAAATGCTTCTTGGTAAACTTTCAGTCATAATGGTGTCGACTTGTATTGTCCCCGGGTGCAAGAATTCAAAGAGTAAACATTTAGCAGAAATGAATTGCTTTCGGTTTCCAGTGAAGGATCCAGCTATCCTAGTAGGCTAAAGGCTGCAAAGAATCATAAATATGGAGAGAACACTGCCATGGACAATCTGAAAAACCTTTGAAAATGTTTGTAGTCAACATTTCAAACTGGATGACCATGAACACAGTGTGTTAGGCCAAACGGAGGGGAGAAACTGCCGTTCTGTCAGTTCCACTGTAGTGCCGAATTCTGTGAACCACTGAATTCTGTGACCCTAGTAGGCTTAATACAGTGCAAACAGTCGGGTACAGGTAAGAAAGCTGTTGCCATGGAGTTCCTTTTTTACCAATATGGTGTTTAAAGAGTAGACATAGTTCAGTACAATTTTCAGTGATAAACCTACCCCACCCAGGTAAAATGGAGTCCGAGTAAACATTGTCCATTTACATATACTACCGATACAATACAAAGCGGATTGAAAATTGACGAAGTTACACTTTAAAGAGGACCTAGTATGTCCTTTTAAGAAGTCTTGATTTTGTTTTGGGCGCTTCTAGAATGTTTTCATGCTTGAATGTTCAAAAACCACCTTATTTTTCACATATTTTACATTGTTGCAGCACCTCTTTTCCCAATCTGACAGGTCATGTCTCTTTGAAGCCCCTCCTTTGATTGGTCGACTGGATCAGTGTGTTGTGATTGGTCAACCGATTCGAGCATGTTTTGGAAATGCCCTTACCATAACCGCGTTAGGTCTGGGGTAAAAACAGCGTCCCTTGGACACGGGCGACAACACACTACTAATGCAACTCAACCAGGCCTTGTCCCCATTTATTTTATTTTTTTAATTAAAGAATATTGTGACGCACATTCACAAGACTGCAATCGAGGTGTCTCAGGGAGTTCAGAAACAGTTCTTACTAATATAGAGAATAACTACCTTTGAAGTGGACTTTGTGCTTTTTAACTTTGCAGACCATTTTAATGCTCAAACAGCAACATTACACAATAAAGTAAGTTGAGAATGTAAAAAACAAAGACTTTTTAAAGAGCATCACTGTTTCACTCTTCCACAGGAGACCCAGCAGATCCCCACTGAGGAGGTGCAGCTAGAAATCTACCTGTCCAATGGCCAGAAGGTCAAAGTCAACATCCTCACATCTGACCAGACCGAAGATGTTCTGGAGGTGAGAATGTTGTTTTGTAACTGTTTCCAAAGCACACATCTGCTTCATGTTTTCAAAGCACATCCCACTGGATTTCGTCCTTCGCATATAAGCTTAATAAAGCCTGAACCTCGTCGACGGTCGATCGCTCATATTTTTTAAACAAAACTGTTGATTCCAATAGCAAATGACTCCTCTTACTGCATACACTGCAACAGACTTGGTGGTTGAAATAAATGCTACGTGGAGTCAACCAATCAAAATGTCGCGTGAACTCAACCAATCAGCATGTTCAGTGCCCAAGTCCCACCCCAAAAGTTCCTTAACTTTGAAAAAGTACTACCTCGCGAGCAGGGACTTTCTAGGGGGGAAATTTGTACCTGAAACTTCATTTAGACCCTGGTGTCTGTGGTCGAAACACACCGAGCACCACCCCAAAGTCCCTAGTTCCTGGGGAAACGCGGCTTAACATAAATATCCTGTACATTCATGTTCATTCATGTCTTGTTACAATAATAAACTCATATGGTCTCATACATAAAAACAGAACATAGACTCTTTTCTGATTTAACAAGTAAAGGATTTATATTTGTTAGGACTTTCAAAGTGAACAATTAAATTTGTTTATCGCTCAACAATAGGTGTAGTCTTATGATACAAATAGGGTTGCCAACTTCAGAAAAGGAAAATGCGGGACAATCGTGGTTATTTATAGGAAAATGAGGGACACTCAAAATATTTGTACTGTATCACACAGTGTACGTCATTTCAGTGTCTGCTGTTAAGTTTGTGTTTAAAAGGTTATTATCAGACATAAACACATTTGTATTGCTTAACCTATTTATATATTTAATTCTAAAAATAATTTTAATGTCATACATTAAAAAAGTCACATTACAAACAAACCATAGTTCAAAATAACAGCATTTATCTAAAATAGAAAGCTTTTTTAACATTATACACTAGGCTTACAGTTCAAAAGTTTGGGGTTAGTAAGATTATTTTTTGGGAAAAAAAATAAAGAAAGTAATTGCCTACTTTTATTCAGCAAGGATGCATTACATTAATCAAAAGTGACAGTTAAGATAATGTTACAAAAGCTTTCTATGTACTTTCTAAAAGCTTTAAAACATTAATAATAATCAGAAATGTTTTTTGAGCATATTATTCCCTCAGGTAGATTACATGTTTTCTTGCGTGGCTGGATGTTAGACTCATGAACAATAATCACGTTGTTTGCATTCGCCAAAATTGATTAGCCGAAATCAAAACGTGGACACTGAAAGGAAATTACCGTTAGCGCGAGACGAGTCCGGCTTGAAGCGGAAGCGACCAGACGGCAGAGGATGTTCGCAAATCAAACAATGATTTGTCTCAAAACAGTGATTAAAAAAAGCTGTGATTGGATGATGACAGGTGTCGGTGATCATTCTCAAGTGTCGTGGTCAGCACTGCTGTTGTTGCTGTTGTATCAGTCAGTGGTTTATCAGCTTGTCAAAAAACGGGACACGGGAGGTCACGCACGGGACAAATAAATTAGGCCCAAAATACGGGACGTCCCGCCTAATTCGGGACAGTTGGCAACCTTAGATACAAACCAAACTAACAATGTTCAATAATCTTCAGTTTCCTGTATATTTTCATCTAAATGAAATAGCTGGCAGCTATTATTGTGAATTTCTTTGTAAAAAAATTTGCAACCTTTTTAATGATTTCTTTTTATTTTATTATATGTGTGAAAAATGTGATGATAAAAATATTTGAAATAATTTCAAAAAACATAATAAGTAATTATTTCAAACAATGTGTAAATGATACATTTAAAAAATAATACAAATGCAACATTTTAAATGTGGGGCAAAAGTTGTTTTATTATTCACTTATTGCAGATTTGCGTCTTTTTTCAAATGAGATCAGAAAAGAGCACCAAAATCTGCCTCTGTCTGTCCATTGTCTTTATACACATCTCTGTTCAAAAATATGCAGTTGGTAAGAAATTAATACTTTTATTAAGCGTTATGCATTAAATGAATCAAAAGTGATAGTAAAGACATGTATGTATTGTTACAGAAGATTTCTGTTTCAAATCAATTTCAGCAAGAAATGTTTGAGCACCAAATCATCATATTAGATTTCTGAAAACAGCTATTTTAATTTGTAATAATTTTTCACAATATTACACAATTTTTTTTTATTTATTTTTTTAACTGTAATTTTAATCAAATAAATGCAGCCTTGGTGAGCATAATAGAATTTTACCTTTATACATTTGGCAGACACATCCAAAGCAAGTGACTCATTACATTCAAGGTACACATTTTTTGATCAGTTCAGCATTCCCTGGGAATTGTAGCCATGACCTTGGCGTTGCTAGCACTATACTGTACTGTTTAAGCTACAGAAATGTTTCTTTCAAAACATTAAGAAAAAAAATCTTGCTGACCCTAAACCCCTAGACCCTTTGGTAGCATATGTATACACATATAGTCCACTGTAGGTGTAATCAACACAGACTAAACCCAGTAATTATGTTTATTATTTCTTTGGAAATCATTAACTAGAAGGCAAATATTTATGTGATTAATCATGATTAATCACAATTTAAATTAATTGACAGTTCTTCTAAAGTCTTAGTTGTTCGTTTTTAATGCAACTGAATATAAATAATATTGTGCTGTACAAGTCTTAGTCTGTACAGTAAAAGAACATCTTGTGTTTTTTCACTGATTCTTCACTTAGACCTGCTCTCCGATCAGTGTAACACATATTACAGCTTAAGCCTTAAGGGCTTTAAGAAGCTCTTTGTGGATCATAGCTTTCCCACGTGCACCACACAGAGCCATAGCAGATCCAAGCTCTCATTAAAATGCCCCCTGCACCCATATGGAGCACGCACTGCTCTCCGCTGTGCTATTCAACCACAGTGATGGCCCAAAGTGCCCTTTAGCACCTGATGGAAGTGAGAAAGTCAAGTGTTGTGCATAAAACACGGCCTAAATGTAGTGAAGAGTAACTTGATCATGGGACCTCCTTGGGTGTAATGTTTAACACTTGAGCGCACAACACTCCTGTAAAAGAAAACACTTTGGAAAGTTTTGTCACAAGAAAATCTTGTATGTTTAAAAAAATGCCATATCATTTAATATGGAATTATAAAATAGAATATGAATCTTACAGTAGTAAAAAACAAAACACTTTGGTAACACAGCAAGGGCATTCACTTGTCTATTCTAAATTCACATACACGCATCATTTATCAAAATTGTGTGTGTTGTCTATGAATACATATGCATGTCTTGTGAATAGGTTTAGTCTCTTCTCTTGTGGGTAATAATAAGCGCTGTGCAGATTAATGATGCTTTAATATCCTCATCAGGCTGTGGCCTCAAAGCTTGACCTTCCTGATGAGCTGGTGGGATATTTCAGCCTCTTCCTGGTTCAGGAGAGGGGGGATGGGGGCTGCACGTGTGAGTATACTATTTGACCTATTTAATTCAGACCTTTTGTACAGAAATTTGCCATCACAAGATTTGGCCTGCTGGCTTCAGCTGGAAAGTGCTTTGGCTGTTATTAAATGGTATCTGAAAGTCAACATACTTCCTCTGGACTGGATCTAAATGCAGTCCTTGCAGCTCAAGAGAGGGTCTGTGTTCTGTTGAGATGGCCGCCCACTCTTTTCAAAAGTGAACTGAGGTCAAGTAGATGAAACTTTGGTCAAGCTGTTGTTGGCATGGCACACGCAGCTCTGCTGTAGGCCTGTAATGCATGTTAGGCAAACATTGTTATTTTCATTTCTTGTACTTACAGGAATTGAATTAAGCCCAAACCCTAAGTCTTGTATTGTTTTAGCTCCAAATATCAATATGCCAATAATGTAACAACACATTCACATATTCATGGTTCTCTGTTATCAGTTAATAGCCACATGACATGCAAGTAATAAAAAAAAATATATATACATATAATAATAATTTTTTTTTTTTTAAGCCTATTCCTGGCTCAATCTAAGCCCTGTCTGTGAAACCAGGCCTATAAAATATATTATTATTATTATTATTATTATTATTATTAGTGTTGTTATTGTTGTTGTTGTTGTTCTTACCTCTAATTAAAAAAAAAAAATACTATTGTAATAATACAATTGTACTGTACAATAAAAAATATTTGATAATTACAATTTATTGTTTTCTACAACTTACAATCATAATATTTGTCTTAAATTCTTTAATGTTAAAGCCTCAAGCTTTTATTTTGGCGAAAACTGCAGGTTTAAAAGGAAAGCTTATATATTTTGACCATTTATGTACACGACAACTGCGTTTTGGGAACCTGAAAATATTAACTTTTGAAACCGGTTTTTAAAATGCAAGTTTTTGAAAACTATAGCACTATTGTCTTCGTGTCTATTTGTGAAAACGGTGACGTCATGCGCATGCATATTGCGTGTTTAATCTAGGCGTAGTGTTTCTTTACAAAGTGACTGTCCTGGCATGCATAAATACAGCATTTTTAGTCGTTTTAGCAGATCTGTATGAACGGAGATCAGTTTGACAACATACCCCAAACGTACACAAGTCTGTGTTTAGTTTGCAACAGGTTTTTTTCTTGTTACAAGTCTGGTAAAAATGCTGAAAACGTATGTCCACAAAAATATTGGAAATCATGCAAATGTGAAAACTAAATGAGCTTGGTGAAAATAAAATGATCCTTAAGTTCCCATAGGAACCCGCAAATGAGAAACCCTGTTCTAAGCAATAAGACGTTGCTTTTCACCTTGCCCACAATCAAACAGACAGACAAAGTCCCATAGGGGCCAATAAGCAACTACCCAGAACACCTCAGCAACTACATAGCAACGTACTGAAATCACTCGGAAGGACTAAGAAACTGCATAGTAACACCCTAGCATCGTGATGATGAGTCTTGCACAGAAAAGCTAATGCAAAGAAATATTGAAAGAAATGTTACCTGCTAACCAGTAATCATTATTTTCTTTGTAAGTATTCAAACATGATGCCTTTATCAGCTTTGTGGTAAAACAACACATTACATACTCTGAGAGGGGAAAAAATACTGCATGTAGTTGCCTAGAGGTTGAAAGACAACATGAAACATTGCTTCAATAGAATTTTCCTCGTTGGTCTGTTATAAACCATGTTTGTTGAGACTTTATTGGCAGGAGTAAATGCAACAGCAGCAGTATTCAAATTGGTTGTCACTGTATTGATTGATTGTGTATGGCCTGAAATGCCCTGTGCAGAGAAATATTACTTGCTCCATCTGAAATTAAACCAATTATACTCTCACTGCGAGGTATTGTTTTTGCTCAAGATCATGTTTAATAATATTCTGGCTTTATGCGCCTTTTCGAATGACCAAGAGTGTATCTATCATTTTTCTATGAACACCCCCCAGAGACAAAATAAATGAATTTCCCGAGTCCAGAATCTTTCATTTCTTGTGCAATACGTATCAGTTCAGTGCGCAAGAACAGGCTATTTTTTCCTCGATTGTTCTCTTTCCAATTCTGCCGTCATAGTGTTACAGAACTGAAAATCGTTCAAAGGATGAATCCCTTGGAGGGCAGTAGAGTTATTGGAAATGGAATTGTTATTTTTCTTTAGACTTCACAGACTCGGTCCAGTTCTTGAAACTGGAGGGCATCTCTTCTCTGATTTAATGCAGATGTCTGGCAGCCGCTCTCCTTGTCTGCATGTAACGTTGTCGTTTTGTTTGTGGAACTTTCCATGTCTACGTTTTTATATGAGCTGTCATTGTTGAACTACTTTTAGCACAGAATCCTCACGCATCCCTGAGGAATGACATGCTATGTGCCTCCCACTCGGTTGCCAGATCCTCACCTGAAATTATCTTAATTCTGCCAGATAGGATGGAAAACAGTCCCCATAAGAATCCTTCCCTAAAATTATTTTGGCATCCTGCCCATTCTTGGCAGAAATACGCATTGAGAAAAATAAAGGCCTGCAAACAGAACTTGATTTTCTATTGACTGATGGTGGAGCCAAGAAAAAAGAAATAAGTGCCAAAGAATGTCTGTGCTAAAAACAGAAAAACATCCTACTTTATTATTATTATTGTTGTTGTTATTATTATTATTATTATTATTATAAATACTGGAAATAATCCTGAATATAGTTATAAATAAATACTGTAGTAGTAATAATAATAATATTATAATGACAGTTTATAACAATAATAATGTTATTATTGTTATTAAAATATTTCTTTTACAACATTTGAGATCTTTACAGTGACAACTATATGCTATAATCATACAAAGCAATTAGAAGCGTGGTGATGTAGTGCATATGTATTTATTAAGATATTCCCATCACATAATACCGTTCTTGTCTTAACATGCTGTCTAATGTCAGACCGCTGAAAGGGTAAGCCAAAGAGTAGAATGAACTGTTGTGATGGCATGCACTATGCTATAGATCTAACTGTCGTCTCTTCTTCTTTTCACACTCCTGTTTTTAATGTTTCTAAAAGCTCAGTTCCCATTTCAGTTCAATCCCTGGCTTCCATTTCTCTCTCTTTCCCAACTCTAGAGAAAACGTATTTTTCTAACAGCTGCAGTATTTATTCCCTCCCTCCCTCCCTCTGTTCCTCCTCTCTTGCACAAAGTGATAAACATGTTATTGTGCCCTCTACGGCTTTAGCCAGATGGATTCTCCCCCATCTCACTTTGTTTGTTGTCATTGTTATTACTCTCCAAATGTCCTTGAGTCTGAAGGCACTCAAACATTTCATCTGGTCTCTCATTCCCTCCATCCAAACCTCTCCGACCTCCCACGGTGTCCCAGACGTGAGAAAACTGCAAGAATTTGAGCTGCCCTACGTGTCCATCACCAGCCTGCATAGTCCCGACTACCGTATTGTCCTCCGTAAAAGGTACATAACTAATTTTGGAAGCATTATGTCCAATAGCAGAGTATGTATAACAAGAGTATTTATATAGCTCAGGGATGAAGTGATTTGATGTTCTTAAAATACTTCTATAACAAAAACAGCCTGTTTAAAGGGATAGTTCACCCACAAATTATTTACTCACCCTTAACCTGTATGACTTTGTAACTATGTTATTTTGAAGAACATATGAGTGTTTTAAGCTTCAAAAAGGATGTAAAAGCACCATAAACATGTCATTTCAAGTCTACGGAAGCCATATGATAGCCAAAAACAAAACATTCTGATTCATGAACCAACCATTCGGATCAGTTTGATGAACTGAATCATCTGATTTATTTCAATTAATAATGACTTAAATTTTATTTTCCTCACACAAAGTTATCAGATATGTTGTAATATCCCAGAAGTCCATGTTCTAGATACTTTTATGGTGTGTTTTTTGTCATTTTTGAGCTTGACCGGGTAGTGCTTATTCGGATTTATTCAATGGATAATAATAATAATAATGTCCAAGATATTTATAAAAAAATAAATCACCTTTTATGTTCTACAGAATAAAGTCATACAGGTTTGGTATAACATGAGGTCGAGTAAATGATGACAGAACTTCATGCACGTTTCCTGAAGTTTAACTTTAAGTCCTCTCAAAGGGCTATTCAACACATGGATATTTGCTTTAGGAAGAGGTACCCTACAAGGGCTCCATCTTCACCCTGTTTTATATCCTAGAGAGGCACTTTTTTGCCTTCCTGTTGTAGAGGTGGGTATTATAGTTACCACAGCCAACTGCTCGTGTGGTTCTGTGCAGCAGTCGTTTTCGTATTTCCCACTTTAGACTTTTTGGACTTGAGGACAGCTTGATTTAGACATCTCTTTTGTAACTCAAATGTCTTTTATAACTCTGAACTACTGCGCTTTACACAATCTCTGAAGTAGTTTAAAGCAATTCAAACTTCATTATTTATTCACAGGAAAGTGCCAATCTGCTCACAGCTTATAAATTTTGATGTTGCTAGTGGTTTATGAACAGCAGTATATTCATCAAATGCCCTTTGGAGTGCACGGTTTATGTAATGCCATAATTTGAGAGAATCAAGGGAGATTATTTATGTAAAACCACAAGCATGGGCATAGAAAACACCATGTGTTTCACCATGTGCAGTGGGAAGCAGGTGTGAAGCTGTTATGTGAACATAAATTTCCCATTTTAGCATATTAGCACAGCTTAGCAGGGATTATTTTGCTAAACTGGTTCCACTTTCACCTCTTATATATCCTTACCTCTGAATCTCACACCTCTTCATCATGTATGGTTGAAAAAGGTGCATTTTTTTTCAGTCCCCTGAGGAGAACCACAGGCCTCTTGACCTACTTTACAAGAGCTTACAGACAGCCTTCAGCCAGATCCCACCTGTTCACTACATCAGGAATGGGATATAGATCTGGCTGCTCTGATTGGCTGCTCACAGTGACTGGAAAGGCGTATAAAACAATGCAGATATATTTTAAATAGAGTAAATAAATGTAGCCTTTGTGAGCATAGGAGACATAGGAGTACATTTTTGAAAAGTTCCCATGCCTTCTTTTCTGCTTGCTGTCTGTCATGTATAGTTTAACCCTAGAATGCATGAACCAAAAGTCCTGCACGAATGCATAAAGGGGGTCAAAGTGACCCATACTGGAATTAATGTACTATAAAGTAAATAATTTAATTAATTGATGATACATAAATAATATATCAAACATGTTTATTTTATATAATATATATATATATATATAGTATTTAATATAATATTTAATATACATTATAAAGATGTAAAGTAGATGCAGTTGTACTTTTTCTTTATTTTCTTATTTAGATCTACTATAGAGTATATTCAAGTCTGAACCTTCACTCCCCACATTTCTCACAGACCATGTGAAAATGATCTTTTCAGACAGAGACAGAACATTTCACATAAGATTTGCACCTTTCTAAGCATAACGTTTGAGCAGAGTTTGCACCTTTCCTTTGTTTCTTGTAGCTTTTCACTACTGCATCTAAATTTGCATACTGTCTGAGTAGGTTCTACATTTGAGAACTTCATGACTGTTAAAAAAATGATGCATGTGTATAGTATGAATAAAGAATTATCAAGCATGAATGTGTGTAGAATGAATGCAGTCTGAATATACTACATCCGCTGCCATGTGAGCCATTGAGTGAGTGTTGTCATTTCCATGCCATTTGCAACTCCTCTCCAATTTTCCATGGATATAGTGTCCATTGAATGTGAAATTCATAAACTTGGCAGAACTAGAAGGTTATCCGGGTACTGTTTTATATATATATATATATATATATATATATATTTTTTTTTTTATCCATAAAATTTAAAGAAAATAAATATTATTATTATTATTATTATTATTGACTGAAATGTATCCAAAAAAACGTGAGTCCAAATTCCATAGGAAATGAATACGGGTCGGTTTGACCCCCTTTATGCATTCTTGCCCAAGAATCTGATCGGTCACATTCATGACCAAGAAATATGAAAATGAGATTGATGAGGGTCAGAAACATGTTTATTTTTTATTTTTTTGAATTCATGGAATATATATATATAAATGTTCTCATTGATTTAAAATATTTTTCAAAATCACAGCATGTCCCTTTATGCATTCTAGGGTTAAGAAATGTTCAATCATCAACTGCTAAACGCTTTCAAATGAGATTTAACGGATATCCAGTCTTGGCTGCTATGGGAACAATATCTATTGTTATGCAAGATTGTATCTCTGTGCTCTCACAAACTCTGCTAAAAACGTATTTCTGCCCACAGCGTGATGAAAATAGTTTTTGACATATGGACGTTCAGGATGGCCATTGAGCTGAAGACTGCTTGTTTGCCAGATTATCATTTGCTTCTAGGCAAATGGAGAAATACACTGCAGCAGCATTTGTTCAATAGCATATAAGATACTATTTCCATATAGATTTAGGCAGATGCTTTGTTACAGAACTCTTATTTTGTCTACGTTTAACGTAATGAAATATTTAATTGAATGTTTTGTAGACAATTGGTAAGCTTTCTTCTTGTCAGATCCTCAGGCATGTGTACATAAAGGGTGTGGTTATGCAGTAAAATGCAGTGCACATGATTTTAGTGCTTAATGGTTTTAGATGATACATCAGACAACGGATGTGATCAAAAGGTAAATTATAGTATGTCCCTGAAATAACTTTCAAATCATTATTGTTTCCTGTGCTATTCTCAGCTACTGGGACACAGCGTACGACAGTGATGTCATGGACGACCGTGTGGGACTCAACTTGTTATATGCTCAGGTAACAGTCACATATTTTAAAAGGCACTCGTGTGTTGTCCATCGCATAAAAAGTTGTCAATGTGCATAATGGTTCTGGAAAATAACGTTGCTCGTGTTCTAAATTGGTCCTTTCTTTTTTGTTATTTACACTTTGTGGGATTCATAAAAGGCTTAATTATAGTCTCTGCCAGTGTTGTTGCTTTCGTTATCGAAAATCGAAAAGTTAGTCAGAGTGTGAGAAACCGCTTTTTCCCCCTCTTCTTCCTCTCAGACGGTGTCTGACATAGAGCGGGGATGGATCCTTGTGAACAAAGAGCAGCACAGACAGCTGAAATCCCTACAGGAAAAGGGCTCAAAGAAGGAGGTACGGCTGAGCTCCACCACACACGTTATTTGATCTCCCTAGTGTCTATGAGCAAGAAATGGACTGCTTCTATAAAAGCTGAAGTCCATTCTCAGACCTGACTGTATAATGGTGAAGCTTTGTTAATCTAATCATTTGTGTTTGTTAATTTCTCCCACAGTTCATCAGATTGGCTCAGACACTGAAGTACTACGGCTATATCAAGTTTGATCCCTGCATCACAGATTTTCCAGAGAAGGGCTGTCATGTTATAGTCGGTGCCGGCAACAATGAACTCAACTTTCATGTCAAACTGCCCAGCGAACAAATGAAAGAGGGAAGCTTCAAAGTCACGCGCATGAGATGCTGGCGGGTCACTTCATCTGTAAGTCTGATAGATAAGGGCTTTTACAATACAAAGTCTTAAGATGTAGTCGCATTGGCAAACTTGTCCATTGTCCATTGTGTAGCAATGTATGAAGCACAGCTCACACATAAGCCACTTTCAAACCAAGCAGCTTTTTTTGTTGGTCAATCCAGCGCATTGGCTTGTCCAAATCGAACACAAGCAAAATATGTGTGGAGAACTTTTTCGCCTTCATGCAGATTCCAGTTCAAATGATTGGATTTTGTAGAGTAAATATAACCGCACATTTATGCCGGATTCACACTACACAATATCGGGCCGATTTTGGCACAATCCATTTGACGTAGGGTGTCGTGGTGATTCGCAAATGACAATGCCCATCGGGACGCAAGAATCGATTGTTTTATCTTGTATAGTGTGTCATAGTGGACACCAATCGACAATGTGATGTTGTAGTATGTTGTATGATGTATTATATACAACATTAGACATTTCAAATGTCTTTCAGAGGCTGAATTTTTAGAAAAGCTTGTAATTTAGCAGTTCCACAGTACCAGAGTCCTTTCCTAAAGTATATGAGTAGTTAAGAGAGGTTCTTGACCTTGTAAAGTCAAATAATATCATGTTTTTTAAGGAAGAACTGCATTTTTAGAACTAATTAGACACTGTTTTAAATTAAACAGGCAAGCAGTATTTAATTTTATTTAGCCTGATTTATTGACATTTTTATAAAAAGAAATATGGTTCAGGAAAATAAAGTTTAAAACCCCTTATTTTTCCAAATGATCTGTACTACTTTATACAGTTAAGATGTAGGAACATTCCTTTTGCATCTCCAGACAACTCTTCTCCAAATTCTTTCTATGACTGTCCCTTCAGGCATGTCTGGTTGGTCTATTTCTGAAAATGGGAAGTTAAAACAACCAAAAAACCACTTACAGAAGGAAAAGAGACTGTGCTCTGTCATCTACCAGACACTCATCCATCTATCCATTCATATTTACTTAATGGGGGACTCCTGCCCTGCATTTACACTAAATGTATGCCTTTATGGTTTTCTGCAGCCATATTAGGAAACAAAATAAAGATGATCTAAATCTTCATTCTGAAATGGATGAATGCACGTTCTGGTGTTTCATTAGCGAGAGGAAGTTGTCTGTGCTTCACTCTTCCTCAGTGGTCTTGGCTTGGTATTTGCCTTAGAATAGCAGAGTTGTGTTACTAATGAGCTCAGAATGGCCGCCCTCTGACGCAGAGGATGCTGGGACTGAGAGAGTTTCCTCTGTCTGTGTAAAGTAGTTGTTTGTTTTGTGTCATCTGAGACAATTCTAATGAGACACTTTTGTGTTTTGTGCTCGTGATGCAATGTAATTATGAGGACGATGACATTTAGAGCAGAGCTAATGATGACTAATTGAGCTTTGAAGGTAATTGCCATGTAGAGGAGTTTAGAAATGGCCGCTGTAATTGCCTCGACACAAATAACAATAATTACGATGATCGTATTTGTGATGACCCGGCTTGACTCTACAGCAGGTGCCTGTGGCGAACGGTACCGCAAACCCGAGCAGCTCCAGTAAATGTGATGTGAAACTAGAGCTGGCCTTCGAGTACTTGATGAGTAAAGACCGTCTGCAGTGGGTCACCATCACCAGTCCACAGGTCAGTCGCAGAATGTGTTGAAATGTAATACTATAATGTCAAAATAAATGAAAAATAAAATGCTAAACATGAAGGTGATTACTGAGATTAGACCGCTGGACTAAGGGACTTTTTGTTTTTTTGCCCCAGGCCATCATGATGAGTATCTGTCTGCAGTCTATGGTGGATGAGCTAATGGTGAAGAAATCTGGCGGAAGCATTAAAAAGGTCACTAGATCTAAGTTTGTCTTCTTGTAAAGACCTGTGAAATATGTTTGGGAATGTCTTTCAGTAGGTTGATGTGACTGTGTTTGTTTTATTTGAGTTTGTCATAATGAATTTTAACAATGATAAACCCTTTCAGGATAATAGGCTTAATGTGTGGTATATTTGAAACTGGATTTTCAATTAAATTAATGGGAATGTCAAAAGCAAGCGCTGCAACAACTGAAAAAAGTTGTTTCAGAGCAAAAACAACTCTTTTTGTTGTTTTCGCTTTAATGAAATGCTTTGAATTTTTTGTTTTTTTTCCGCACAATAAGACCAGGAATGTGTTTTATGAAAATAAATGTGGTCATGTTTATTTGAAGAGCATTCTCTCTCTCTTTTTCTCTAAGTTTGTGATTGTGATGTGTTTCCAGCAGATGCAGAAGAAGCGACTGAACGGCACGTTCCAGCGGTCTGACAGTCAGCAAGCTGTGAAGTCTCCTCCGTTACTGGTGGGCATGGAGGTTTTTGCTAATGCAGAACATCGCTACTTTTGATATGGAAGATGTACCATTTGTTAATATGCGATTTTGCATGAATGTTTTTCAGGATTCCCCTGATCCCAGCCGTGAACAAGTAGTCAAACTCTCTGTGAGTTGTCTGTTTTTTTATTTCCTTATAATCAGTTTGCAATCTTCTATACAGTTTCATACCAGTGTTATTTTGGTAACACTTTACAATAAGGTTTTATTTGTTAACATTAATGTATTAAAGGGATAGTTCACCCAAAAATGAAAATTCTATCATTGTTTACTCACCCTCAAGTTGTTCCAAACCTGTATGAGTTTCTTTGTTCTGCTGAACACAAAGGAAGATATTTGGAAGAATGTTTGTAACCAAACAGATCTCGGTCCCCATTGACTACCATAGTATATTTTTTTCCTACTATGGAAGTCAATGGGGACCGAGATCTGTTGATTACAAATGTTCTTCCAAATATCTTCCTTTATCATACAGGTTTGGAACAACTCATACAGTAAACAATGATAGAATTTTCATTTTTGGGTGAACTATCCCTTTAACTAACATGAACTAACTATGAGCAATTTGAATAGTATTTATTAATCTTTGTTAACGTTAATAAAGGCATTAATGTTAGTTAATAAAAATACAGCTGTTCATTGTTACTTCACAGTGCACAAATACAACTTTTGATTTGCCAAAGCATTATGACCAGTCACAGGTGAAGCCACATATTAAGGTCTGGGTAGATTAGATGGTAAACAAACAGTCAGTTCTCGGAAAAATGTGTTGGATGGAGGAGAATTTTGCAGGAATAAAGATCTGAGTGACTTTAAGGGCCAAATTGGTATGGCAAGGCAACTGGGTCAGAGTATCTCTAAAATGGCAAGGCTTGTGGGTTGTTCCCCATGTAGTTTCTTAAGCACAGTTTCAAATGTTTAGTTTAGTCTCAAGGTCTTCATCTAATATTTGTATTTTGTTTTATTTCAGTGTAATTTAAATTAACAAAAATTGTCCTGTTCTTTTTTTTCTTTTTTTTCACAGACCAAGCTGTCTTCTGTCTCCCTGAGAGGACTTAGTTCTTCCAACTCAGCCAGTGACATCAGTGGCAATGATTTCCATGGAAACTATGCTTTTGAAGGAATAGGGGACGATGACCTGTGATGAAGTCGTCCTCATAGACTGGACTGAAGGAGTCTGATTCATTTAGCGTTTTTTCTGCGTTGAGTGTAGTTTAATAGATGCCCAGTTCTGCAATATTGTAACCCCTTTCTGAAAGAATTAGATTAAGGGTCTCACAAATGGCCTATGAAGCCTCTCATTAGTTTTATGAGAGGCCTCAGATTCAGTGCTCGCTCAATTAAAGTCAAAGAAATTGGATAATTTCAGATTTGAGGCATAATTGGAGATTTCAAAGGCTACATAGGCACCTCGGGGGAGGTTACTGCATTCAGGAAAGATGTTAATTTAGGCTGTGATGGAAGTTTCTTCTGCAGACGGCTTCATTGAATCGTACTTCTTTACTAGAGACACAAAACTGTGCTTTTCCTCTCATATGTCATCTTGCAGGCACAAATTCCTGTCATCTCATTTTCTCTTGCTCCTGACTTTAGTTGCCTACTAGAGCAAGATCCATACCAGCAAATTGTGTTGATATGTTCCTTTTAAAATCTATTAAGATTATTATTTAATAGAGAAGTGGTCTGCTTCGTATCGTGCAGTGTGTCAGTGTTGCTCAACCTATTGTGTGGTAGCAACACTATGACCTGTAGCTTGGTAGATCTCTGCAGATTCCTGTTTTTTTTTTTTTTTTTTTTTCAGGAGAGGTAATCTTGCAGCTAACTCGACCTGATGCCTACTGCATATTCATTGCATATTCTAGATGAAATTGTGGCCTGTTTGTTCTCTGCCTTACGCTGATTCAACCGCCTTACAGTTCAACTTCTCAAAATGAAAATAAAATGTAGCACCGGACACAAGTTCTCTCATTCTGGCCTCAGCTGTGTCCTGAATCTCGCTTTGTTTTGGTGTGTTCAGCAGGCCCACTTGCACTAGCTGAACCCATGCCATGTTTTTTTTTTTTTTGCACAGTATTAAGAAAGGTAGATGGCTTGGGTATTTATTGAGATATTGACTGTGGGGAAACATCCTGGAACATTTGCAAGAGGTTTGTAGGTCTGTCAATTGATTTTTTTGGGGGGGGGGGGGCTTTTTGTCTGTGTTCTGTTATTCAAACCAATATATTAAAAAAAGGTTTGTCATAAATGCCAAAATTATAGTTCACTAAAGCATTTTGCACAGAAAAATAAAATTATGGTAATGTCACTTTTATAAATGTACATGCAATTAAAAAAGTATTCTGAATATTTACTAATACCTGTATTATCTTTAGTATATTACAAAAAAGAACAGTTGATCAAATATAATCCAGGCTGTGTAAAAAAAACTAACATTTATCAGTGTTTACAAAATTGTAGAAAATTGTCAAAAAAGAAGTGTTTACAAATGTCACATTTAAATTTCAATGATTGTCTTTGTACACTTTATTTTGAAGAATATTATTCCAGACTTTCATTTTTCATTTATATATACATATACATAAAATCCATTTTGTATTTTACTAAATACATTGTGGCAATCATCTCAGAGGACTGATCACATGGTGCTTGGGAAATGGCGGTATTTCACATTTATTCTGGGGTTTTGACTGTCTGCATTGATAGTCATACTAAATGAAATGCTCATATCTTTCATCCCAGATGATTCCCCCATGTGCAGAATGTTTAATGCGAAGATTGTTTAAATGTTCTCATACTTTGTGCTGTATGGCTGACTATTTTTTTAACTGATGACTGTAATTTGTGATTGCCATGTTCAGTATGTTCACCAGCATTATCATAATCTAGGATGAAAAGAGTAAACTGTCTGTACTCTTAAATCTTGTACATCTCTCATAAAGCTTATGAGCATGATTTTTTAAAATCACTTCATTTTAGAATGGAATTTAGAGCCTTCTGGGTTTCAATAAACTTAGGTGCCAAACAACGCTACTCTGTGTATGCGAGTCGTTTTCTGAGGCATTTCAGCATATGAGATTATCATATAGCCTATGTGGCTTGCCTGTAATAAACACATTGACATTGTGTAAAATCCCACACAGGAAACCCACCGCAAAAGATCCTGGCATAAATCATTAGCATGATATTTAGCTTTTTAACTTATGATTTGAATGTCAAATTTCCTTTCAACGTAAGCTTTGGCCTCAAAACAGGCTCTAGCACTTCAAACTCATTCGCTGCCCGGGGCTCTGTCATCATTAGCGTGTTTACCGGTGCTGTTCACAGCAGAGCGCGGGGAAGATTACAGCTCTCATTATGAAAGTGTGAGGATTACATACCCACTGCCTGTCTAGGCATCTTAATCACATCCTGCTGGCTACTAGTAACTTCAGTTCAGTTCTGTGACTGAAGATGAAAAGTGAATTAAGACAAAGTTATTAAGCAAGTTTCAACACAAATGTTTTATTTGAGGATATTTAAGGCATTAATGAAACCACTGCATAATAACAAGAAAACACTCAAGCACCACACACCTACAAGATTTCAATGTTCGGTCATTTCTTGGCAACCTTAAGGTTTAACTGCATAATAGGGTTTACGTTTACTGTCGTCCTTCGGTATAGCTAACAATGCCATGGGTGGCAGATACATGCCAAACATTCCTCAGAGATAAAAAATTAAATCACATACAAAAATAAAAGCTCTATGTTCAGCATGACACTAAAATCCACTACGCAACATTTTGCTTCAAGTAAACTCGGACAAATGGCATTTCTCACAGTCAATAAAATACACACAACAATAAAAGGCAACACAATCCCCCAGAATTATTGAGAGCAAAAACAAGATGATTAAAGATCACTATGCTTATAAAGAACATTATGCTCATCTGTGAAGGCATTGTTGAGAAGATGGAAAAATGATCAATTACATAAAACCTCGAAACAGTCAACCAAGGTTAACTTAAGTGCATGCAACATGGTGCCAGGCTTAAAGAAGAACTTCGTATGGCAGTGGTGCAGTAGTGTGTTTGGCACTAATAAATGAACCACAATCAGGCTCAGAACGCTCTTAGAGAGCTTTGGGTAACAAACGTTTTGCCTCGTTCAAAGGCATTAATCAGGAATGTCCAATCCTGCTCCTGGAGGACCACCTTCCTGCAGAGTTTAGTGTCAACTGGCTCCAAACCAGTCAGGAAGTTTCAAATAATCCTAAAGACCTTGATTAGCTGGTTCAGTAAATGTTTATATAGAGTCTGCAGGAAGGCTGGCCTTCCAGGAGCAGGAGCAGGATTGGACAACCCCTACATTAGGACATTCAGGTAACTGTCTTTGAATTTGACTTCATGTAGCAGCTTGTGATCAATTCCAAAAATAATTCTGGGCACAAAAGAAAAGAAGGACAACTAACAACGCTTATGCCATTACAGTAAAATCTCATATGGACGACTGTCTTGCAATTTTAGTCTACACCTCTTCCTCGTCCTCCACCTCTTCCTCATTTCCAGGCATCTGCGCTTTAACCCAGCCATCTGTAGTCAGGCTGTGCTTCTTCTGATGTCGTTTGTAATTGTCCCAGTGGCCAGTGGTGTACCCACACTCTTGGCACTTATGGGGCTTCTCGCCCGTGTGGCGCAACATGTGCCGCTTCAGGTTCATACTCTGATTGCAGCTGTAGTTGCAGATTGCACACTGAAAGGGTTTGGCGCCTGAATGCACCCGTTGGTGCCTCTTGAGATTCGCCAGGTTGCCGCAGGCATAGTCACACAGGTGGCACTTGTAGGGTTTCTCACCGGTGTGCACTCGATGGTGCCGCTTAAGGTTGTCGAAGTGGGCGGAGGCGTAGTCGCACTGCGGGCACTTGTATGGCTTCTCTCCGCTGTGGGTCTTCATGTGGCGGGCCAGGTGGTTTGGGTAGTGGGTGAGGAAGGGGCAGGCAGCACAGGTGTAGACCTTGTCCCCTCGCTCAGCGGGGCATCCAGTTGTGTCCTTAGTCAGCATCTCCAGGGTGCACTTGGCGCAGATCTGGGCAGAGGACCCGTCCTCATCATCCAAGGCCATGCCGCACAGACGACAAGTGAAGGGGAAGAACGTGGGGGGTAGGGCGGCAGGTTCAGAAGGAGCCTGTCCTGACTGCAACACCCCTGTCGACGACGGCTGTGCAAGCCTGAGGCCATCAAAGGTCTGCAAGTAGTTCCCATCCCTTCCCACGTGGGGACGTGAGACAGACTGCACAGCACCTGCAACTGAAGGATGTTGAATTACAAATCAATGTAAAACTCTGTTCAATGTTCTTTCAAGGGGACACACACAGCAGGAACTTACTTACCTTCAGAGGGGGCAGGAGCTGCTTCCTTTTCCTTCTGACCCACAGTAGTGTGATTTAAACAGTTGCCACTGACCGGCTGAGTGGCAGTCTGACCCGGGCTTACAGCTAAATGCATGCGCTGGTGCCTCTTCAGGTTCCCTAAGGAACTGCATGCAAACGTGCAGTGGTTGCATTTGTAGGGCTTTTCTCCGGTGTGTATGCGCAAGTGCCTTTGCAAGTTCACTAGTTGTGCCGATGCATAGGAGCACAGCGGACACCCGTATGGTTTTTCGCCATTGTGTGTCTTCATGTGCCTCTTAACGTGGTTAGTGTAGCGTGAAGTGAAACCACAGAGCGTGCATGAGTGGAGCTTCAGGGAGCTATCCTCACCACCAGCGCCCTCATTCCCTCCCCCTCTAGACTCCGCTTGTAAGCCTAAGCCCAAACAGAGCTTCCTGTCCACAACGCCATCCGCATTCCCTTTGCAGCAGCGCATGCAGTAGGGCCCCACCAAGTCCATGCCGGGTCCCAGGGGGTCTTCCAGGAGCTGACCACAGCCCCTGCAAGAGAGGTAAGAGGGAAAGGCAGACTCAGAAACCCTCTCTTCACGCTCGCTTTCGGTTGCGCGGAGGTCGTCAGCGTCACTCTCCATACTGAGGCGGCTGAAGGGGGAGCTCTCCTCGTCTCCCAGGGGGAAGCCAGGCAGACTGATGTCAGCTGTACAGGACCACAGCAGGACACTGCATTACATTATGCAGCTGTATAGATATGTGTTCTGCAATCTGAGACAGTGTGCAAGCATTCAAATACAACAGACATTTCAAAAGATAAAGACACTATTTCAGTATCTGTAGCAAGTAAGTTGACAGTAACACTAGTATCTTAGTATTACAAGTTGCTGACTAAGGACAAATACACACAAAATGGTTTAGGAAAACCTCTCATGCCAAATGAGAATCTATAATTGTATTCTATAATTTGTATAAAAGTACAAAAATTACAAGGAGAGCACAAAATATCAACAGCTGAAGTTGACAGTTTGATAAATATTTTTTTTCCACATTTGTACTTACCCACTAAGCCAGTGGACAAATGTTACTTAAATTCTGATAGCAACAAATAAAAGGTGGTACTCCAACAAAACCCAAGGCTACAGTGTTTCTGCTCAGTCTTTCTGTGAAACGACGTTTTCCTTCTGCAAGCGGTGTCCTCATGCACATGCAATGTGTAGAAATGTGTGAGTCTGAAGTCTGAACGGGCCTTTATATCGCCCGTTTCAGAAACCCCAGGTGGATGATTACCCAGCCTAATGATAATGATGATGACTATAATGGTCCTGCTGATGATGATGATGATGATGAGGGGGAGATGATGATGATGATGATGATGATGATGATGACAACTATGATAAAGACCCTGAGAGGAGATGATGATGATGATGATGATGATGATGACTAAATGCCTTATTATAATGTGTCCTTGATGGTGATGACTGTCTTGATGACCCTTATATAATAGTGTATTTTTTCCTGATTTGCCATTTTGAAATAGTATGTTCTGTCAGAATGCCAAAACCAGTAAAATTTTCCAGGGAGGTAGGCTCTCTTCTCTCATCTGTATATGAAAGATCACACTGCTTGCTGACAGACAAAATGCAGCATGTTTGCATAATGGCGTTAACATTACAGGTCAGTCTTTGCCGTTAATATCCATATTGAGAACATATGGCTCTTCATGAATGCCAGCAATACATCATCAAAAGCATATGTTTTAAATCCTCAAGATTTGTCAGTAACCATCATAGAATAGTCATAGCCAAGTAATACATTTTATAGAGACTGCTTTCACAATTTAAAAAAATGGTTTTCAAAACTTTTTTATTACAGTTGGAACCCTGTAATATGAGCTAGTTTCCAAAATCTGAATTAAATTTGGTCTTTGTAATACATTTTTTATTTTTTATTTTATCTTTGCATGAAACTAGCTGTACCAAGGGAACTGGCACAATTCTCCTGTGGCAGTGGCACAGATTTGGACTCGGATGACAAGAACACGTCCCTACCAAAGTCGGGCTCGAAAACTCAAGTAACTCACCTGAGAACTTTTCAAGGCCTATGATCTTGTTGTCATTGTCAGGATCTGAGAACTCGAGTTCTTGTCCCAGGAGAAAGTCACTCTCAAAGGTAAGGCTTGCTGGACGTACGGTGCCTAAACCATCTTCAGAATCCACTGAAAGCAAAGGCTCATGGTTAAATACAGCAGCAATGGCGTTCACTGGAAGAAGATCATGCAACTTGACCTATATACATTTTATGAGCCATTTCTGTCCTTACCTTTGTGGTAATGCCTGTTGATGCCAATGTGTATATATATTATTAATCCATTTACTTACCTATTTTTTTTTAGGTTTAATTTATTAATATGTGACCCTGGACCACAAAACCAGTCACAAGGGTCAATTTTCTGAAATTGTGATTTTTACATCATATGAAAGCTGAATACATAAGCTTTCCATTGATGGATATCATTGTTAGGATAGGAGAAAATTTGGCCGAGATACAACTATTTGAAAATCTGGAATCTGAGGGTGCAAAAAAATCTAAACATTGAGAAAATCGCCTTTAAAGTTGTCCATTTATGTTTGTGATTGTGCTGCATTCACTCACAAAAATAAATGTTTTATATATTTACGGTAGGAAATTTACTAAATGTCTTCATGGAATCTTTACTTAATATCCTAATGATTTTGGCATATAAGAAAAATCGATAATTTTGACCCATACAGTGTATTGTTGGCTATTGCCACAAATATACCCATGCTACTTGACTGGTTTTGTGATCCAGGGTCACATATATATTTTATAAAAAAAAAAAGGGTTTTTTTTTTTTTTTAAAAAAAGATGTAAAATTATGGACTAAAGCCCTGTGAATCACACTCAGCATCTGTAAACTTCATAAGAGGAATACTGAATCTTCCATTTATTATACAAACAAGAAGATTTATCTTGTGGGATCATGTACATTTGTAACAATTAATCAACAAAAAAAATCATTTAATCAACTATCATCACTTTCAGCCATGTGGATTTTTTTTTTTAAAGATGTTGTTTTTTAAATTATACTTTTTCACACTCTAATTAGTTTATTTCATTTCTCATTTCAACAAAGTCACAATGTATACATTGTGTTTAAAAGCATTCTGGAGTTAAAATGTAATTTTAAACATTTTCTGAAGAAAATGTGATTGGCTCCAATTAAATTATATTTTCATTCTATTTGCATAATTTGACAAAATTACAGTTTGATTGGAAATACAATAACAATTTGTGACATCTTGTTTTTTTCTTTACACATCAGGTCTCGAATTTCATTTCAACCATTTTCATAGCTCATCTTTACAAGTAGAAAAATTGCTGGTCATTGTGAAAATGAAACCACAACAGCTAGATGATCTTAAAGGGATACTCCACTTTAAAATGAAAATTCTGTCATCATATACTCACCCTCATGTTGTTTCAAACCTGTATGACTTTCTTTCTTCTGCTGAACAGAAAGGAAGATATTAAGAAGAATATCAGTAACCAGACAGTTTCTGGTCTCATTGACTTCCATAGTATATATTTTTCCTACTATGGAAGTCAATGAGACCAGAAACTGTCTGGTTACTGATATTCTTCTAAATATCTTCCTTTCTGTTCAGCAGAAGAAAGAAAGTCATACAGGTTTGAAACAACATGAGGGTGAGTATATGATGACAGAATTTTCATTTTAAAGTGGAGTATCCCTTTAACTTTTAAAAATGTAATAACATTTTATAATGAACAGACAGCTACTATACATGAAAAGTAATAGCAAAGATAAATAAAGAAGGCAATGTAAAATGTTTCCAAGACAGTTTTAATGTGACCTGCATATAACAAAAAGGGAAAATAAGCAGCCCATTATGCAGTACTGATTTCTTACTGGCCCTGGCTTTACTGTAGATTTACTGCCATCTACTGGGCGAGATTGAAAATAATGACCACTTTTTGAGAAGAAAAGAACAAACAATGAACAACCAATACTTTAGCAAGAGTTAATGTTTAAAGCAAGTCAAATATTATTCAACTATTTACCATGAGTCACCATCTAAATATAAAATGACTTCCTATTAAATGAATTAAACTGTGTATACAGCTAAACTCAGCTTATCTTCATAATCTGACACAAACACAGAAATAACTCCTAGTTTTGTTAGCCACATAATACATTTCAAGACACCAGATTTACAGCATATATAATCATCAGAAGATTCTTGTCTGACACCTGAAAGCACAATTCAAAATTAAGATGATCAAAACAGACGGCAGTGCAATTATTATGTTTCTGTGAGACTTGTCAATAAAAATAATTACTATTTAATTATATGTTATTATAATTCATTATATAATTATATATAGTTTATAATTATATTACTCACCTATTATAATACTATAACCACACAGTCTAGATGTCCCAGCTATTACTGTAACAAAGAGTCTGCTTATTGATAGCTAACATTTAGGACATTTTGGACAGATTTGTCCAAGTTTAAATGGCTCAAGAGCATATGACAGTTTTAATTATAAGGCAAGACCACATGACCAGTTTAATAATCTTTCTGTGAATTAGTAAACACTTACGAAAACAAAACGCATGTGAAAGGAATGAAGCAAACCATTTAGCTGACAATACTAGATGAAAAAGCAGCTTACACTTGACAGGTTGTGGATTCTGCTGTTTTCTTCTTGGCATCTTCCAGTCAGCCTTTTTATTTGCAACCTCCTCTGGATTCCCTCGAAAAGAATCAACTCATTCTCCAAAGTAGCCTTTGAAAGCATTGAAATAGCAGACGTTACTGTACTGACATGCACGTCAACACAACCTCTATAACAGATACATGGGCTAACGTGCTAATCTTACAGTGTCATTTAACATAAATAAGACTGGCGTTATTTATAGCACATACAGGATATTTTAAACTCGTAGTGCGACAGAATGCATGTCTGTAGTCGTGTTGTACACGTACTGAATTGCATGACTCTTGCCGCCCAGCCTGTCGACATGTAAGTTAGCTAGCACACAAATCTAAACACTCCAGCTATATTGTCAAGCTCAGCAGATGTCATAAATATACCTGCTCTTTCTGCCTGACACGTCAAACAACGGTTCCCGTCGAGGCAAAACAGCGGCGTCTGACGGTGCACTACTGCTCACAAGCCGCCATTCCATAACACAGCGACCACAAAGAAAGGCAATTAATGCTCTTTTTTCATAACTTAATTGATTTCCAAATTGCCATTGTATACATTTTTCTTCCGCTACCGTTGCGTATTTCCGCTTCCTCAGTGACGCGTATCCGGGTACGTTGCTCCCTCACTATTTTTACTTTTCTCTTTTTATGGAATGTTTATGGAAAGTTTTTTTTTTTTTAAATAGCTAAAATAAATGAAAGCCTAATGTTAGATTTAGTTTTTCTATTATTAATTTTAGCACATTTGATTCACATGGGCGTAATAAATAATAACTGCTATAACAACAACAGCAGCAACATTATATTATATTATATTATATTATATTATATTAGTAATACAACAACGATCAATTTTATATTTTATTTGTTTATTATTCGTAAACCGTAGCAAAAGTCTACATATCAAACTACGTATAGTCCTTAATACACACAATGTTATATCTTATTAGTATCATATTGCATTGTTATGAAATGGGATAATATAATACCGTTATATTAAAATAATAATTACTGTTGCAGTGGTGCTCAATTACTGAACATCTATAGCCTACATAATACTGAATTTAGAAAGACAACCATTCTCTTTATTTGCACAATTATATTAGCTAAATTACTGAATAGACAAAAGCCTTTTAGCTTTTTTATAAAAAAAAAAAAAAAAAAAATGTAAGCCATTTGTTGTTTCCAGAGGCAGAGATCGCTGTTGTCAGGTACTGTTTCATTAAAATGTGGTTCGTCATTGAATGAATAAGTGATTATACGTCATCGCACGGATTCCGATCACTGCAGTCGCAGCATCTTTCCCGCAGGCCGTTACAAGCTCTCGAGCAGCAGGCGCCGCCGGTGTGCAGAGAAGAGGGAACCTCGAGGTTTACGGGGATCTCCTCGCCAACGTCATGCGGCGAATCTCGGACCACAGGGTCCAGAAAAACGCTCAAAGACACCAAACAGGCGACGTTTTACAGCAGTGGGAGGAGCCGTCCTCAGCCGCTCAGTGGGAGGAGCCAAGCACCCAGCCGATGGTGCTGCTGAGCTGATAACGCACTGAGCGGAGGTAAGAGGCTGGTTTCATTCAAATATTGTGCGCTATCTTTTGGTCACAAGGTGATTTAGTCTTCTGCTTTACTGTATAATACGCTGCATTTACGCATAAAAGTGTATTATTTGGCAGGGGGTTGGGGGGGTGGGGAGGTGAACAGTCATACGTAATAACCTTGCCACTCCCTGCAGTGCTGTGATGCCCTGGCCAGACCTTCTTATTAATTAATAATACAAATTCTGTTCGTAGACAATGAATTTCAGTGAATGAAATTTAAAGCAACGATAAACAGACCCATTTCTGCACAATCGAGAGGTCTTCTGAAGTGCATGTTATTCTGTACGTAAATTGTAGGCTAATATAAATATTCGTAGGCTACTGTATCATTAAAGTAACAGTTGGTGTAAATGTCGGATCACTGATGCGCTCCTGGCCCTATAATGTGGAGGTGTGTCCTCATATAACGTCCTAAACGGCATTGCCACGATGCTTTCCTGATGGGAGTTATAAGTCAGGGTATTAATGGGATCCCCTCCTTCTTCAAAATATCCTGATATAATTGTAAACAGAGCTATGGTAGCATTTCATCGGCTTTTGGTATTTTAGGTTTGCCAAGTTGTTGCACAACTTTGCTTAATGTGGTTAAACAAGAAAGCAGTTGAGTGCATGTCCAGGAAAAGTCCAGGGAACCGAGAGAAAGAAAACACAACAAAGCCAATCCAAAGATCCCAGCCACAGGATTTTGCTCTATGGCCAGAGAAGCTATAAAACACATTTGAGCTTTGTCTCATCATTGAGGTCCACTGGCACTGCATTATGCATGATAAAAGTATTTCTTTTCCATGCATGCACGAGACGTAATATAGCATTGGTGGGAATTATTTCAGAAATCAATGATATGCAATTAGATCAGCCACGTTGCTTGTCTCTTAGAAGTCAAGCAGAATGTCTAAATGCAACTTTGTAATAATTTAATCTATCATTGTAGGCTAATGTATTCCCTCCATTATAATTGTATAACCCTTTTTATTCACGCTTCAAGCTCGATCCTGTGCATTTTAAAACCCTGCTTGTCAGAGTGTTGAATGACCTTGATATTAGGTCTATTCTCCTTATTGGTTTCTGTTCTGGTGAGTGATGGAGCATGCAGTCAAAGGCAAGACACAGACCCTCACGTTAATTACGTAATGCTGCCAGTGCCAGAGGTGCTGATGTTGCTTATTTCAGATCAAAATATTGATTTTTTTTTTTTTTTTTTTTTTTTTGCCCATGAGATTTCATGTTTTTCTCTATTTAACAAAACCATGATTTACTTGAGATTGTTTTAAAAAGGGTAAGTGAAAGAAATGTAGTTGTTTTTATTAAGACCTGAATAAGACACTCGAATGATCATTTTATTTCTAATGACCATAAAATTATTTTTATTTATTTTTCTAAGTAGCTTTATTGGCCATATCTCTTAATTTTATCTGCTATTTTTATAAGATTTACCACATCAGAATGTTTATCTGCAAAGATCTGAATTAGATTGATCCTCATGAATATATTTTATCTTAGTGTTTTATGTTGAATAATTTAGCAGTTTGTGTTCTGTTATATAGCAAAAGAACTATGAATGATATGTCAAATGGAGTGTTATTTTTGTATTATTTATATTCTATTATAGTATTTATAGTTTTTATTTTCATTTTAGTTCACGTTTTAGTCATTTTGTTAGAGTACGTGCTTTTGTCATTAGTTTCTTCAAAATATTTCTGTTTAGTTTAATTCTTTTTTTAGTAATCTTTAAATTCGACTTATTTTATTTTAGTTAGTTGCCAAGACAACATTTCTAAGTTTTTAAAGCCAGATATGTTGTTCTTAATAATGAGGTTATCTGATGTGGAGTCAGACTCCACATGAGTGTTTCTTTTGGAGGAGAGTAACATTAACAATTGACAGTAAAAAAAGAAAAAAAAAGAAAAAACAAACCCCACATCAGAGCATCTGAATCCTCCAGGGAAAAAAAGTCCGTCTTAACTATTTTTCATCTGTCTGGCATCTCCTTCTCCATTACATGTTGACTGTCTGTTGATATGAATGTAACAGTCTGTGTTTCAGTTGGTAGATTAATTTCACATGATCATGTATCAAGATAAAATACAGCTCAGACTTCTCCATTCCACCAGCTTTGTCACTCCATAGCACAAAATAACTACCTCTCAGTGAAATAATAATAATAATAATAATAATAATAATAATACATTTTATTTATTTGGCGCCTTTCTGGACACTCAAGGTCGAAAGTGTGCACTATGCAGTTGTCTTTGCATTTTTTTTTCAAGGTAAAAATATTTTTACAAAGATGTGTATGTAAGTGTATGTGCAATATATGTGTTTGGGATTAAATTAATACTTTTATTCAGCAAGAAAACATTAAATTGATCAAAAGTGATACTAAAGACACAAACCATTACAGAAGTCAGAAGATATCTATTTCAAGTGCTGTTCTTTTGAACTTTCTATCCATCAAATAATCCTGAAATGTATCAATGTATTTTTGTGGAAATGCAAAACTGTTTTTAACATTGATGATAATAAGAATAAAAATAATAAGAAATGTTTCTTGAGCGGCAATTCAGCATATTAGAATGATTTCTGAAGGATCATGTGACACTGAAGACTGGAGTAATGTCGCTGAAAATTCAGCTTTGCCATCATAGGAGTAAACTGCACTTTAAAATATATTAAAACAGGAAACAGTTAAAAGACAAAAACATTAAAACACCTTACCGACCCCAAACTTTGTAATGGATGTGTGCTGAAAGTTGTTTTCTACAACAATCTTACTTTCACAATCTACTGATACTGTTAATTTTTTTCAGTTATGAAACCACCATTTGTGAACCGTTTGGATAACTAAAGGAACATAAAACATTTCATGTAAGAAGAAAACAAGGATGACCTTGATCAGGAAACGCTGTTGTGGACGATTTTTCTACTTCCTCACAATGGTCTATTTGCCAATGTTCAGTGTCAGACCATAAGCAACAAACAGAGACAGACAAACAAAAGGGGCCTGATCCACTCATGCTGTTTTTGGCTGGACTGTCCAGCTCTGTACAATGAAGAGACCCAAGCAGCAGTCACAGTCCCTTAGTTTTCTCAGCTTCTTCAGCCGAAAGCCCAAATCTGATCCCAGGATTGAGAAGCCCGCCGGGACTTTGAACAAGGAGGAAGTGGCCATCACCCTCACACCCAATGAGCATGAACATGTGGTACAGGTAAGATGATATTTAAACATTTATTCTCTGTACATCTGTAACTATTTAATCTCTGTATTCTGTAAGCAGTTGCTGTGATGGTTCACTTAACCTGGTAGACACTTTAACATCTCAGTTCCTTTCAGAAGCATCATGCCCAATCAAACATGCTCCCTCAGATTGCAGAGCCAAGTGGATTTTGAATGCAACTTCCAAAAAAAAAAAAGTCTAAAATTCGCTAATTCAAAGTCAAACACATGACTCAAAAACGTGAAATACAATAAAATACAATGTTTTTTTTAATCCAATGAAAATAAAACTGTACCCACATTGGACATTTGGGATGCCCTTTGGACCACTTCCAGTAGGACACCAGCACCCACTGAAAAATGTGATGCATGACGTCCCACAAACCTTGTTTTATTAGGAGTGTCTCATTTGTCCTGTTGTCAAGAAACAGAATGGTTAGACCGTGCCATTTTCTGATTTAATATAATAACATTTTCTTTAAGCTAACTCGTCTTCATTAGACTTTCATTAGTCCTAACTTTCATTACTGCCCTCAGTCATTTTGTCTTTCCCGTTTCCTCCCAGGACCGGGCTCACAGTGATGTTGGATTAGAGGGCGGTAGGGATGGAGGAGATCCTGGGAAAGGGGAAGATGACGAGGGAGGTGTGGAGTGTGGGAGCAGTGGCTCAATGGGTGTACTGTCCTTGTCCTCCTCCAGCCAGGATCAGCTGCTCGAGCACCTGGTGGAGTGCCCGCTCTGCCTCCTGAGTCAACCACGCGGCCACTTCCCACGCCTGTCCTCCTGCCAGCACCGTGCCTGCACCGACTGTTTGCGCCAATACCTACGCATCGAGATCTCAGAGAGCCGCGTGGGTATCGCCTGCCCGCAGTGCCCTGAAGTGCTGGCTCTGCCCGACGTCCGTGCCATCTTGGATGACGGTGCTCTGCTGGAGCGCTTCGAAGAGTTTCAGCTGCGCCGCTTTCTGGCTGCTGACCCGGACACGCGCTGGTGCCCAGCACCAGACTGCAGGTTAGCACAAAAATGTGATTGCTGAAGCACAGCCATTGTCCCATCCTCTTCTAGAGTGCCATTATAGAGGGATATTGTTTCATAATTTGATTTAATATTACTTTTTCCTTTTATTGAACTTGTCACAATAATATCTACAAAAGGTTTTAGATGTTATTAAAAGTGGTAAAAAAAAAGGAAAGTGCAATGAATTTATCTTGGCGGTTTTGTATCTTTGATTTGAAATATAAAGCAGAAATTTAACTTAAGATTATAATATTCATATTCTGGCCGATACTGGCAGATTTGGTTTTCACATTATGGCTGATAAACAATAAGTGTACATTTTTTCAATTCTATATTATTTTATACAGTATATTTTTTACATTTGAAAAATAATATTTTAATAAAGACACTAAAAACTAGTGAAGTGAATTTACGCATCACCACATTATAATGTACAGTATGAAAAATGGATATTCATTTTGAGATTCGATGAAGATTACATTTAGCAGTGTTATTAAATCTCATAAAAACCTGATCATCCAATAACTGTTACCGATACTGTATTTTCTGCATCCACTCTTGAATTATTTTACAGTGTGCTGCTATTCACAACAAGTTAGATTGTGTTTCATAAAACAAACTTGCTGACATAAAGGCACCACATAATATTACTCAATGGAATTGCTTGTGAGAAACTTAATTGCTGGTGAGAAGTTTTATATTGAATAAAATTCAATCATTTTAAAATGTGGACAAACTGTTTTTTTGGCTTGTTGCTGGTAGTTAGTTAGACCATGGCTTCTCCACCAGCTTAGCCAAGGTGGTCTATCAATTCTAACCAGCTTGACTGAAATGGTCTCCCAGGTCATCCTCAGTCACACCAGCTTGTAGTCCTGCTGATCACCCGACCTCACCCATGTGAAGTGGGTTTTAACTGGATTTTCAATGAGCAAGTGTATAGTGGCAGATCACTATGTCACGCACGCTGCAGCGTGAAGCACGTTCTCCTCTGTGGTGCATTATGTATAGTTCTGGAGGCTAGCTTTAGGTTTCGTAATGGTAACCGGATCGGGGTAGTGATGGGAATCCATGGCTGTTTGGCATTTCTTGTCAACAAGACAGTATTAGGTATCACCTGCAGTCACTCCACATGGGACCAAGAGCATCCTCTCTCTTTACTACTGTGACTGAAGCATCACCGTCTGCTAGATGGTGGCTTATGTTCACATATCAAATGATGTGTGTTTAAAATATTGATTAACACACGTTAACTATAGCTGCATGTTGTTGTTTTAGTTTGAAATATAATTGACTTAATCCATATGTTTTATGTTGCATTCTGTCATTCATTAGCTATGCAGTGATAGCTTACGGCTGTGCGGAGTGTCCCAAGCTAAGCTGTGGTCGGGAAGGCTGTGAAACCGAGTTTTGCTACCACTGCCGTCAGCTTTGGCACCCAGACCAGACTTGCGACCAAGCCAGACGTCAGCGCGCTCGCCACACGTCAGGAGCCAATGATGTTTCCACACTCTTCGTGTTCAACGAGGAGCCTGGCGGTATGGTGCGAATATTGAGGGACTAACCTAATATCCATTTGGGGTCCCGGCTAAGATGTTTGTTTCTGCCCTCGCTCTTTAAGATGCAGAGGAGATCAAGCCCTGTCCACGTTGTGGGGCCTACATCATGAAGACTAATGATGGCAGCTGCAATAGAATGAACTGTACAGTGTGTGCTTGCCAGTTCTGTTGGCTGTGCATGCAGGAGATCACTGATGTGCACTACCTCAGGTACACACATACAGAACACACGCTCATCAGGTTACTGTAAGAGTTGTCGCACGTAGCCAGATCTTTGACTAATGGCTAACAGCTACGGTCTCGTCCACATTGTAGCTTATTTTGTACAAGAACTGCCCATTTAGATCTGATTGACATGTAAAGCAACCAACCTTTGGTTCCAAATGGCTCCTGCCATTACATGAATGAATTAAGATATATTAAAATAGAAAACAGTTATTTTAAAGGGATAGTTCACCCAAAAAGGAAAATTCTGTCATAATTTACTCACCCTCAAGTTGTTTCAAACCTGTAAGAATTTCTTTTTTCTGCTGAACACAAAAGAAGATATTTTGAAAAATGTCTGTAACCAGACAGTTGATGGACCCCATTGACTTCCATAGTATTTTTTTTTCCTACTATGGAAGTCAATGGGGTCCATCAACTTGAGGGTGAGAAAATGATGACAGAATTTTCATTTTTGGGTGAACTATACCTTTAAGTTGTAATAATATTTCACAATGTCTCTGTATTTGTGGTCAAATAAATGCCTTGGTGAGCAAAAGACACTTCTTTCAAAAACATAAAAAAGTCTTACCTATCCTAAACCTTTGAACTTTAATGTAAATTATACCACAGTAAAATATTTAAATATCTATTTTTAATTTAAATAATAGTTCACTAATCTCTGTGAACAGTCATATATAAAATAATTTGCATAATGGTGCAGAAGACACTGAAACCGTCGACAAAAAATGTACAGAAAAAGGTACAGGTTATTTCATAGACAAAAAAAGGGGGAGAATATACAGTTTTGATCATAAATATCTCATTTACTTGCAGACTCAAACTGTTCTGGAGATTTGATGCTTCTAACACTGAAAGCTCTTCCTCTCAAATGTTCATTGTATCAACCCTGTACATTCTAAATACTTTATTTCCCAGCAGACTGATTTAAAATAAAACGTGCTATCCTTGGAAGTCACATTAACCATAAGCATAGTGTTAGATTTCTCTATATTTGGCCGAGCGATTGTTTGGGTGGCTCGCCAATGTATCCGATTTCTCTAATACATAAAATAAGTAAGTTTGACCAGAGTTCTTGTGGGGAGAATAATTTATTGAAAGTAGTAGTGTAGCACAGTTCTTCAGCAG
The DNA here is from genome assembly GCF_951802725.1 of Rutilus rutilus. Lineage (NCBI taxonomy): Eukaryota > Metazoa > Chordata > Actinopteri > Cypriniformes > Leuciscidae > Rutilus > Rutilus rutilus. The sequence goes on along the minus strand of NC_140220.1, from coordinate 26,165,357 downwards.
CGATATTAGCATGTCTGCCTTCAAAGAATCTTAACCCAAAGTTCTGTCTGTGTAACAGACCTTTATACCTGGTAACAAATGTGCCACAAACAATACAATGACACCCCATGGGGAGCCAATGAGACAGTAACCTGATGATGACCTAAGGGGCTTTGGGTCACACTTTAAGAAGAAAAAAAAACAGTTACAAATACATCTGACTAAAGTTAATGAAAAAGAAACAATCCTTCAGTGTGGAATGGGTGATTGTATGAATGTGCCTGCAGTTTTGTATGCAAAATTTGGTCCGTGGTTGTGTGTAAGAGAAACTCGTACAGTTTTTAAATCTACCTGTGTTTATTAATTGATTAAGTTCCTGTTGGCTACTGTACACTTTGTAATTAACATTTACAGAATATTAATCCACTGTGCAGAGCTTTCACAACCAAATATAGGACATTTGCCTGCAAGCACATAGCCCACATTCATCACAAGCAGTCACCAGAGTTTGTGATCTGTTATTAAGCTAGTCTCTGACACATTCGGTCCAAGCTAAACAGGGGTAATTCTGCTGCACAAGAATGTCAAATATGTTTTTCTGGCCCTGCAATACTGAGTTTGTGCCGAGTTGCTTTTGTAGCCGACTTCATGAATGTTGCAGATTATCAGATTTGCTTAATTACTCTTAATCAAAAAGTCTCACAGAAGCTGAGGCATTTTAGAGGTCTGATCTTTCAGATAGAGGCTTTGCTTCCAGTTTCAGTAAGCTATCGCTGCACCAAAGCTGATTTCGAATAGATTTTTCCGTTCTTGGATGTTGGCCAGCACCAACGTTTGTCAATTAATCAGTACAAATCTTGGTTCATATTTCCCTGTCCATGCAACCCAACCCCCATGATTTGCCAGAAGCAGGTTTCTTAATTTAATGAACACCCCATTCTGCTGGGCTCCAGCTGGCCGGAGAAAGATTTTTATTAAATGACAGAATGCATACATAATTCTCATCATAATTCTAAACTATCCATTTAAGACAAGACAGGTAGAGTGAAAAATGTGTAGAATTTACATTTCGTTATTGTGGATTTAGATTTAACACACCCTTGAACATCACCGAGATTTAGCGGTTTAAAGGGATAGTTCACCAATTATTATTTAATTTTTTTACTCATTTCTTTACTTACCCTCAAGTTTTCCCAAACCTTTATAAGTTTTTTTATTCTGCTGAACACAAAAGAAGATATTTTAAAGAATGTAACTTTAAAAGTAACCAAACAGACCCAGGGCCCCATAGACCTCCATAGTATGGAGAGAAAAAAAATACTATGGAAGTCAATGACCCATCGACTGTTTGGTTACCGAAAATCTTTCAAATATCTTCTTTTGTGTTCAACAGAAGAAAGAAACTTGATGACATCATTTTCAGTTTTGGGTGAACTATCCTTTTAATGGGAGCAACATACAGATGCATGTTTAATTCTGTCATGTGACACCACATTTATTTGTGTTAATTTTTGAAAAAGGTAGAAAACCGTTTTGTAGACATAAATATGGCCCTATCATACACCCGGCGGAATGCGGCGCTGGGCGCGAGTCGCGACATAAGTGTTTATTGCTAGTTTCAGCCTGACGCAGTTATCATTTTTACGTCCTGCGCCACGTTGTTTAAATAGCAAATGCATTTGCGGATTGCCCATTTGTGCGCCCATGGGCGTGCTGGTCTGAAAACGAGGTGTGTTCAGGCACATTGTTCGCGCGTTGATATTTTGAGGCAACTGAAATAGACTGCGCAGTCAATGACGCAGTATTTTTTTTGTTATTTAAAGGGTGCATTTGTAACATGAGCCTATAGGCGGGTGCACAACGCGTGTACACTCTGCTTATTAAACACACAGGGATGCGCAACAGCACACAAACATGCCAAATATTCAAAATAAAAGGATTACAATGTAAAAGATTATTATTATGTACATAAAGATATGGTGGAATCCGTCTTGTCCCGTAGATGGTGCACTTTAACCTAGCGCACGAGCAGATCTGTTTCCTCTCTGGAGAAGCGTTCAGTTTTTCCGCTTGCAAATTCCGCCATGTAAATAGAGAATCCGCCATGGCACGAGCGCAACTGGCTTTTAAAGGGAATGGGAGATGAGACTCTGATTGGTTTATTGCACGTTAAGCCCAAAACACACCCATTAGTCATTAAGAGAATAGGGACAACCCCTTAAGACCATGTGCCGACCATTTTTCCCATCGTTAAACTTGCAAAAGTGGATTCGGACACGCCCTAAGTGCACTTGAACCTTGCGCTTTAGACCATGAGCTTAGATCGTTAAAATAGGCCCCAAAGTGCTTTTGCGATATTTGAAATATTGACAGAAGTTACGAAAACCGATAGTATGGAAATTTAATTAATAATTCACATTTCTTTTAGCTAAATCGGTAAACATTTTGATGTGCTTACCCGTTTTCTGCAACAGCAACAAAAAAATCCTTGGATGAAAACTTGCCTGTTGGGTGGTTGATCATCATGCATCTATAATAAAGTGTTGTCTTCAAATATTTACTTTAAATTCACTTTTAAGCTAGAACCTTGTAACACTTAGCCACAGTACAAAACAGGAAGTGACACTGACCATAGAGGATTGTAATTCACCCAGGCAGTGCATGAGGCTAATCGAGGATGAGATCATAAAATATTGATTCAATGAGACTGTGTGTGTGTGTGTGTGTGTGTGCGGCTTTTATTGGCTAATATTCCTTGTCTTATATTTAACCCCATGTCATGTATATGCCACAGTGTGTGAGAGTATGAAACAGTAAAAAAAAAAAAAAAAATTATTTTCCTTACAGTCCCTCAGGCTGCACTTTCTGGGGAAAGAAGCCGTGGTCACAGACCCGAAAGGTTTTGTGGCAGGTCGGCATGCTGCTCGGGGCTCCGGTGGTGATCTCACTCATAGCAGGCATTGCGATACCGGTCATCATTGTGGGCATCCCGATTTATATGGGCCGCAAGGTAAAGACTGAAAAATGTGCTGCATTATTTAACTCCAAGTGAGCTGCTACTGTATCTGTCCTCTCTGTTGAGAAATGCATCCAGTGACCGTTTAATAGCTCTAGGATGATAAAAAGACAAGGTCATGCCCCTGGCTGTATGCTCATCATGAAAAAAGTGCTGCTGAATGCATATATGTAAATGTATGTAAATCCACCAGACCCCTTCACAAAGCAGGTGAATGTGATATAGAAAATGCTTGCAAAGAAAGTAGAGAGTGCTTCACTGCGCCATTCATTTATGGAGTCAATTTTGCTCTTTGGGACCCCATGAAAAAAAACCAGCAGGATATTTTTAGAGTAATCAGATTAATCAGAAAACACTCAATTGATTACTTCCTTTGTATGTGATGATTAATTTTAAGTCTCTTAAAAACCTTGCAGTGTATATTATAAACGATTTATCCGTGCACCTCATTGTTATTTTTTTTTTGTTAAAGTCCATGTGCCCTTGTAATCTTTAATCAAAAACATTAATTAGCAAACCACAACATCAATACACAAAATCAAGCCCTGCACTACTTTTTTTTTTTTTTTTTCTTGTTTGAGAAGCCGTTTCACTTGGATATACAGTCACAAAAAAGAAAGGATGATCACGATTTCCGTTTCATGCCGACTTTAAATCTGTATCTGTTTGCTTGCCTTTCAGGTCCATGGTCGCTGTAAGAAAAACAGTATCTCAGGAAGTAAGCATTATCTGACAGTGGCCAGTGGGGTCATGATGTCTGTTTTTGTGTCTCCAGTCATAGCGGCCATTACTGTCGGTAAGAAACTCATCCATCCAATTTGGCTACTAATATATTCGAGAGGTCATTTTATCTTACATGTTGTGTTTTATATTATATACATTACTGTTCTAAAGTGTGGGGCCAGTACTTTTTTATTTTTTATGAAAATAATACTTTTATTCATTAAGGATGCATTAAACTGATCAAAAGTGACAGAACAGCATTTTTTTGAAATATAAATTTGACATTATAAATGTCTTAACTGTTGAACTTTCTATTCATCAAAGAATCCTGAATAAATCATAGTTTCCACAGCAATGTTAAGCAGCACAACTGTTTTCAACATTGATAATAATAAAGAATAAAGAAATGTTTCTTGAGCACCAAATAAGCATATTAGAATGATTTCTGAAGGATCATGTGACACTGAGGACTGGGTAATGATGCTGAAAATTCAGCTTTGATCACAGGAATAAATTACATTTTAAATTGTAATGATGTTTCACAATATTACTGTTTTTACTGTATTCGTGATCAAATAAATGCAGCCTTGGTGAGCATAATTGACTTTCAAAAACATTTAAAAAATCGTACTGACCCCAAACCCTTAAACAGTAGTGTTTGTCTTTTTTATGTTTTTGAATGTAAATATAAGAAATGGGTGTATTAAGAAGTCAAGGAGCACTTTAGTGGTCGTATTGTTGGGTTACGGCAATGTAAAGGTGCTGACTTGAGTGTTATTTCTTTGTAATGATTATTCTGGCGTCCAGACAAATGAAGCTATTTAAGACACAAGTCTGCCTCTCTGCTGAGACCTTGAATGAAAAAGGTAGAAATGAAAACAAACACGCTTAAAGGAATAGTTCAACTAAAAATAATTAACTCACCTTAATGTCATTCCAAACCTGTACAACTTTCTTCTGTGGAGCCCAAAAGGGGGTTTGAGGAATATTCTGGCCACTCTTTGAAATGCAAAAGCCATCTGAAACCAAAAACAGACGTGAAAAGTTCTTTTGAACCAGATATTTTCAGTAAGTTAGTTGATTTAGGTGAATAACAACTTGTGCATAAATCTGTTCACCTCTTTTATGATGATTTATTGATATTTTTATGGTGCTTTTGCATCTGTGATGAAGCTTAAATGCTCCGGTCTCAATCATAATTGTATGGAAAAGAGCAGCTGGCACATTAATAAAGATTTCTCATTTCGTGTTATACAAAAGCAAGAATATCAAATGGCTTTGGAATGACTTCAGAGTAATTGGGGTTGGGTGAACTATTCCTTAAACATCCATATTGCACACATTTTAGCCTACATATGTGCATGCAGCTGTTTCATTCACACACACACACACTGCCCGGTCGTCTCTGATGACTCATCTATCTTCTGCTTTGGCACTCCTGTGAGAGTTGGAGCGGGGAGGGGAAGATTACAGCAGCCGGCCGCGACTAAAATGTCAGAGCGATCTCCATGGCATAGCGTGAAGACCTGAGCGCAGCACATTCACTACTCGGTGCTCTCCTCGCAAACCCAAAGCTCTGTGTTCCCTCTCATTCTCCCCTGTGAATAGCCCTGTCTGTTCTGTAGCTTTGACCTCTCCTCAGGAGAGCCACAGAGGGGCCTTGTCCCCTACAATGTCCTCATCAACAATGCCACACTGTTCTCATCCAGAACCAGGAGGATCATGGCCTTTTGTCTTCTTTATTGCGTGTTGTCCTTGTCTTTGCTGCTAGCATTATGCCTCTGTGTATTTACGCTGCCATGTGAATTACTGCCCTTTTCCTTCAGATTCATCTGAAAATAAGTTCACTTTTGAGGTAAATATGTCTGTGATGTATTCGTTTGCATAATATACAGTAGGGACTTGTACACTTATACAACTTTTTTCTGTAATTAATAATACACTGTAAGAAAAAGTTGCTGCCTTAAGTTAAGTACAATCAACTTGAATGTTTAAGTCAATTCAACTTAAATTACTTAGATTTTTAAAAAATGAGTTTAATCAACAAAAAAAAAGTTGAAAATTGCTTAATTTATTTTGATGAGTTAAAGCAATGTAAAAACATATGTTGTCATAACTTATTGATCATATATTTTTTTACAATGTAATACTCTTTTGGAACAACTTCCTAATTATTTCTAATGTAGTAAATCTTCTGTGTTTCAAGGTGTAGGGGTGCCTCTTATGTTGACGTATGTCTACGGGGTCGTGCCCATGTCGTTGTGCCGTAACGGCTGGTGCAGGCCACAAACTGAACCTCCTGAAGTACGGAACATACAGCTGGAAGATCTGGCCAATTGTAAGTTCAGATAACAAATTAAAAGTTGAGCTGCTTTCTAAATTAATATAATTGCTCTTGAAATTGATGTAAATTTAGCTGTTCAATTTAGTACAGAGATTCTTGTTTTTTTTTTTGTGCCAGATAATGGCTATATGGCTGATACAATAATGGGGATAATATAATACAGATAGTAGATAATATAGCAAGATAAATCTGCTTCTACATAGCTTCAGTGAAGTTAGCTATTTTGTTGCTAATACTGTAGCTTGTAGTGTAGCTAACAGGTTTTTTTAAAGAGCATTTTTGCTGTAGTTTAACTACTATTTTCGGAATGTTTTCTGAACGTTCAACAGGTCCAGTTTTTTAAATGTTTTAAAAACTTTTCCATTTTATAATTCTGCAAACATTATGGGAACGTTACTTTTGAATGTTCTCTAAACATTTAGTAGTAACATTTAGAAAATGTTAGACAAACTAAATTGTTCCACGAACAATGTTTTTGTGCTAACGTTTTGAGGACATGTTATGACCAGATAACTTTGAGCGAACATTCCATTAACGTAAATTGAAAACTTTTGTTTATGTTGAGAAAACCTTACCAGAACGTTAGCAAAAACGTTCCCTGTTAGATGGGTTCAATGTAGTTAGATACTTTTTACTAGTGAAGATACTTTTGACTACTTTTAAGAGTATTTTTGCTGTAGTTTAACCACCTTGAGATTCAGACTGTAGTTAGATACTTTTTGTTAGGAACTTTTGATGTGGCTAACTAAAGTATCTATTAATTGTAATTAGCTACTTGTAAATTTCTATAGCTAACTACTATTTTGAAAGAGCTTTAGCTTCTTGGAAAGATTTTTAGCTTGGAAAGCTACTGTTAAAAAATTGCTTACCCAGCACTATACTGTACATTACCCATGACACTGTTTGCTTGAACATGATCCTGCTTTATTATAAATTGCTTATCTTTCTACATGAGTTTGTATTTGATTATGCAAACATTGTAACTGTAGTGCAGAAAGATTAGTATTGCAATATTAAGCTCTCAGTTTGGCCTGATCTGATGACATTTAAACTTCTCTTGAAGATCTTCTATTTTCTCATGTAGTCAGTGATCATTGGACTGGCCAGCCTAAACCAGCTCTAACTGACGGAAGCGTACAGGAAGTGAGTGTGAATGTGGAGGAAGTGATGCCGCTTCCCAGCACCAGTGTGGTCCAGTCTGGAGCAAAGGAGGATGAACTCCCTAATGATGGACATAATGACAGCACTGAGCAGGTTGTTCAGTCAGACGATGTGGATGTAGCTGAGGAGTGTGCCTTCACCAGCACACAAACATTTGCTCTGAGGTCAGCAAATGTCATGAAATTGCTTGATTTTGCAGGCAATCATTTTTCAAATATTAATCAAGTAAGCAAGATTGTTAAAACATATACACCTGTTTAAAAGTTAAAGATTTTGAAATAACTCTCTTATGCTCAACAAGACAGCATTTATTTTGATTAAAAATACAATATAAACAGTAATATTATTACAATTTAAATGGTTAGTTCACCCAAAAACGGAATTAATTACTAACCGCCATGTCGTTCCAAACCCGTGAGACTTTCGTTCATCTCCGGAACACAAATGAAGATCTTTTTAATGTAATATATTTTAAAATGTAATTTAGTCCTCTGATGGCAAAGCTGAATTTTCAGCATTATTACTCCAGTCTTCAGTGTCACATGATCCTTCATAAATCAGAAATTTTTTTTTTTGAAAATGCTGCTTAATATTTATGCGGAGGCCTTGATCGTTTTTTTTTTTTTTTTTTTTTTTTTTTAGGATTCTTTGATGAACAGAAGGTTTTGTAACATGAATAGAAATCTTTTGTAACATTATAAAGGTCTTTACATCAGTTTAATGTAATCATCATAGAAGTATTCATTTCTTTCAAAAAAATCTTACTGACTCCAAACTTTTGTCTATTTTTCCTAAGAAATAATTGTACACTGTAAAAAATTTGTAACACTCCCCAATCAAAAATTTCAATTGACCGATAACATCTAAATTTTTCAATTGGCCCAAGTGAAAATCTGTACATTTAATTTTAGAATTTACAGAATTTCACTTGGGCCAATTGAAAAATTTAGATGTTATCGGTCAATTGAAATTTTTGATTGGGCAGTGTTACAAATTTTTTACAGTGTACATATTATTTGTATCTTCATTATGATATCAGGACAGTTGTATTACATTTTGACATTATACCCCCTCAAAAATATATCAAAATTATTTTTAATTTACTCATAGAAGAGGTGTATTTAAACCATTTTATGCAAGATATTAAAAGTAATATATTTTTGTATAAATTATTAGATAGAATAAAAAAAAAATAAGCATCACATCATTGACTCCTGTTTCCTAAAACAGTTTTTTGTTGTTTACCGCAGGGAAGGGACCAATATTGAGGTCCGTGTGGAGATTGAGGCCCAGCCACGGGGCGGCCGGAAGCCGAGTCTCAGCAGTATTCTGTCTAGCAGGAGCCTGTCGGCAGAATCTCTCAGCCAGCCCTGTGAACCTCTGTGTGCCTCTCAACAGCCTGGGAGCACCGACCCCATGCCAGTTCCTGAGATAGACAGCGTCTGAGCGACTCCTGGAAAACCACGGCTTCCACGGCTCACCTACACTCCCACCAGGAGCTTCCAGCCTCTGCCTGCAAATGCAGAGAGTCAGCGAGCGTGAAAGAAAAGAGAGAGAGATGGAGAAAAGCATCCAGGGCAGCTGCTAAAATCCCACGGAGGGGATTAAAGATGATCATATAATACACTCAAATGACCAAGCGCATGTTTGTCAACAAGTATGAGGAGTGCAAACCAATTTTATACTGTGTTCTATAGAAAACATTGCCGATTTGGATGCTGGTCTGTTTAATTTATTCAATCAGCTTTCCTTTTAGCTATACCCTTTTATCTAATGACCATATGGTTCATGTCCCCTGACTCATCCGTGGAGAAAAAAGAAACGGTAATAAGCTACGGATTAATAGCATGGTTATTTCTGCCACAGTTGCTAGCCTGACATGCCCTGTGAGTGACTTGCAAGATGGTGAAATGCGTGCTGCGGGCTAATGCTAAGGGCTTTTCCCTCATGGTATTCATTCATTTAAAATAATTGCATTTTCACGAAGGAGCAGTAAAATCTGTGGGATTTAGGTCTAGAATTAGCCCTCAGCGTCATGCTGTTTCCATTATGAAAATCTTGGGTCAAAACTGGTGATCTTATGGAACGTAAACATCATGGACACATCATGAGTGCTGCTATGAAAACTGATGACCATGTTTTTCTCTCTTCACTTTTCACCTTTATTTCTGCAGTAAAGGCATTTGTTTTGTTTTTTTCCCCCTGCTGTTATTGAGTACTTAATGAATCAAGTTTTAATAGCCCATTTACTAAAGAGAGCATCTTATCTCAATCATCTGCATTGACCGTTTCAGCTTGCTAAGTAATACATTGTACTGGTACCACAGAGCCAACAGTTGCATAATGTCTAGACTTTCTTTACTGCTATTTTTGACACTTTGCATTAATGAAGCAACTGCTAGATCAGGCCTCTAACTCAAACTGTTACCCTCTGTCCAATTCAAAAATGAACAGCAGATAGCCCTGCCTCCAGGAGTTTCCTAAACCTTTATAGCTGCACTGCAGATTGGGAACAGTGAATGGAACAGTATGTCAGTAAAAAGATTTGTATTGAATGGTGTCGTGTTTTTATTCTTGGTTTTCTATTTTTTTTTTCATTAATTGGATGTTAATTTATGTTGTTGGTGGAGATTTTATTTAAACTGTTTGTGTCGGTATTTTATTAGGCACAGACAGAGGGCGCTAGAGCTCTAAAAACAGACTAGATCGATGATACCTGCTGGATCCAAGCTGTACGACTACAGACAGGCATGTCAGTCTTTGTTTAACTCTAAAAAAGGCGGTTATCTTTCTAACGAACTAAACCTAACCCTCATTTTGGTCCAATGACATACTATGAAGATGCTCTATATGTGTTTAGTAACTTCTTAATATTTCTATTGTCTATGAATTGAACGGCTGCGTTTCCCAAAAGCATCGTAAGCCTAAGAAGTTAGTAAAGTCGCTCGTAGAAAATGCTGGTAAGTGCTAAGAGATACATTGTTATCTGGAAGTTATTTAACGAAAAATGTAGTACGCTGTTGTTAACCCATTGTAAATTCGGGTTATTTTCAATTATATGACCAAGTTTGTACACTTAAAGAAGGCTAAACTAGGTGAATGGCTATTGTCAAAGCTACCTGGGCTTATGTTCCTTGCTCAACACTCTTGTTGTTCTAGTGGTTCCATGAAGAGCCTTTAACATGCATGGAACCTTTCCATTGCACAAAATGTTCTTTAGTATATTATTAAATTGGACATCATGTTAATTAGTGAATTTTGAAGGTTAATTACAGGGTTGATGGGGAAAAAAACTTTTAAGTAGCCTATAAATATTTTATTGAAATATATTTATTGAAATAAAATATTTGCTACTATGGGGGAGTATATATAGGATCTATTTACAAATATCCAGTTTCTAATAGTGAAAGGTTCATGTAAAAAATCATGGTAACAGGGTTGACTATTTAACTCTTTCCCCACCATTGGGTTAGGGTTAGGAAATTTACGGTTTTCCATGTTTTCACTATTATATGGTAGGGGGCGCTATTAGGCATGTCGGGGCATCTACCCCATCTATAGGCCCTGCACCAAATGGCACACCTCATATGCACTTTCGGTCTTGTGGACTTACAATGGCTGCTGCGTGCGCATGTCCGTGAGACCGTGGGGTGTCCCATTTGTCATTTTAGTTTTCAGAAGGGTGCTCGCCTTTTCAGTCGATGGCTGGATCCCAAATGACACACTCCGGCCTTGTGAACCTCCTTCGAGTTCACACTTGGTGACGTCAGGAAGTGCAGACCAAAGGGGCGCTGGCCTCGAGTCCAAGAGGGCACGCAAGAGTGTATTTTGGGACAGGCTTGATGACATCATGCCACCGAAACTCCTCCCCTCATTTATCTGATTGGGCGTTCACAATGATTCCTGGGTAGGTAACTCGTGTGGAGGGTGCGAAAGTGAGGGCTTCGCCAAAGTCCGCATCAAGGGCACAAAGGCAGCGCTCGCGAGTGCTGAAAGCACTTCTGAGCGCTGAAATGCCGAATGGGACACCCTACGTAATCGTACGCTTGGCGAGCACACGCAATTTAAGGCCACGAGACTGCGAGTCCACATGAAGTGTGCCATTTGCGATCCAGCTGATATACGCCCTAGATGCACACTTTTTCCAAGCCCGCACTTTGGCCCTGTACTAAATGGCACCCTAAACACTTGCGGTCTTCCTACGAGTCTACACTTTCATGACGTAATGTTGCTTTGACCGGGAAGAAGTCTGCTGCGGAGCTCGCATCAGTGTCGGCTCAGCAAAAGTGCGCATAGAGGGCGCATATCGACCGCAAAGGGGGTTCTCGAGAGCACCCTTCTGAAACCTAAAATGACAAACGGGACACTCTACGGTCTCATGGACTTAACGGGCACGTGCACACAGCAGCCATTGTAAGTCCACAAGACCGAAAGTGCATATGAAGTGTGCCATTTGGGACAGGGCCTGAAGTTCCGCAGCAGACTTCTTCCCGACACTCAAAGCGGCATTACGTCACAAAAGTGCGGATTCATAGAAAGGCCGCGAGTGTTTAGGGTGCCATTTGGGACAGGGCCTATGTTTTATCATTATTGTGAATCCCATCCAGATGAGATTTTCTCTGTTTTTTTATGAAACTTACCCACATTCAAGTGTTGATAAAAAAAAGAAGAATGCATTAAGCTAGAATAATATATATATATATATATATATATATATATATATATATATATATATATATATATATATATTTTCTTAAAGCAGGGGGTCCGTACTGTTCTTTCTTTTGATATATTGCATATTCAGATATTCATACAACAAAATATTCTGGGGGCCATGAAACTTTTGTGAAAATGATTTAAAAAAAAATGGCGGTGGCTGACAACTTTTTTCAAAAACGCTGGTGGGGAAAGAGTTAAGATCGCTCCCTACTGACAAACAACCAAACATACGATAAAGTAATAAAAAATATAAAACATTTACTACCTGAAAGAGTTAACATTCTGAAAAAAATTATTATAATGTTTTTTTTTTTATTGTTTATGGAATTACGCTAGGCTATTTTAATGATGATGGTAACAGGGTTGACACATAAAATAGGGGACATTTCAAGTTCAAATATTATATATTATATATTTTAAATAAAATTGTAGCTATTATGTAACATTATAGCCTAGGAAGAATGAATAAAACATTCCAGACTTGAAATAACCTATACGGAATGCATATAGCCTAATGCAATAATGACACTTGATAAAAGTTGAATTAGCTTTTTCGTTTTAAATTGGTCACAGCCGAACTTCATGGAATAAACCAGATGAATAATTATTTGGTTCGCCAAGATTTGCAGGGTTGTTCTCATTTTATAGTGAAACGTCAGCGGGTGCGTAGGGAACAGCTCGTGGGTCTCTGTCAGACGGGCAGTGAAGGGTTAATGTTACTGTACAGATACAGGACTGTGTGAGGTGTCTATAGGCTGCCCGTGTCCACTCGCTGCATTACTCGCTGCATGTTACTCTACTTTCCCCATTCCCACAGTAGTAGGCACCAAAGAAGAGCTCTGCACCTGCTCTGCAGACACCTCCTCCAGCATGGATGCGTTAAAATCCGCCGGGAGAGCAATAATCAAAAGTCCTGGAGTTCCGCGGCACACATGGGGAGCGTCCAAGCACGAAAGTGAGTAGCATGCGTGCGTTTATCTCTGTTTACATTGACTGAATACAACTGCATCCGTGCTGCTGTTAACGCGATACTACGATAGCACTGCCTCTGTTACATATGAAACTACCTGAACATCTTTTAATTTGTCCTTTTACTGGTTTTGTTTTGTTGTTTTTTTTGCAGTGCGATTTGCTTAACTGTCCATATTGCTTTTATTTGTCTCTGCATAGTGAAAGATATTCACCTGTGTATTTATCTACAGGTTATTACAACAATTGTAAATTTTAGGCTACTATTGTTTTATTAGCCTACAATATTCCTTAATTGCATATTATCGGATCATTGACCCTATCACAGTCTGGTTATTGCAAAATATCTGTTTCTCACTTTTTCCCATGTGTAGACTATAAGAAAAACCTATTCGATCGACTAACCACTGAACTGTTCAAGGTTGACTGGTTTATGAAATGTGTTAAAACTTGGTCAGGCTCAGAGAGACATCTGGCCAAAAAAAAAAAAAAAGTCACAGTTCTAACTTTAACACTTTCACTGACTCCAAATCACACTTCATCCATTTATGTTTTAATGATTGAATCAGCTGGCCGGTCCTGTCAGGGTTTGTTCTGTCAGTAGGAAGAATCGAGTGTGGAAAAGAGGGCATTGGTTTTATGAGACAGCCCGTGTCACATCGGCGGTGACAGACAGGAGCCTGAGGCTCAACGCTCTGTCATTCTGACGTGTGAGATGTGAAGTTCATGAGGCACTCTGGGGAGAAAACATCTCCATTCCCACTTGAACTGTGTGCCAAGCATACAGCTGGAGAAAATCCGCCTGTCTCTTGTTGCTGAGAGAATGTATATTTGCTAAAAACCAAGAAAATTAGCATAATGAATTATTAAAGTCAACAACTAGGCTATGTCTTGGGAATTTACATGTGCCCTCCCCGGATTAAATTTTAATGATTTGATCTGTAATGGCTGTCTGTCTCTTTAGAAATGCATTGTGTTTCAGAGACAGAGTGACTAGGATCAAGTAGACAAGGTTTAATTTCTGTTTGAGGACTAAAACTGCTTGTTGGTCTACTGGCATTATTTCTCACAAAGGACTAGAGAAACATTTTCAGTGTTCGAAGATGATTCAAAATGCCAGTTAGATTTTTACAGGAATAGTAAAAAGGAAAAGAAAAAAATTCTGTCCTCATTTACTGATTCTCATGTCATTGTTTTCCCATCTGTTGAACATAAAGGATGATAGAATGTCTCACTTGTTTTTGTACATTCAGTGAAAGTCATCGGGGTTCAGAACAAAATAAATGAATGCTTATATTCAGCTACAGTAGGATGCATTAAAGGGATAGTTCACCCAAAAATGAAAATTCTGTCAGTAATTACTCACCCTCATGTTGTTCCAACCCCGTAAGACTTTTGTTCATCTTCTGGACACAAATTAAGATATTTTTGATGAAATCTGAGAGCTGTCTCACTCCTTCATAGGCTGCAAGGTAATTGCATCTGCCAGCCCAGAAAAGTTAGTAAAGACATTGTTAAAATAGTCCAAGTGACTACAGTGGCTCAACCTTAAGTTTATCAAGCGACGAGAATATTTTTTGTGCGCAAAAACCAACAAAAATAACCACTTTATTAAACTATTCATTTTCTTCTGTGTGGGCCTCTGACGTGAGAATGCGTGAGAACTGAGAAAATGACGCTCACGATCATTTGATGGGAAAGTGTGAAAGGTAAGCCATTCATTTTGCGGCATTGGTAGGCACTTTTACGTTTTCTCGTTGGTTTCTCACGATTCGAACATCCAGGAAACACACACTTTAGAACCATTTTAAACACTACATCGAGACCAATCTGCGTCATCTTCTCAGTTCTTGTCTATGTGTCGCGACGCTCTCGTGAACTCACGTCAGAGGCCCACACGGAAGAAAATGAATAGTTGAATAAAGTTGTTATTTTTGTTCACTATTTTTGTATTCTCGTCACTTGATAAACTTAAGGTATATTAAACATTGCCTTTACTAACTTTTCTGGGATGGCAGATATCTATTACCTTGCAGTCTTTGAAGGAGTGAGCCACCTCTCAGATTTCATATATTTTTGGGTGAACTAACCCTTTAAATTGATCAAAAGTGACTGTAAACACATGCTGTTCATTAGAAATTGAATCAAAGAATCCTGGAAAAAATGTATCATGGTTTCCAAAAAACTGTTTGAACACTAATAATCAATGTTTCTTAGGCAGTAAATCAGCATATTAGAATGATTTCTGAAGGATCATGTGACACAGACGACTGGAGTAATGATGCTGAAAATTCAGCTTTTTGTGCTTCTATACAAAACAACAGTGAAATTAATGAAATATTTCTAACTCAAAGGGGAGCGGATTCTGGTACAGCACACAAACAAGTGAATAATGAACTGTTTTTGTGCTGATATGATGAATATTCATGGGATGTCTCTCAAGTGTGCATTTGACTTGAAGGTCAAAGTTTTCTCTGGCGCTCATTAAAAGTGAAATTTCATGTTTTATGTTGCCAAAAGAGAAAGTTCAAGGCAAGCTAAAATATCATGATTGGGATCCTGTAGATCCTGTACTTTTTTTCCCCACAGAGAGCTGATGTATTTAAAGTCAGGACATGCACACAGAGAAGTCACTATCAGTTCTCATTGTGTCATTAAATAGCATTGACAGCTCCAAGTATCAGACGCCCACCCCGGTTTTTACACTGCAAGTTTGTGCAATTTTCATCGTAATAACCCCTGGTTAGGAAATAACAGGTTTGATGATAAGCAGCTTCCCTGTCGAGCTCATGTAGACATTAAGAAAATGATTTATTGAAAAAAAAAAAAAAAAAGCATTGGCAGTTAATCATAAATCAATGTGTCAGACCCTCTGAGCTGAAAGGTACAGTTGTCTCAATCCATACTGTACATTTCTAATTTAATGTATAATGTATCATGCTGAATAAAAGTATTTATTTCTTAAAAAAAAAAAAAAATCGTACTGACCCCAAACTTTTGAACGGTGATGTACGCATATGGAAAAATATAAATCAAATAGTGTGAGGAAACACTGAATCAATAAACGAAATGTGCATGTGAGTTCATTTTAAGGATGTTTCCTGTGAAAAAGTAGAATTTGTATTCTTTATCGTATACTCCTCTCTTTTTTTTCTTTTTTCTTGTATTAAGTTCTGTTGCTAGAAAGTTAAGGATTCTTGGTATGTTGTTTCTTTAACATTCTTTACATTTTATTATTCATTTAGGATTTATCATAAAGCTAGTATCATATAGCATATTTTTTATATTCATTTTTAGATGACATTTATATTGATGTTTCACACATATATTGATTTTGTCTTGCTAAATGTTTGATTGTTGTTGAAAGAACTATGAAATACGTATGTGCAAAGTCCAAGTTTCATTCATTTCTGCTGATAGCAGGGGAGTTTGAAGAGTATATATGTTATGTTCAAGGTTGGCTGATAAGCAGTTGTTTCCTCTGTGAATTCTTTGTTTCATATGCTATAAAGAGTGTGCTTTTTTTCAGATGGGAGCTCTGGTAATAAAGAAAGCTTTGTAGCCTTCTTTCACAGCAGTCACCGATGTTCATACCAACAGGGTGAAAAATACACACACAACCATTTTTCTAATTCAAGAGTGTGCAGTGCTGTGTAAAAAGACCCCATTAGATTTTATAAGGGTGTCACTGCTGCTCATTTCAGTGATGTGTCCACCAATGGACAAGACTGAAACTATCCTTCCTCTCCCTTAAAAAGAAATCAGTACTGACCTGGAAGGCAAACAGGGAAAGAGAGAGAAATAGGCACGCTCCTTTATTACTTCTGGCCTCAGTGACTCCCAGACATTGTTATTGTGATCACCCTCAGACACTGTGACAGCCGTGTGCAACAGCCTGTCTGCTTTTAGCTGTTTCTCAGCACTGGCTGCTCAGGTCCAACAATAAGGTTTGAATTTCTTAAAAATGACACTAGACCTAATGCCCTGGGTGACAAAATCAACCTAGCCTGTGAATCGGGACCTGAATAAAGAAACAGATGTTCATACTGCAAACAAATAAATAACTCAACACATTCTTGAATCTAATGTGCAATCGACTTAAAGGGATAGTTCACTTTGAAATTATTTTTTGATATGTTTTAGCTTACCTCAAGGGCATCCAAGATGTAGGTGTCTTTGTTTCCGCAGTAGTTTCAATTTTGATATTTTTAGGTCAAACCGTTCTTGTCTGTCAGTCATATAATGCAGGTCTATGGTCACTGTCTCAAAACACAAGCACAGAGTCCAAATTAAAACAATTCCCCATCGTCCAAATGAAACAATTCCCCATCATAAGTACACATTGATGGCCTAAGACACGAAACGAGCGGCTTGTGTGAGAAAACGAACAGTATTTATATCGTTTTTACCTCTTATACACAGCCACGTCCAAGTGATCTGATCTGACGTGTACGCAGACTGGTGCATAGATATATACACTAGATGTCGCCTTAAAGACATTCGTTCCAATGAACTGCTGTAGACAAGGCGACATCTAGTGTATATATCTATGCACCAGTCTGCGTACACGTCAGATCAGATCACATGGACGTGGCTGTGTATAAGAGGTAAAAACGATATAAATACTGTTCGTTTTCTCACACAAGCCGCTCGTTTCGTGTCTTAGGCCGTCAATGTGTACTTATGATGGGGAATTGTTTCATTTGGACGATGGGGAATTGTTTTAATTTGGACTCTGTGCTTGTGTTTTGAGACAGTGACCATAGACCTGCATTATATGACTGACAGACAAGAACGGTTTGACCTAAAAATATCAAAATTGAAACTACTGCGGAAACAAAGACACCTACATCTTGGATGCCCTTGAGGTAAGCTAAAACATATCAAAAATTAATTTCAAAGTGAACTATCCCTTTAAATTTGTATAACAGAAGTTGCTTTTCCATTTGCATTGGTATATGTGAATACTTTTTTGTGCTGTTGATGTAGCATCGCACATAGCTATTAGCAGGGTATTTTTGTTCCCAGCATGCTTTGCATAAGGCACTAAGTAAAATTAAGTAGCATTTACGTGTTTTTGAGCAAGATGAGAAAATCGGGAACTTGTTAGTGTTTAATATTTCAGTTATTATGTTAAAGTCACCGCAAAACTAAAGTACTGACAGAAAACGAGTCGACACTGGGCTCGTCTGAGTTCATTATGAAATGTAAGACAAAAATAATGTTTTCAGAGATGAAGGTATACATGTTATCTTTTGTTTTGGTGTCAATTAATCACTTAACACTAAACTAATGTAAGCCACAGGGAGACCACAGACTGTTGTCAATCACTGCATTGCATTAATACAAAGCCAGTTAATATAAAGATTTGTTGTACAAAGTATTTTTCTTATAGTTCTAATAGTATTTTCATGCTGCGACCTTGGGTGCGGGAACATGTGTGACATAGCCATGCGCACTAGGAAGGACACAGCCCCTCTAGGATGCAGCCTTCCGTTTGACAAACACCCGTAGACTGATCCATGGGCTCAATGACATCGCCTCCTATTGGCAAACCAATGGCATTTGGAAACGCTACGAAACAGTTATAACGTAACAAAGCCTTGTTTACTTAAATTACGTGGCAGTTTAATACGCGCTCTTAACCACTGGTTCAAAACAAGATTTGAAAGCACTCATCACTAATGTGCACAATTTCTAGTTAACTGACTTATTTTATTGGCTTCACTCAGCTTTAACTACTCAAGGTGTTTGAGTAGAGGTTAAAGTTAAATTAAAGGTCAAGACAACCCATTTCAATATTTGGAACCTCTTGAAGGTGTCTTGATGCGTGAATTAAAAGTGAATATTACATTTTGACAGTTTCTTTGAAATATCTTTTTTTCCTTAGATCAAATATAAATGCATTCAGTTTGAACTGCCAGCCCTCACAACTGTCAGCTAAGAGAAATTTAGCTTCCCATGCCTTCTTTTTAAACCAAATAATAACCAGTCTCTGTTTTCCCCTCTGCTTTGATTTGTTTGCTTGTTACTTATCTCTCAAATCACTGGCAAATAAGAGCAAAATCCCTTAAGACCTCAGACTAGGTCTCTCTCTCTGTCTCAATCCTTCTGTCTTTGTCATTATTTTTCCTTAGTGTCTGTGAGCATGGATACTCCCTGTGGTTTGTTTCCTGCAGGCTATGAATAAAAGAAGAGAATAGGATTTTGGAGAGAGAAACGGATGCACAATGTGCGTATGGCCACACTCAAAAGACACAATCCACAAAAACACTTCACATTCATGTTACAGTGTACAATTACATATAAATCTGTTGATAACACTTCATTTGAGTAACGTGTACAAATGTAAGGACTGATGTATTGGCACTGTGATATATTAATATTTCAGAAGTATGAATTTAAAATAAAAGTAACATGCTGATCAGGGTGGTCTCACCAAATACACAAATACGTGGATATGAAATATATATTTTTAATATTAATTAAATAAAATAAAAATTAGATTTTAGTTTAAAGGTGATATTCAATTACTCGTAATACTCGACTGAGTGTATATTATCAAATGTTATCATGATTTGAATTAGCTAGCAACAAGATGAGCACTGCAACAATACTACAAGTTTAATTTATGTAAAATAATCTGCAATTCAAATTACTTTTACTGTGGACAAGTTAGTCAATACACTTAATGAAGTACCAAGTGTTTAATTTCTTTCTAATTGATACCAAAAGAGAGAGAGAGACATGAAAGCAGCACCAGTATTTTTCCATAGACAAATGGTGAAATATAAGTCTTCACCATTATTAAACTTATTATTATTCAATGTACTTAATAATCAGTGCACTTGCTCTCTG
The DNA here is from genome assembly GCF_951802725.1 of Rutilus rutilus. Taxonomy (NCBI): domain Eukaryota; kingdom Metazoa; phylum Chordata; class Actinopteri; order Cypriniformes; family Leuciscidae; genus Rutilus; species Rutilus rutilus. The sequence goes on along the minus strand of NC_140220.1, from coordinate 26,145,588 downwards.
TTTTTTCATGCACATGTGTGCTGCTACAAACCAATCACAATCAAGGACTGTGTCCAAAAAAAACACAAACAAAACTTACTTGTGATGATCTGGTTAATTAATAAATGCATACAATTGCATACCTTTATCCAGTGAGTTTCCCCTCATGACATTAATCAACACACACACACACACACACACACACACCTTTCTCTAAATTAAGTGGTTCTTTCATGTCTTTCTTTAAAGTTGCATTGCTTTTTTCATTAGTCTGAACCTGCTTTATCTCAGTTAGACTGTGAGAGCGGTCAATGATATGGTCCTCCCAAATATTGATTTTCTTTGTTCTCCTCATGTTCACCAAAACTGAAAAGCATTATACACCGTCCTCACCTCTTGCATTAGATTGCACTGAACCATTGCCAGGTTGTGAAGGCATATAGAAGCACCAATATTAGTTATATAAAAATATTTCCCTCAGTTGAGTCATGGAATGTGTTTGAGTTCAATGATAACATTATATTCTTATTCATAAATTATATTTTTTCTAATATAACTTTTTGTTTCTCTCATTTTAATGTGCATCATAACTCTTGTACAGCCTGCAAAATAGGCAGTGTCCCATAGAAAAAGAGTTAAATAAAGCGCACACTGAATGCATGAGAATCAGCCGTCGCTTCCTCCCACAGAGAGATCCGTGACATCCAAACCTTTTCAAACCTTCACATTTTCCTGATGCATGTCCAGGTTGTTGACAACCTGGACATGCATCAGGAAAATTTGACACTCGTTCTGTCTACCCTCCCGTTTCTCGTTCTCTGCGTCTGTTTCTCTTTCCTTCCTTCCGCTTCATCTGACAGCTCTCTTTTCCTCTGTTGATTTTAGGTACCGGTGGTTTCTTATAAAAAAACAGCCTTTTATTCTATTTGAGGCCCTCTCTGCTGCCAGCATTACCCCCAGTGAACCCTGTCACTGATAGTCTCTCTTGGTCTGTCTGTCACTCCAGCTACACACGCTCTCGGTGTCTTTTATCTGTGCAGTTGGGCTCAGTGGGATTCAAACGGCTCCGCTCAGACTGACTGAACACCTGAAACAGGAGCTGATCAGTTGAGCTGTCTTTTATGAGTTTCAATCGCCTTTATGTTAATAATGCATTTTATATTTTAATAATATAATAATAAATGTATAATAATAAATATGCTTTATGCTATAAATAACACATTCCATTAAAAACTTATTATAGCTGTTATGCGATTGACATTTGAGCTATATAAAGCAAGATGTTCTGTTCTGTACAAAACTATTTTTGTTGTAGTTTATACATCATTTTGTATTATGTTGTAATTAACAGTTTAGTGTTCTGTTCTTTCATTTCAATGCATCACTTCTGCCATAATATATATATATATATATATATATATATATATATGAAGAGTTCAGATGCAAAAGCCTCTAAGTGCCATCTGAAATTTTCTTCTAGAATCATAATTTTTATCAAGCTTGTATATTTAAGTTCAGCAATTTCACTTAAATGGCAATGAAAATTACCTATTAATTGTCATTTAAGTGAAATTACTGAACTTAAATATATGAGCTTGATCAAAATTATCATTCTAGAAGAAAGCGTGCCGGTGTAAACCTAGAGACTTTCAAACATAGACTGTAAAAAAATGCTTTCAAACATCAAAATGTCATTTATTAATATGTATTTGTGTCAAAATGACATATAAACATCTTTTCCTATTCTATTTTGCCTGGAAACGCTTCCAACACGCTTGCGTGTCGCATGAAAAATAAGCGTCGGTTTTCTAGCATGCACACGTTTACCACGCGGCAGTTTCTTACTGTAAGAAACTGTTCCAGCGGGTGGAGTTTACTGGTACTGAATATTACCTGTGTATACTCCATGACTGATGACACCCAATCATAGAGCCGAGCGTGAGCCTCTGCGTCATCGTTTCTTAAGTCCTCCGTTTTGACCCATCTTCACTAAAACGCCCTCCGGAGATTCAAAACGCAAAACGGGGTCGGCAGCGTTTCTAAACTTCTCCGTTTTAGGTCTTCGTTTTTGCCGTTTTAGTCTGGACCGGGAGGTGCAAACGTAGCAAAAGGTCTCCGTTTCTAAACGAAAATGCAGTAGTGTGGATGGGGCCTAAATGAACATCAGGTGCAAACAATGATTAACCCATGAATAACCATAGTAACTAATTAACACGGGACATAGAAAACTGATCTAGAAACTGTGAAAACACAAACACAAACACAAAACCGAGACATAATCCTGACACTATCCAGGCCATAAATTCAGACCATAAATATAGTGTAAGACTTAGTTCTTCTGACTGAGCCTCCTCATGCATAATGAGAGCACTGTTCATTTCAACATGCACTTCATCTATCCTTTGCCAGAGTCTTCAGTGCTTTGACCTTTAACCTCAGCCATTACTGGGTGCAGGCATGGTGTTCAGAAGGGCTGCGCTGAACCAATCTAAACCCACCAATCAGCAGCACATGTAGGGGCTGCATTAGTGCCAAACCCCCATGAGACACCACTTACACTGCACACACCAGCTGAGGCCCTGTGACACACACGAGCCTGTCTCTCGTGATTAGACATCATCATATTAAGCCCATACAGTTCTATTCTATTACTGAGCTCTTAGAGATGGTTTCTCTTTTGATGGTGTATCTAAATATTCTCTGGACAATTAGATTAAACTCTTATCTAGACCATTAGATAAATTCAACTAACACCAGCGGTTAAAGCACTATGTTGTAATAGTATAAACTTTCAGATTGTGACATACTGCATAACAACAAATCATGTGTGAAATAAAATGTTCAGCTATGATTTACCCATCTTATATGGGTCTATCAATATATGGATTTCTGCATGCATTTCCCAAATCATTTTTCTTGAAACTATTTGTTCCCACTTAAAAACTCATGCATACTGTAAAAGAGTCGCGTTGTGCCTGCCCTCTCTTATCTAGCAAAACATCCCTCTGAAAAGCAGACCTTGATAAATGTTTTCACACCTTTGCATATAGGTGACCAACAGCCGATAGTGTTGCCTGCTCCCTTATCAAGACAAGAAAAAAAGTGCTGAGAAAGCTCCCATAACTCACACTTATAGAGTATAGAATGAGTCATATAACACACTTCCATTCTTACCAGAACTTAGACCTGTATTAGAACTTGATGTGCTTTTCCAATACACTGAATTTGATCTTATGCCTTATTAAATGCACTGTTGGTTGCATTCAGATCATTTCAGACACAACTGAAGAGAAACAGTCCCTTTGTGACATTCAAAACATGTTTACATTTTCTTAAAACAAAATGTTAATGTGCATGCTGTTCAGGACAAACAGAACCTGAGCGCACAAAGTCTGAGCTGCTGTTTTGCTGCTGATAAGACTTAAAGCTGCTGTGATTTTGAGAAAGAAACATTTTGCAAAGCATTTGGATTACTTTGAAATCAAAAAGCAAATAATCCACATTGTTTATGTATGAGGATTTGAGGTGAAAATGTCTGTATGATAAAATGGTTACGCTTTGTTGTGATCATTTATTAAAAGTTGTGAAAAGGAAAAATGGCCATAATGTAGCAAAGAATAATTTAAAGTATAATTCATGCAGCTCATTACTGAAGTTACGACATAGTATATGTTTCTTTTTAAGGTTCTATACTATATATATATATGCTGTACATACACATTTGTAATCGAAAATATTTAACCCCCATTGCAAATCAGGTTTTTTGGCAAAATATACAGACTTTCAGCTGTTTGCAATGAACAAATTAAACAAAAGTAATTGAAATAGCAGCAAAAGTGGTTTCCCCAAATTCAACTGAAAATGCAACTTTTAATGACTTCTGCAGTCTCAAAATTATTTAACCCCTTCATGGCAAGCATCTTTAGTACTCAGTAGAACCCCCTTTTGCTGTTATGACCTGCTGCAAACGAGATGCATAACCAGACACCAGCTTCTGGCAGCATTTCAGACGAATCTTAGCCCATTCCTCATGAGCAATGGCCTCCAGTTCAGTAATATTCTTGGGTTTGCATTCTGCAGCCGCCTTCTTCAAATGCCAGCAGAAATTTTCTATGGGGTTCAAGTCAGGTGACTGTGATGGCCACTGCAGAATCTGCCTGGACTTCTGTAAACATGCCTTGGTGGAATTTGAGGTATGTTTGGGATCATTGTTCTGTTAGAAGGTCCAACGCCCAAGCTTAAGCTTTCTCACTGACGGCATTATATTTTCTCCTAGGGTTTCCTGATACTTCAGTGAATCCATTTTGCCTTCCACATGCTGCAGGTTTACAGTGATAGAGGATGCAAAGCAGCCCCAGAGCATCACCGTGCACCACCATGCTTAACTGTAGGCAGAGTGTTCTTTTCAGCATATGCTTCATTCTTCTCCAGACATACCGCTGATCCATAGGGCCGAAAAGTTCCAGTTTTGTTCCATCGCTCCACAGAACAGAATCCCAAAACTTCTGTGACTTATTTATATGATTTTGAGTCAATTGGACTCGACTTTTCTTGTGCTTTTGGGTCAGTAGTGGTTTACGTCTCGGAGTTCTGGCATGGACACCGCATGCGTTTAGTACGTGCCTTACTGTGCATGCTGAAACCTCAGTGTCTGTTTGCACCAAGTCTTGCTGCAGGTCTTTTGCAGTCACTCAAGGGTTTTTCTGACCTGCCTTATCAGAAATCTGGTTGCAGCGGTTGATAGCTTCCTTTTTCTGCCTCTTCCAGGTAGTGTAAACCACTGTTCCTTTAACTTTAAACTTGCGAACTACTGTGTGCTTGCAACGGTGTCTCTAAGAACATTTACTGCCTTCGCTATCTTTTTGTATTCTGTTTCTTGTTTGTGAAGGGCGATGATATCTTCTCTTAACTTTTTGGACCATTCTTTTGACTTAGCCATTTTTCTAACATGCAGTCAAACATGACACTCAACAAACCTAGCCAGATGTTTCAGATGTTTCATGTGTTCTAGCTCAAGCACACCTAGAGCAAAAAATGAAGTCCTTGATTAGTTGCATCAGGTGTGCTTGAGACAACACCTGTTTTGCAGATTTGTTCTGTTGTGAGGGATTCTATTCAGGGGGTTGAATAATTTTGAGACTGCAGAAGTCATTAAAAGTTGCATTTTCAGTTGGATTTGGGGAAACCACTTGAAACATTTGTTGTGTTGAGCTATTTCAATTACTTATGTTTGATTTGTTCCTTGCAAACAGCTGAAAGTACATTTTGCCAATTAACCTGATTTGCAATGGGGGTTGAATAATAATTTTCTCAGCACTCAAAGCGCTTTACATAGAAGGGGGAATCTCCTCAACCACCACCAATGTGCAGCATCCACCTGGATGATGCGACGGCAGCCATATTGCACCAGAACACCCACCACACACCAGCTTATTGGTGGAGAGGAGACAGAGATGAAGCCAATCAGTATATGGGGATGATTAGGAGGCCATGATGGACAGGGGCCATTTGGCCAGCATGCCGGGGTTACACCCCTAAATAAATTTGATTACAACTGTAGCCCACCAAGGCTGCACAAATCAAGGTAGGCATTAAAGGTAAGTATTAAATGTGAACAGAAACATTTATTGTTTATCATTTCCAATCAATTCTCATCACTTCTTTGGATGTGTGTGTATTTTAAGGGAGTTTATTTTGTAAGTGTCTACAGTGGCCTAAATGCCTAAAGTGGCCCATAGCTGAAGAAACACTCATATAGCGTATGTATAAATATATGTGCTGTGTTGATTAGGCAGCCTGTGTGTATTAGTTCCCATTGGTTGGCAAGTCAAGCAGAAAGTCATTAATTCATATAGTTTTGGAAGAAGATTCCCCTTGTCGCCTTGAGGCAGAAGATGTTGTCTTTCTTCTTTCAGTCATACTGTAAGAAAGACCTTGCTTTCTGTTCATTAATTCCATTTGTGCAGTCTTGCATAAGATAACACTCATAACTATAGGCCTCTGCAGACTGAGAACACTTCAGGAAAAAACAAAACAAAACTGTGAACAGAGATTAATGAAGGTTTTCAAGTAATTGTTTTGTTTTATTTGGCTAATTTAATCATAAGTTTCAGTTGCATTGAAATATCACTCTGGCTCTGAATTTATATTACTCTGCAAAAAACCCTGTGATGTAAATACAAAGTTCTGTCATGAAAATCACATCATTCTCTATAGGGCACAGCTGTTTGGTTCCTGCTGTATCAGTAGCCAATGAGCTCCCTGCTCAACCTTCAAAAACTTGGTCAGCATTTCCGTAGCAATTGCAGCGCGCTTTCAGAAACCCTCCACCTTCCCCAGCTCCACCTGTATAGATCTGCTACGGGTAATTCATGTATGCTATATTGTACAGCAGGCAGCAGCAGCATGTCTTACTTGCTCACAGCAGCGTGTATGTATCGAAGAAATCTGTTGTTTAATTATGCAGTCAAAAAAAAGTATTTAAAAAAAAAAGATATATTGTTATATCCATAATTTGAGGATTTTCATTATAATGCTTTCTTAGAGTTTAGTGTGTGCTATTGTGACTGCTGATGTTTATATGCTAGCATCCCCCATTGTAGGACTGTCTTATGCCCATTGACTTTTGTTGCTAAGCAATGGAGCTTGGTCTGACACCACTGTGGTTGTCCAGAGCAGAGAAATTTGATGAAGATATGGCATGTTCAACACAGCTCAAACAGCTCAGGGGCTGAGAACGCAAAATTAAACATTGAGACTTTGAGACCTTCCTGTTATTAATCCTCAACAACCCTCAACAGTTTCTTTCACTCCGAAGAAAGGTTCAAGACAGCAGAATCAACAATGTTTGATACGAGATGAGAACCTTTAAAGACACTACCAATAACTTAATGGAATATAAAGACCCTTTGTAAACCATTATTTTTTATTTTAGCACCTTTATTTTAAAGTGTGTACTCCACTTATGGCTGATATAAGCGGTTCTATTCCCCTATTCCTCTCTGCCGTATCATGTCCTATATACTGTCAAGGTAATGTCCTAGATTCTTACAACACTCATTATTTAGACACTAAAGAGCAGAGATCAGAGGCCTTTATTCAGCTGCTGTCAGCACATATTTAAAACCTTTTATTTTTCTTAGGGAAAACCATTCAAGTCTGAGGTATTTCATATATTTGTATGTGATGCATAAAAACGCGAGTGTTAGAATCATTCCAGGAATCTAGGCATCTGATTTACTCGTTGCTACGGGCAACTGTCCTGCCCGTGTGTCCATGTGTGAGCTCTCGTTTTAATTAATCATCTTATCATGGAAATGCAGTCATTATATTCACTGGGATTCAACATGCTTGTGTATTCATGTGACTTTTGAATGTAAATGAGACCATTAAGCATGTAGTATACATATATAACTAGATCTGTGGCTGACGTCTCCCTTGCTTTCCTTCATTGCCACGGTTTAAGGCATCCATGTGCTAAATTATCAAATGTGTCAGTGAAAGCACTAGATCTTTATGAATAAGAAAATGATCACCTTTAAGAAAGTTAACTGCTCATGAGTCTAATCGTGGCATGTACTTATGTTTTTATCTTGAGGAAACATTTCAGCATTAACATTGAATTAATACTGTTTTATGAATGTAGTGTATGAATCTGAAAAAAATTTTTTTAACCATTAGAAAATGTTCTGTTTAAATTCTTATTAGGTTAGCACACAGAAACCTCCCTAAAATGTTCCTAGAATGTTAGAAATTTGTTCCCAAAGAAATAACCAAACAGGAACCATATACATTTACCATACACTTTCACAGTTCACACTTAGTTATAACGATGACGATCTAAAGGAAAAGGAATAGCAGAGTCCACACTGCAACTATAACGATAACGGCACAGAGAAACGATATCGTTGCAATCACTTTCCGAACGATGTTTTTTTTTTTTTTTTAGCTGATGAGCGATAAAAAACATTGGCAGCCAATCCGAATTCATCCTGCTTTAAAAAGCTTGAGCATTTAAAGCAACTGTCAGGATTTTGTTTAGTTTTGTTATCTTTTTGTTCCCATGTGTTTGTTTCTGGTAGTTCAGTTTTAGTCCCATTTTTGTCCCTAGTTTGTTCCCTTGGTTACTGATTACGTTCACCTGTCAATCATTATGTCTCCCTGTGTATTTAAGCCCTTAGTTTCTTAAGTTCATTGTCCGGTATCTTCTTTATTTCATGTGGTTGTGTGTTTGTTTTCTCCTGCGGTCGCCTGCTGTGTGTTTCTTTGTAGATTAAAGGTTGTATCAGTGATTTCAGGCCCAATTTTTTTTTGATCACATTCATCTAATCTTTCCTAACGATCCGCTAGCTGACCGCCCCATAAGCATGCCGTCAAAAAAACGCGTCTCTGTAGGCAGCCTAGGCTCTGAAATCTGCACACAAAAACAATTGGTTTCACCAACCACTCAAAACCAAAACAAATAGTGTTCCAACCAATCACCGACAGGGGGAGGGTATTGTGAGGTTTTGAGCCAGCTTCTTCTTCAGCTCCGACTTCGCGTGCAGCCGTGCACGAGCACAAAACCTCACAACACCCACCCCCTGTCGGTGATTGGTTGGAACACTATTTGTTTTGGTTTTGAGTGGTTGGTGAAACCAATTGTTTTTGTGTGCAGATTTCAGAGACGCGTTTTTTTGACGGCATGCTTATGGGGCGGGCAGCTAGCGGATCGTTAGGAAAGATTAGATGAATGTGATAAAAACATTTTGGCCCTGAAATCACTGATACAACCTTTAATAAAGAAGTGTTTGTTTAGATTCACCTTCATCATGCAATTACTACAACCACCACATGACAGCGACATGTTGTGGATGCTAATGTAGTCATTGTTATAGTTATCTTTATAGTTAGTTCTTGGTGTGAACGGGCATTAAGTGGTAAGTGGAACGTTCTGTGTTTGCTGGGAGGTTCTAGATTTCACTGTTCAAACTGTTCAAAGCGCTTCTGAAAAAAAGAATAATATGCTTAACAATATATTTAAGTTGGCTTCTTTTGATTTAAACATCAAAAGCTTAAGCATTGCATCACAGAAACCTTTACACCACTGCAAGATCAGTCTGGAGAAATGCCATGCAGCTTTTGTCTAGCGCAGACACAAATGCAGTTACAGTACGTCTCAGTGTCTGTGGTAATCACATTTTATGTCTGCACAAATCGGATCAGTCTATCATGCAGACACATGCACCAACCCAGACGTCACATTAAGTGCTGTTAAAAATGCCACTTTCATGCCAAACACACAATACTGCCTGCTTTTTATTTCACATTGCAACCTGCTCTTGGCTAAACCTGAGAATCCAATTACCATCAGCCCATGGCCTGTTTTGCATTATTTGCTTTACTTTATTGTCATAACCTCTGCAAAGTTTTATGACCATAAACATGTCCTACTTCAATCTGAGTGAAGGCCTGGAGCATCAACACAAAAATTTGATCAATTATTCATTCAGCAGCCTGGTGAACGTATGGTACATCCCTCAAGTTACAGAGAGATACTAGTTACAGAGCGATTCTTTATTGGCGCCCAAGTTTTATGTGTGTCAGCATTCCCACTTTCAGGGATTTCAGCACGACAAATGTGCTGCAACAGCTCAAGGAGATTATACATGCCAGCAAGTAACCCTAAGAGCTTTCCTGGCTTCTTTTGGCTACTTCTGTTGTGTTGCCATGCCCTGCAGCTCATCTTAAATAGGCTATAACATGTCATTTAGAAATGGCTGCAGTGCTGAGTGAGCATTGACTGTTAGTTTTCCTGCCTATTGAGTGCTGAGATAGATTTAGTGTCTTCTTAGGTTAATAATTGACTTACAGTTGAGAAAGCCATGATGGTGGTGTTGTCTTCCTGGCCTCAAACAGCTGGTGCTGCTGGGAGAGCCAGATGGCTCCGAGCAGAGCTGTCAGAACAGGACACAGGACACTGTCAGATTAAATGAGTTTCTGTCCTCCATAGTTACCTTTTTAGGCAAAGGAACATAGAAGTAATCAGTTACTGAGTAACTGAACTGTATTCAGATGCAGTCTCTGAAAAAAGGCCACATGGTTGTTGTGGCCTAAGATTTTATGTGTAATAAATTCTATGTTGAATCAAATAAAACCTTCTTTTTTTTTTCTGATGTCTATTTGATGCTTTTCTCATTTAACACAATAATGACTTTAAATGATCTTTTGGTGGGTCATTTTTCAGCCAAATTGTATGTGCAATTAATTTTCGATTAATTAATGAATCAGCATTTCATGTAATAATAGCTTGACAACCCTTGTTGTTATTATTACACATTATTAGGACTAATGTAATATGTGTGTGTGTGTGTATATATATATATATATATATGCCATATATATATATTTACATTTTGTTTTCTAATGAGCTACAGTAGGTCATTAGCCTGGTAATACCAAACTCTGCTACTTCGCTTTGCTTCGTAGACAGAGTCTGGCATGGCATAATTGAAAAGCGTTTTCTTTCTCGCGGGGAGGCGCTTGTCTGAAGTTTAAAATCATTGGTTCCCGTAAGCCAATCACATAACGTTTGGTTATGGCGTGTGTTATGCGCATGCTCAGCCGCATCTAACTTCCACTGTAAACACATGTAGTATGATGCGAAAACAAAACCGGAGTGAACATGGCTGTGAACGACTTTTGCAGATTATGTGAAGTAAATCTACGCATCCACGGTACAACCGTGTCTACGTCACGGCTCTCAGCCCGCCCTCTGTTCGTTGATTGGCCGGCTGTGTTCAGGCCGGAGGAAAACGGAAAGCTATTACGCTGTCTCAGACTGAGTACAGAAGCGAAATGAAAATGAGCGGAAGTAAGAAGTCTGACGTAGTCAGGCTAGCAGGTCATAAGAAGAACTTTTTAAAGAGTTTACTGCTGTCTGAAACTTTGGCTTACCTGTCACGATAAATATAAATTATCAAGGAAGCACTATTTTCAATGCTCTATTCCTGCAGTTCTGATGTTTTTTTCGGCCATAATAAATTTATATAAAATAAAATAATAAAGAATCTTTGTCGTTTTGAAAGCATAATAATCAATAATTCACTCTGATATGGCTAACAATTGCTTAAGGTCCATCACTTCAGTGCTTGCTTTATATAGATTTTTGCTTCAGAACTGCACTAGCAGGGCAGTGGACGTCCAGGTTCATTCTGCATATCTTTCGATCCAGCTCTACACTCCGCAGGGCTTTGTATTGGATTCAAATGGGACCGGAAAGCTATTTAAAGCTCAGTGTGTGGCACAGTTCTCCTTACATGGGAATGAGCCCCACTTCTCCTAATGGAAAGGTGTGAAACCTACCATCTATGTTCAATGGACGTATTTTTATCTGAAAAACATAATTAGCGAATGGATTATTTATTGCATCAAAAAAAGTAATCATTCCGTTATGGCTTAAAGGCTTCTTTCCTGTGATATCCTGCGGTGTTAATCAATAAATCCACAATTCAGGCAGTTTGTTTTGAGCCTTTGATATTTGAAGCCTTGAACATTTAGTTTGTTTCTTAAAGGGGTAGTTCACTCATAAAGGAAAATGTTTTATTTTGTGTTTTAGAGCTTCCAGAGAACTGGACGGACACCAAGGAAACACTCCTGGAAGGGATGGTGTTCAATGTGAAGTATCTCGGCATGACTCTGGTCGGCCAACCTAAAGGAGAAGACATGGCAGTGGCTGCCATCAGGAGGATTGTAACCACGGTCAGTCATCAGAGGAAAAGCGGGTCAAGGGACTTGAGGATAGTGAGGAATGATCATGAGCCAAGTCGGCACAAAATCTTACTCAAATCGTTTTTTTTATGCCTTTGGCAATTTGTAGTGGTATAAAATGTATATGTTGTCACATAATAATAATAATAATAATATATGATAAGTATTATTATTATATATTAATAATAATGAGCTACTTGAAGACGCAAGAAGAACTAGAACAAGCTTCTCATTAGTATCAAACTAATTAACAGATCAAAACAGAAAAAGCTTTTGTGATCAATAGTTTAGGGCCTCACAAAGTTACTTTTTAGTGATAAAATTTTGTACTGAACACAAGAGTCAGCCTTTCAGTACAGTCTGTTTCCTATTAAAATACACAGTATAGTTCCTTGTTCTTTAGAAAGCAAATGGAAAAAGAGATTTTTCTTCCTTTGACAGCACAGTCGAATCATAACGAGACAACTCTCTCTACAAACTAATTGTCAAGACTGTGAATCTTTGAGATGAGTTTCATTTGTGTTTTAAATCAGTATTTACTGTCTCCTGGGAAGGGAGAAAGACCCTCCAGATATGCTTTGCCTGATTTCCCTTTGTCCTTGACGAGTCCCCTCTCTCTCTCTCTCTCTCTCTCTCTCTCTATGTGTGGGCCTCTTTTCTTTCTGCCAGCACACTGCATTGATGTACCAGTGTGTTCATATGCGGGGGTCACAGCAACACCACTTAAACAAGGCAGAAGATGAATTTTATATATTAAGCGTCATCTCTTTTCAGCTCTTGTACCCATGGAGTTGGATTTAATAGTCCACACAGATTTCGCTGACCTTTTCTGGTTATTGTTCTTGGTCAGTGAGTTATGAGTGACATTTCAATGTTGACTATGACAAAGATGTTTGACCAGGGTTCACACAAATTGTTTATCCTTGTCAACCACATGCAGGCTCGGGCCAGTGCAAAGAAGTTTCGGAAAGTGACCCTCACTGTCTCCCCCAAGGGAATCATCATGTCAGACACAGAGACCAATGACCTCATTGAGGACGTTTCCATTTACAGGTATAAAACCACACCAAAAACAAGGAAAAAACGATTTACAGTAAGGTTTCATTTGTTAACATTCGTTAACTACATTAGTTAACACGAAATAACAATGAACAATACTTTTACAGCATTTCTTAATTTTTGTTCATGTTAATCTCAACATTATAATAATTTTAACTATTTTTAATAAATGCTATAAGAAGACTATTAGAAGAGAATTAGCTTATTGTTAATTCATGCTAGTTAATGCATGAACAAATTTTAACAAATTTGAGCTGATTGTAAAGTTTTACCCATTTATTTGCTCAGAAATACAGTAAAAACAGTAATATTGTGAAATATTATTACAATTTAAAATAACTTTTCTATTGCAATATATTTAAAAATGTAATTTATTCCTGTGCTGACAAAGCTGAATTTTCAGCATCATTAGTCTTTAGAGTCACATGATCCTTCAGAAATCATTCTAATATGTTGATTTGATGAATCATCATCATTATTATTATTATCAATGTTGAAAATAATGTTCTGCTTAATGCTTTTATGGAAATATGATGAATAGTAAGATCAAAAGAACAGTATTTATTTGAAATATTATTTTTTCTATGAATTTAGCAAAGTTTTTGTCACTTTGATCAATTTAATTGCTAAATAAAAATATAGTTTTTTAAATTGCTGACCCCAAACTTTTAAACAGTGTACTTGTACCTGATCGAACCTTAAACATGATTTACTGTATGATTTATGGATTATTTATAAAATCTGTATACATTTTATAACAGTTATATTGGGGGGGGGGGGGGGGGGTTTGCATTGTATTTAGTACGTATTAAATAATATTTTTGTCAAACCCAGCTGATTCAAACCACATGAAGCTGACAAAGCATTTCTTGTTTTTAAAAACCATTGAGTCAATTATTGCAAACTTCACTCCCTCCAAATCAGTTGTTTAAAGATTTTTAGTCAGTCAAGGTCTGTAGAACAACATGAACACTGCAGTGAGATCACTAACAAGTGAATCATTAACATTTGAGTGTGTCAAACAAATATTGATGCAAGAGGTGATATGCTTCATGGTATTCATACATTTTAGAGAGTATAGCCCTCTGTTAGAGGGAGGTGATTTGTTCAGTGGGCATGTGGGGTGCTTTAGAGTGCGGAGAGGAGCCCCATGCTGATCCCCCTTATCAGCTACAGCAGAGACACAGTCACGGGAATCACGCATCTCTTTAATCCTCTCCCATAAAAAAAATTATAAAAAAACTTATCCCACATCCTTCGTTTTATTCTTTTCTCTATCCCTCCTTTCTCTCTTTCACATTATCTCTCATACAGTACATAAACCACGCACACTCTGTCCCTGTCTCTTTTACCATTTATATAATCACTTTTTTCTTGTATTCCAGTAACATTCAAATGCTAAGTAAATCGGCCTCAATTTATTTGAGATGCAAAATTGCACAAGTTAGGGTGAATAGTGGTAAAGTGGGACACTTTCTGATAATTTACCTTCTGCATAATGTTTTATTATGATCCAAATGTCTTAGCCCCTCATATGATACAATTCTAAATAGCTTAAGTGCTCTACTCTACTATACAGAATAAAAAATAAAGAAACATTAAACACAGGATGGATGACTCTTCCTCAAACACACATGGACCCCAAACCACATTTTTCCAGGTGCTACTGTCAAACTGGGACACCTTTATTGGCAAACTGGGACACTTCAAACACATTAAATTGTTATTCAAATGTAGACCCAATGAATTAAATACACAATAACAATATAAACAACAACAATAATAAAAATCACTTTTTTTAAGGAGGGGTGCAGTTTCTTTCCACCCCTCCCTCCCTCACCTGTCCACAATATTTTGTATTGGGTTTAGTTTATTTCATATAAATTTAAAAAATAGAAATCTTCTTAAACATTTCTTCGTATAGGCTAATTTTATTCCACACAGGCTAAGTTTCATTTCTTATTGTTGAAAAGTTTTTTGCAAATATTGCAAATGTCCCAGCCATCCAAGCTTGTATCATTCATCTTTCTTTTTCTTTTTTTTTTCTTTTTTTTGGAATTTGCATTTGTTTTTAAAATCAGTTTACAATTTTTGTTAAAATATCTAGCTAGCTATAACTAAATGTATGAGGGGCATACAAAAAGGGAACTCAATTCCCCCATTAGAATGACTTAAATGGCTGTCCCAGTTTGCCAGTAATACCCTGTCGAAGTTTAACAATACGCTATTGGCAAACTGGGACAGTGTCAAAATCACATAAAAAACAACAAAAAAAGATTAATATGAATGTGATTTTGACAAATTCTGATTCACCATTACATCCTATAACAAAATATGTAACAATTACAAATGATCCATGAGTGTTTTAATTTTTATAATCGTAACATTATTAACCTCAGAATGCTATGTCATTTTACTTTACATCACGATTCACTGTAAGGTTGTTGAATATGGTGTGCCACACCCCCGGAAGTGATGTCATAGCCACAGAATCTATATTTTTTTATCACATACTTGCTTATGATGAGCTCAGTGTTGATTTTTAGTAATGGAATAATTTACATGTAAAGATAGAAATTAAAAAGCTTAACTGTCCCACTTTACCCATTGTCCCACTTTACCACTATTCACCCTACATAAAATTTTATATTATTTTCTAAGCATTATTTATTGATGTTTACACTTAAAACAGGGACAAACCAACATTAAAATAAGAAAAATTATTAAGGGATAGTTCACCGAAAAATTAAAATTCTGTCATCATTTACTCACCCTTAAGTTGTTCCAAACCTGTATGAATTTCTTTCTTCAGCTGAACACAAAAGAAGATATTTTGAAGACCCCATTGACTTCCATACTATGGAAGTCAATGGGGTCCATCACTGTTTGGCCACTGACATTCTTCAAAATATCTTATTTTGTGTTCAGCTGAAGAAAGAAATTCATACAGGTTTGGAACAACTTGAGGGTGAGTAAACGATGACAGAATTTTCATTTTTCAGTGAACTATCCCTTTAATTCAAGATACTTTCTCTCTAGTCTTTAAAACAAATGAATGTAATATTAAAATGTAATTAAAGTAAAATAAATGTTTTTGATAAGTGCATTATTTTTTTCTTATTTCTTATTTAGTTTCTGCTTGTTCTAAGAACTATTTATTGAAGTTTACACTACAACATGAGAATGATTCCAGAGGGTTATAATGAACTTAATTCAAGATACTGAATATCCTTATGTAAAATTAAAAGGGTAATTAAAGCAAAATACATTTATTTGAAAAGCAAAATCGTATATCATTTGAATTAATCTCTTGATGGGTTTTTTTATATTATCTTTGTCTTTTGTTCTAAACAGTATTTATTTTAGGTTTACACTTACAAAATATATTTTCCAAATATAGATACTGAATAGTCTTAACATAAATGTATTTTGTTTTAAGTATATATATATATATATAATTTTTTTTAATGGTTAATGGTATTGAAACCCAAATTACTAATTAATTTTTTTTTAGCAGCAGAGCATCAGGTCTGACACAAAACACTCTGTCCTTGTACCTGGAACTCCTCCATCCGTGGCACTGTCCTGCGCCGCTCCCTTCAGAGATGCTCTGTGGGCTTCTGGCTATTTAGTGTGATGGCATATGGATTCCTGTGTAAGACAAGGAATTCTGTGAGCTCACGTAGAGGACAAACTGCTCTCAACCGCACAGAGTTTCATCTTATTTTCTTATGTCTGTATTATTAGCCTTATCCAGGTAAAGCACACCTCAAAATAGAGAATAGACCCTGGAGCGATGGGTCTTATACAGCAGAATGTAATCAGTGTAGACTTTGATCATACAGCCTCGGTTTGACTTTCAAAGGAGGCTGGAGAGTAAACACAAGTACCAGGGGACCGTAAAATCACAGTTCAGTCGGGATGCTATAATAAATGCTATTTCAACCCAGACCCTGAGGGGGTCTTGGACAACCGTTTGGAGGGTGAAGCAGAGAATCGTGGGTATTCTCTGCCTTTTCACTGACAGCAAAATAAACGAGAGCATCTTGAATGAAGTGGTGGGGGTTTCAAAAGAATGAAACATAGTGCTGATGATATGAACACTTTTCCTCATCTTTATTCACTCCTTTGATTCCCCACCCCACCCCCCACAGCTGAATATACAAATAATGATGAAAAAACACAGCCGTTCTATTTTTAGTGAAAAATAGGAGATGATGTTGTTTGTCTAGGCTCAGTAGGAGCTGTCAGCTTTATTACATCAGAAATTGTAAAGGTTTGAAGGGCATTCTGGGTCTTTATTTCATTTTTTTGTTTCATTTCCGTCAATGCTCACTGCAATTTAGGATTTTTATGTGCCTTTTTATGCAAATAAATATCACTTTCACTACTGCCACTACTGACAGCTTGTCTCTTGAAAAGAAAACATCTGTGTGCACTACTTTATTTTCCTAAGCCACAAATCTTGCACAGTGATTTGTGTAATGAGATTCACTACGGTCCCGCATTAACTGTATGGGGGTTCATGAAAAGATTAAACCCCACTTTGGCTCCCCCCATTCTGGGAATGTCATATTCCACTGTAATGTGTTCGGCAAGAGAAGGGAGCCAATAGGGCATCACTGAGGGAGCAATCTGTGCCACTGCCAATGCAAACACTGCCAAGGTTATAATAGGCTCTTATGCTAGTCAGGGCCACAAGGTCATGTTTGTTACCCTTGAGTTGCTTATGTGAAGGCTCCTATTATTATTATTATTTCTATTTACAATGTACGTGGCCTGACTGAGGCTCTATATGTATTTGTTGAAATTTAACAAGCGTGTGTCTCTTCCTTGCCTAAAGCAGAAAGCATTCATGTTAAGGCCAAACTCACTTTGTGCATTGCCATTTTACTTTATCTCTGCTTTTCACTTGGCCTGGATTCAGTTTCTTTGTGTTGCGTTTTCCCATTCATTTACAGTACAACATGATCTGATAACAGATAGGTCTGAGAACACATTGACAATAAAAATAAATAAAATTGCTCATTAAACAAAAAGTTAATATTGAGTACCTTTCATTTTAGACATTTACTTTGTTTTTAGCTCCGCCAACCCCCCAAAAAAGAAAATAGTTCCACAGCAAAATCAAATGTTGCTAAATTGCGCATCTTCCAGCGGCACACAGGAGTGGTGTTATATTTCAAAATGATTCAGTGATTTTGATTTAATCGGTTGAGTGAATGATTCAGTGACTCACTAATAAAGACGTCACTTGTCACCACCTACTTGCATAACAATGCAGAAAGAGTAAATGAAAAATCCCTACCTGTAGAACTCACAGACAAGTGGAGTGATACAAACACTGTTGTTGAACTGTATACACACTATATCATCTATAATGCCGCTCAGCCAAACAAATTTGAGGACTGAAAAAAAAAAAAAAGTGTTCACTTTCACGTATTGAGCTACGGTACTTTCAAAAATGTTCTATTTGAGTTCCTGCAAAAGCAAAGATTGAAAGGGTCATTTCAGCATAGCTGAGGTTGTTTATGATAAAATTTCCTCCTCCTTTAATTCAGTTCAAAAGGAGCTACAAACAAGCTAAATTCGGGCCATTTACCATTTCCTTCCCTCTCAGTGTCACGCTCTTCAATAATGAAGTTGTGCAATGCACCACAGACTGGAATAAATGATAATTCACCACACCCCCCATGTTCAGAGAGAGAAAGGGGAGGGAGAAAGGGAATAGAGAGTCTTGGGCATTTCTATTTAGGTCGTGCATCAGAAGTAGTGCATTAACAATTGTAGATGAAGTGAGATCAGAGCTCTGTCTTCCCTAATGTATCTCATTATTTCACACAAGCTCTTTTGGTTTGGTGCTCTAAATTCAGGTCCTTTTCCTAAAATGACAAAAAAGAAGAAAGAAAATGAAAATGTCCTTTTAGGTTCTTTTTTCTGTGGAACATAAATACAGAATGTTGAAGCTGAATCCATGCTCTACTATTTAGGCTACAGGAACACTTCATTGTATGGAAGAGAGCAGTGTAAATGTTCTTCAAAATATCTTCTTTTGTGTTCCACAGAAAATAATTTGTTTGAAACGATGATTTTTTGGGTGCACTATTCCTTTAAATGCAGAAATATGTCTTATTACAGTTCAACCATATACTTTACCATCTCACTTCTGTTTTGGCTCTGAATTGGTTTTTCATGAGTTTTCTAAGGGATCTGAGAGATTACAAACCCATGTTACTTTTTTAAAATACAAATCTGTTCTCAACAGGAATCATCTGGGTTGGTTTGCAGACTTTAAATGACCGTACTTTAATTGGCCGATGCAATTATTACTGCAGTTAAAAGTTAGAAATGATAAATTAAAGAAGAGCGTCATTATCACTGACACTTCAAACAGTTTGTTGCATTGTCTCTGTAAAATAAAGCTGATGATTTTCACACACTTCCATTGACGTTATTGAAAGATAAAAAAAAAAAAAAAGAGTCATAACCAAGTCTCTGCCAGTAGATTATTCATTCCTGGAAATGTTATTTAATTATATGAGTCTTTATGAACAAATACAGTCCACAGTGAAAAGCTTTTATTTCTCACCTCTGCAGAATATCTTACTGCACAACAGACAAAACTCAGGATAAGGTATTTGCCTACGTCTCCCAAAGCCAGTTCAATGAAACTCTGGAGTGCCATGCCTTCCTCTGCCAAAAAAAGAAAATAGTAAGTGTGTTCAGATGCACATCATGAATATATTTGGAAGCACAGTAACAGATGGCAAAACATATAGGCCTAATTCCCACGCATATGCACATTGTTTGTTAAAACTTTTCCATTTTGGTAGTATTGCAATCCTTCTTCACCATGTTATGTTTCCTTATTAATCATTACCTATTTTTTCGCTACAGTTTTTAGGTGATTGTACTTGACAAACAGGTTATTGTGTAAGCCACAGCCTTTTCTCTTGACCCGTATCTATAGTAGGTATCTAGCGCCATCTAGTGGACAACCTTCAGAAACCCTCTGATTTTGTGCGTTCATGTGTTTTCCACAGGCTCAGGCTGTGACTCTGACAGTTGCGCAAGCTTTTAAAGTAGCTCTAGATATGTGGGAAATCGCACAAGAAGGTGAGGGTTTTTTGCCACGTTTGTTTATATAGGCTACACATGGAAAACAAATATCCCTGTCTTCATTTTTCCATTGCAGACAAAAGCAAGAAAGTTCGCACATGCTACTCCTGTTCAGACCCTGAATCTCAGCCTGAATCTGAACCAAACCGTGTTTCAGGTACATTTATTGGTTTAAACACAATGGTTTGCTTAATGTTTGTCTTAATTGTGTTCAATTCATGGGAATACCCTTTCTTTTCGTTCTTTCCTTGTGACAGAGGAGGAGAAGACTCGGGCTCTGATGGAGCACAAACTGAGGAAGCCCTTCTTCCCATCCTTCCTTTCGCCATCTCCACGCAGCAACACCAGGAGACGGCCAATCAAACACGACTCCTGGGTATGATGTCATTAACCCTTTTTTTTTTTGTCTACCACTACCGTTCAAAAGTTTTGGTGGTCTGTAGGACGTTTTAATGCTTTTGAAAGAAGTCTCTATATTTTTAAATGTAATGAATTTTCAGCATCATTACTCCAGTCTTCAGGGTCACATGATTCTTCAGAAATCTTTCTAATATGCTGATTTGAATCATTCTAAAATGCTGAGCCCAAACTTTTAAATGGTAATGTATATTTGGGCAATTGTTTGGGTTCAGCAAAATGAACCGAATCTCTATATTCAGAGTGCTAGTGTTTCATTCAGAGCTTAACTAATTTCACACAGAATAAATATCCCTTCAGAGGATAGTAGTGCTTTTCCGGGAGTCTATTTTGAATCGTTTCCATATTGTTTGATTAAATATGGCTGAAATGCCAGGCAATCCTTTCTGATAACATTAAATTTAGTTTGTCTTTTGGCCTGCCCTGGTCATCTGAATCCTCACTTTAATTAATTTTCTGAAAGAGTGCCACTATTATGCAGAGTATCTGCTCCAAAATGAAGGTCAGTTGTTTTGACACCATGACAAAAAAGGTAATTACTATTGCCACTGGCTAATTGCCATTATATTGTCAGTCAGCATGGCCTGTCTTGTTGATAAAGCACATAGTCACCACTAAGTGGCATTCTCTGCTTTAATGCCGTATTTATTGATTAAACGTATGACCACTAGGCGGAGAGCTACCCATATTGGATCCGTCAAGCTCTCTGTCTGCACACCATGTTCAGCCTGCCTTTTGTTGATTACTTTTTTTTCAGCTTTGATTGTATTCCATCCACTGTTCAGGCGGTTCTGAAACCCAATTAGAATCTTCAGTCTGCTGGTCTCAGATAATGACTGTCACAGAAGAGCCATTAGAGTAACTCTTCAGAGCTTGCTGGTGCTGACGTTGTTCAAGTTACTCTCTGGTTCTGCAGGTATGATATAGATGTGATCTGTGATGTGTTTGCTCACATGGTTATTGCATGTTCTCTCATTCTCAGGATGCGGAAGATGGCCTCGATGATGCGTTTTCAAGGTAAGTTTCTTCCCTTCTACTCACTTTTAATCACACATAGTAAGCCTCACAGAAAACTGTCTGTGACATCAGAGATTGTTCATTCAGGATAGTGTTTATTGGAGATTGAATGCTTATTGATAATAACTTACCCTTTAAAATACTCTTATACGTATTCACAAAAAGAAAAAAAACTGACTTGTGTTAAAAAAAAAACACTACCGTTCAAAAGTTTGGTGTCTGAGATTATTTTAATGTTTTTGAAAGACGTTTATTTGACCAGAAATACAGTAAAAACAGTAATATTGTAAAATATTGTTACAGTTTAAAACTTTTTTTTTTGTTTAATATACTTTAAAATGTGATGGCAAAGCTGAATTTTCAGTCTTCAGTGTCAAATGATCCTTCAGAAATAATTACAATATGCTGATTTGATGCTCATGAAACATTTCTGAATATTTTTTATGTTGAAAAAAGTTGTGCTGCTTAATATTTTTGTGGAATCTGTGATTCTTAGAGAGTTAAAAAGAGCAGTATTTAGTTGAAAAAGAAATCTTTTGTAACAATACAAATGTTTTTACGGTCAATTTTGACCAATTTAATGAATCATTGCTGAATACAAGTTTATTGAAAAATCTTACTGACCCCAAACATTTGAACGGTGTATATTGCAGCATTTTTGACTGCAGTGCAGCTTAGCAAATGTCTGAAAACAGAATTTTAAAAAAGAGATAACTTCCCCTGAGATACACTCAAATTCAGTCAATATTTCTTTGTTTGTTGTCTTTGTTGATTTGCTGCCCACTTGAAATAAAATTGTGAGTTTTGTAGCAGTTGTCCATGTGTGGTAGCTTCAAGGCCATCTGTATGCTGATGTGAAAGTATTTGTAAAATATTCTGTCTCATATAATCAGCTAATGTGTTCGCACTCTCTCAAGTGTGACATTATGTCTCATAAAGTGGAGATGGTGTGAGATTCGGCACACAGTAGGAGCGCTGAAACACATTAGCCATCGCAGCTCTGGTTCCGATTAACAGACATGGTGAATCATTTTATTCTGAGTGTCTCTCCATACACGGTTATTAATATAAAGTCAAACAGAGCCCTGGAAATGTTATGGAAATAGTTTGGAGGTCTTCACGTTTAGCAGCAGATTGAATGTAAAGAGTTCATTATGACTTCATTCAAGCATTTCTGTGTACAGTTAAAGCTTTATTTACAAAAGTACCAAAACGATGAATTTTTTTCTTATTATCCAGATTAGCAGATAGTCAGTGGTACAGCAGGTGGGGTTTGGGGAACACAAAAACAAATAAAGAATCTGTTCTGTGAAGGTGTGGATCTATAGTTGCATTATTATTTTTTTAACCAACCCAAACACACCTATATACATTTGGATGCTGCATTAAACAAATTCTTAAAGGGAAAAACAAATTTAAATAATACATCAACTCCATAGCTGATTCCAAGTGATCAAGGGCTTAGGACGTTCCAATTCAGCCCATTGCAGTGTCCGCCAGTAGTGGGCATCCGTACATCCGAGTGAACGAGACGGAGGGAAGTTAGCAAGTGAAGGGCATGACAATTTTGGACTGGCCTTAGCCTATATATGCACACAAGGCTGAATGAGGAACCAAACAAGACACAGGTGAACGTAATTAATTAACAAAGCAAAGGAAACCAAATCAGTAACTATGGGTATGTTTACACAACAACAATGCACTAAAAACTGAGAAGTTTTTCCTTTGCTGTTTCACATACAGACAACAACATTGTCAAAATGATTCCTGTTCACAAGAATCCACGCAAACGACTAAAACGGCTGTGTTATACTGTCAGGCCAGTAGTTGGCAATGTCACTTTGTAATGAAACACTACCCGCCTAACATGTAATGTACATCACCGTGTTCACAAATTCGCGTTTTTGTTGTTTTCACAGAGACAATAACGGTAGCGTTTTCAAAAACGAGCAATTTGAAACCCAATTTCAAAAGTTTGAGTTTCCAGGCCCCCAAATCATGTAAATCATGTCATGTAAATGAACGGCCAAAACGCATAACAAGTTTTCCGTTTTTAGTTGAAAACGGTGTCGTGTTAATGGCCCCACATACAACAGAGAACTGAAAATACTTTCAGTATATAAAAAGTAAATAAAAATAAGAATATAAAAGTCTTTGAACAGAAACAGAGAATATGTGACAGTAATAAACATCTAGAACAATTAAAAAAGTAGAGTTAAGGTAGAAAAACTTAAAGTGAAGCAGAAGACTTAATGAACAGATGTTCACATTAAATATTGTGCATTTAATATACTGTCTAAAAATAATATATATTTACATGATATTTTACATAACGCCCAGCAGGTTGCATACTATCATAAGGATATTGATCTATAAAAAATAGATCAATATCCTTATGACAATAAGGATCAGTATCCTTATATAAAATCACAAACATCCAATGATTTCATTGCTTAGTGAGTTACAAGCATTCTTGAGCATAGGGATGTGCTTTCTAATAAAAGTGTGTAACTTGTTGAATCAATTTATTTTTAACATGATGATACATGTTACAAGTCTTTAAATGATTGCTCATTCTCCGCAACCATAAAGTTATAACTGCTTGTGATGCCAATGCATTACTATGACTTCATTGCTGGCATACAGCAGGACAGAAACAGCACTCATCTTGCCAGTAGAATCCATTATTATAAGTAATGTTATGGGCCAAAAAGGATCATGATTCTTCTAAGCGATTCAGACGAGGCGAATCCAAATCAGCTCTTTCCTTTCACTGAGCATGTATAAAAAACACAATAAAAAGTTTAAATAATAGATCTAGATCCCCACAAAGTTTGACCAGTAGCATGCTTGGGAGGATGTGATGGTTTTAATCATAGCTTACTGTCAGCATGTGTCATGCTCTCTCTCGCCTGCCATGCAGCAATATGGAGGTGGAGGAGATGGACGCAGGTAAGTGAGGTGAGAGAAACCGTACCGCGTAATGACATGCCTCGGTTTTCATCAACCATCTAAACCTCAATGAGAAATTAATATTACACTTCAGACTTTCCTTTATGGTCACTGCCTGACAAGATTTCTGTTTCACTTCAACACAACAACTTACAACAGGGTTCCCAGTGAATTCCCATGACCTTTTGTAATGAATCTTTTCTTTTTTTTTTTTTTTTTTGATTCAGACTGATTCGCTAATGAATCAGGTCTGAACGATTCAGTGAAAATTCACAATTTCTTACTTGCAGAAGATTATCATCTACGCTACCGTTCAAAAGTTTTTAATAAAATGAAGACTTTTATTCAGCAAGGATGCATTAAATTGATCAAAAGTATAAAAAGTTGCAGTCATTTATAATGTTAGAGAAGATTTATATTTCAAATAAATGCTGTTCTTTTGAACTTTTTATTCATTAAAGAATCCTGAAAAAAAAGTATCAGGGTTTCCACAAAATATGAACTGGTTTCAACATTGATCATATAAAATGTTTCTCGAGCAGCAAATCATCATATTTGACTGATTTCTGAAGGTTCATGTGACACTGAGGACTGGAGTAATGATGCTGAAAATTCAGCTTTGATCACAGGAATACTTATATTACATTTTAAAATATATTAAAATAGAAAATATTTTAATAGAAAATATTTCACAATATTGCTGTTTTTTTTATCAAATAAATGCAGCCTTGGTGAGCCTGGTGAGATTCCTTTAAAAAACATTAAAAAAATCTTACTGACCCCAAACTTTTGAACAGTAGTGTATCTGATTAAATGTTTGAGAGCATGTATAACAAAAAAAAAACAAAAAAAATTTAAATCAAAAGTTAAATTCCCTGACATTTCCAGGTTTACGATGACTGTGGGAACCCTGATAAAAGCATTGTTGCATGTGCATCTTTCAGATCTTTCAGTGTAATTTTGAATTTAGTTTTTAAAATCCATTTTATCTTTGAAATAAACTTTTAGGATTTTAAAGAGAAAAAGATTAAAACAAAGAAGGAAACTTTTTTTTACCCTTCCTGTTCCCTCAATCAGACTGGCAACGTCCCGCAGCAGAACCGTGTCTGAGGATGCAGCTGTGAGTCCGGTGGAAGATCATCTCCTGTCCTTCAGCAGTGAGGACTCAGACTGAGCACACACACACACACACACACACACACACACGGACACAAATCACTCTCACCAGCCTATCAGAAAGCGTCACGAACACACAACGTGCAACTTATGCCTCAGCGATGGATTCACTCACACCACTGCCATTTAAAACAGCAAACAATACCACAAAAAAGCATCACAGACATGCATGATTCAGCTATATAACTCTTGAATGCCAATGTACTTGCATTAAAACACTGTAAGTTCAGGGTAAGAACTTGACAATACAACATGTATGAAACCGCATGTTGTTATATTGTACTCAAGCGTTTGTGTAAGTAGATTTGCTACCTGTATAATGTAAAGAGTGTAAATCTTTTCAACGCATTGGTGCTATATTGTAGATACTTTGGTTATGTTATTTAAATATACGATAACTACAAACATGTACTTGAAAGTGCGACCAAATGTACATTCCACAAAACTGATGTTTGTCCTTCAGCCCAGCATTCTTCAAGACTCCCACGGCATTCATCCGAAAGTCAGATTGCATGGTTCATTTCAGTCGAGTACATTTTGTACTGAACAAAAGCCACTGAAACGCTCTCAGACAAGTGTTACAAGATGTACAGTACTAGATCCGCATGTGTTAGCGAACTTTAGACGTGCATTATACACTCTAGGTGAACGTTTACAAATAAGTATGTACTGTAGAGCTGTTCGGGACTAACATTTTGAAGCACTGTTGAATTTCAGATATGATTGTGGGTCAGGGGACAAGCAATCATTACAGAAATGATTTTCTTTCCCAGAAAGCAACATAATGTCGGCCCTGATCCACGAATCCACGTGTACCAGATGTGGGCCGGATCTGGGCCAACTGTCTGGGGTGGATCATGGAATTTTTAAATATTTTAATAAGGCCTCAAACACTTCATATTTCTTTATTTTTTAGGATCCAAAATATTGCAGTCTAAAAGCCTCTCACAATGGGCTTCCAACCATAAGTGTTAGATTTATTATTATTACCATTATTTATGTTCAAAGATGCTTTTCATCAGTGAAACTTATTTTTAACTTTAATTGGTTTAAATATATGCAACCTCTTAATTTAAAGACCAGACTGTTTATTCTTTTTTTTTTTTTTATAATCCAGTCAAGACAATGTCATGTCACACAAATTATGTCAAAATCATCTCTGATTTGGTTCAACTTTGGGCAGACAATCATCACACATTCATTTTGCAAAAATAAATGCCATATTCTGTCAAATAGAAACTGGATAAAAAGACAGAAATGTATATCTTATTTCTATAGGCTCTGACATTGCTTTGTAAGTGCTGAAGTAAAGAATATTACACATCGGCTCTCAGAAATGAAAAATCTTTTGCCCATGATGAGTTCCATCAGTCTCTAGTGTTACATGTAATATACTGCCATTCTGCCCTTTTTAAGTGATATTAAAATGCACACAGAAATCTCTTCTTCATCATTTAACGTTCCGTCTTTGAGCTCTGTCAGCTTTTTTCTCCTTTGTGCATTTTTGAACATGCAGTATTTCTTCTCGACACTACAGAATATTTGTTTTTTACATTTTCTATCCTCCTAAAAGTGGGATAAGTTTCATTTAATTTGATAGGACATATGCTGTGATAGCAGTATATACTGTAACTAAAGTTCTTAGTTCAGTTAGTGGTGTTCTAGTTATTTTGGTTAATCATATTGAAACAGTGGTTTAATAATTAATGTTTGATCTGATTTGACTGCTTATTCATTTCAAATAATCACTAATTTTCTGTGGAAGGATCTGAGACACTTTCAATGTCTTTAACGATTGCAACAACCATAGTGAAAAAAAAAAAAAAAAATGTATATAACCATATCTGAAATGGTTTCTAAAATATTGTGTAGATTGTCTCTATAATGTGTGACTGTCTTTATAATGTGTTTTATTTGATTAATATTTTGTAAAGTAAGAAAGTTGGTGCTTTAAGAAAATCTATGCAATCTATGTTTGGCTTTGTACACATACTAATTTTTATTATTTAATCATCATGAAACCATAATGGAGCTCAAGGGGTAATTTGCATATATACATAAACAATTGGTTGATATTTAAATGTATAATAAAATATTTGTTCAAAAACACAAAAGTGTCATATCTTGTGATTTTAGTAAATGGAAAAATTGCCATTAGACAAAATATTTTTATATACTGTAGTTCAACACAATGGGTTTCTATTTTGAAAATATTGTTCATTTGATTAACTCCCTAATGTTTTATTAATATTAATGACTCTTAATGTACTTTGCTTGGTGGTTGAATGTACCAATAAATGAGATCCCACTCCATTAGCATGTTTTTGTTGAAACAAACAATATATGGGTTTCTGCATAGTACTTCTCTCAAATTCCCAAAATGCTAATGTCAATAAGAAAGCAAGAAAAAAATGCTTCCAAGCTTCCATCAAGTCATTCATTATCTTTTATTAAAACTGAAAAGGAGAAAAAGAAGATAACAACATCCTCTAATTAAGAGAATAAACATGAGATTAAGGGCATAAAAAAAAATATATATGCATGCATTATATTCTTAATAGCAAACAATAATTCAGTTAGGATATTGTTTTTTTGAGCATGTTTTGTATACAACACAGAGAGATTAGCAATTACGTACATTGTTCAGTCTGGCAGGTTTTTAAGATTAGTATGTAGTGGGCAAAAAACTGGGCAAATACGCATATTTAGAATACAAAAAAAACTGGTTAGGAGGATGAAGAGATGACAAGCAGAGAGATTTGGCGTCAGTCTGTTCCCTCTAATAAGCAGCTCAGTCACAATTCCACCAGTTTTACATACTAATAAAAAGAAGAGCACAAGCTTAATCTAATGACCTGCTTCTGTACACATCCTATCAGACTCAATAGAGATGCATGCACAAACCAAACACAAGCTAATAAAGAGTAGAAACCCTGTCATACTGCAACAGTGCCATATCAAAAATACACTTTCCTTCCTTTTCTATACAAGAGGGAAACATCCCTGATTCAATCTGATATATTGCAGGAAAGTTTGGGGTATTCTCCATCCATCATACAATATAGGCATCCAGTCATATACGCAATATGATATTTACAGTCCCAGTGGATTGCTTAATATACGTGCGTATGGGTGGGCCGATACTGAGGCGTAGCTGATGTGCTGCTCCATGAGGATTCTTGACTTTGTTATGATGGAAGGGCCGATAAACTGTCATCCTGATACGGGGGATGGTGCAACTGACATCTACGAAACTCCCATCACACCTCAATGATGTTGATCGATGGCACAGACTGGTGGAACTGCAACAGACAGGAGGACAAAAAAAACAGAAGAGTGATTCTCCTCTGAGGTGCCCGTTCATCAACGCCTACAATCGTTTGGGACAGGATGGCTTCCTGGATGGATAGAATGCCGCTGGATGTATTTGCAGCTTGAGATTATTGTATATATGGCTGTGAGCACTAAGATGTAATGCACACAGAGATGAATGAACATAATTTTGTTCTGTAGTAGTGCAATATGTCGAAATGAAGGCCATTAGGGTCTTGGCGCAGGGGGTGACATCATCACATGGTCTGATATTGATTTTATCACGTGTCTAAAAGGGCTGATTTTTTTATGTGTTATAAGGACTAATGGTGGCACATAGTGGAACGGGTGAAATGTGAAGCATCAGTTCTTGTTTCATCACTTTGAATTTCCAACACAGAGAAAGTGCCAAGTGAAAAGCAGGAACATGAAAGCTCAAAGGCACATAGTGGTTTTCCTGAGATGGTTTATTATAGAAGTAGGTCAGTAGCTCTGGCATTTGATCCAAAGCGCTTATTATGCCGAAAAATGTCTCTGATTCTAAAATTAAGTTGCATGCATAACATCTGCTCAAACTCTTCCAAGCTCCAAGCCTTCCAAGCTCCAAAAGGTAACAAAATATGCTTTATTTCAATCTTCTGTAATTGTCACTCTAATATCAGGAGAGTTTTATGTTATCGCGACAGGTAGAGATCAATCCGTGTGTTAGATATCTGTGTCGCTAAAGACCCGGATATGTAATAATGATTGGGGAAACATTCATGCATTTAAGGGTTAACTTAAACCATTCTGAAATCGATTCTTAAAAATCCCACAATTGGTCTGGCTGCACGAAAATGCATATATAATCTGGGCTCTGTAGTTAACTTTTAGGGCCCTATCATACAGCCAGCGTAAT
Organism: Rutilus rutilus; assembly: GCF_951802725.1. Classification (NCBI taxonomy): domain Eukaryota; kingdom Metazoa; phylum Chordata; class Actinopteri; order Cypriniformes; family Leuciscidae; genus Rutilus; species Rutilus rutilus. The sequence goes on along the minus strand of NC_140220.1, from coordinate 26,115,911 downwards.
GCAGCGCCGGGCGCGACGTTATTGCTATTTTTAGCCCGACGCAGTTATCATTTTCACGCCCTGCGCCACGTTGTTTAAATAGCAAATGCATTTGTGCGCCCATGGGCGTGCTGGTCTGAAAACGAGGTGTGTTCAGGCACATTTTTGGCACATTGCTATTTTGAGGCAACTGAAATGACTGCATCATTGACCAACTGAAACCTGGTCTAAAGTCAATGCCGCAATATTTTTTTGTTATTTACAGAGCGCGTTAGTAATATGCACCTATAGGCAGGTCCACAACACGCGTACACTTTGTCCCGTAGATGGTCTGCTCACGCGCTTCAGTTTCCTCTCTGTAGAACCGTTAAGTTTTTCCGCTTGCAAATTCCGCCATGTAAATAGCAAATCCGAGCGCGAGCACAACTGGCTTTTAAAGGGGTCATATAATGCCATTTTTGTACAAGCTAATATGATTCTTTAGGGTCTAAATTAAAAGTTTGTAATATACTTTAATTAAAAATTCTCATTAGTATTGTAAGAAAACACTCATTTTACCTGGTCAAAAACAGCTCTGTTTTCAGCACGCCGTTTAAGTGCATGTATCTTTAAATGATAATGAGCTTTGCTCACCCCGCCCCTCTGTTCTGTGCGTACTGCATACACAGTTTTAATAACACAATAACCATAATGCGTTGTTCATTATAAACGTGGGATTATGAATTATATTGAGAATGTCGTATATAGAAAACATGCCATAATGTACCCTGAGTGTAAACAGCCGCATTCATCGTGAAGCGTGCAGCAAGCGATTTGCAAAGATTAATATAAATATTAATATAAAGGTTAATAAAACGTTACACTCACTTCTTCTTCTGGAGGTGCAGCAGGAACACGAATAGTTGGTACCGATCCTTTTTTCAGGAGCAGCTTCTTAGCAAAACCAGCTTTATACTGACCCTCGTTTGTAAAGCAGTCTGGTGTGTGAAATGATTCGCGCAAACATGAAAGCATTGACGTTGATTGTGGGAATATTCCCTTCGAAAACAAAACTCAGCCACTGCGTCTTCAGCGGTTCGGATTTAGGAACATCAAAATGACTGCTGTGTTCGTTATTACACCCAAGAACAGAACACCACAATCGCTTAGACGCCATTCTGCTCACAGTGCTCCAGCGTGTCAACAATGACCGCGCCGGTCCGCGCGGACTATGATTGACAGCTCGCTCATGAACGAGGGCGGGTCTGTTTTTGAAATGCTGCTGTCAATCAACAATCGTGGGAGGGGCGTCGATTTTGTGACGTCACAAAATTGAACGGCTTGATTTGAGATGGGGGGAAACATATAAGAAGATAAAAAAAAAAAACACTGGATGGATTTTTATCATTTTATGATGGTTGTGTACAGGCACTGCCAACACACATTTCAGTACAATCAACTTGTAAAAGTGCATGTATCATTATATGACCACTTTAATGAGACTCTGATTGGTTTATTGCACGTTACGCCCAAAACACACCCGGCCATTTTTCCCGTCGTTAAACTAGCAAAAGTGGATTTGGACACGCCCTAAGTGCACTTGCACTGTGCGCTTTAAACCATACGCTTAGATTGTTAAAGGTGCATTAAGCAACTTTTCATGTTAAAAATACCCATTTTTCTAACCCATACATGCTTAAACAATTGCCTGATGGGCTGAATGAGCCCTTCTATGATCACTGCGATTGCCTCTATAATCCTGTACAGTAAAATAAATAAGAGGGATTCGGGACGGAATCGACTGGGCGTGACGTCATGCGCATTCACGCTTACCTGGCTATGTCTGGCAGGTTTGTGTATTCGCCGCCATTATCCGCATCAGCGAAGACAACTCAAGAGACTTTTGCAAAAGTAGAAGATGGATTCAAAGAGACCGGCTTCTAGTTCATCCCAAACCCCAACGCAAACTCCACATAACCGCGTGCACAACTCTGGTTGCAGTTTCGCGTGTCGCCAGAAGGGGGCATAGTTCTGCAAAAACTCAGAGACTTGCGCAATGCACCTTTAAAAAAGGGCCCTTAAAATTATTGGTTTCATTATATCCCAAATTCGAAGGTTTTCTGTATCAATGTTTCCTGCACTGCTTTTCACACTGTTGAATATTCAGTACTACGGTAAAAGAAATCATATTTTACCTTTGTATTAACCTATGAGTTTGTATTTAATCACAGTCTGTTTTAAATTAAATAAAAATACTTTGTTCTGCAAAATGACAATAAAAGGCCTTCAGTTGGATTGTCCTTGAAGGCTGCATGCAAACACTAAACTCAACAAGTGTAGTCCGATTAATGAACTAATGACTCAGATGAATCAAAAACATAGTGCAAAGTGTAGTCTGATTCTTATGAGCTGGTTCGTTTACGTACTAGTTCAAAAAGATACCCATTTTACAATATGACTGAGATATCCCTAAATTAGAAAATCTGTATCGAAACCCAGCCTGACTATTCTTTTTTATTCATAAACAAAAATAATGATTCTGGGACACTGACACACTTTCTCTAGCAAACCACTCAGCATTACTGATCAAAGCCAAACAGTGAATTCTAGCGTTGCCTATGCAAATATACAGTAAAGCTCCATAGGCTTAGTTGATCTCACAAAACTTGTACAACAGAGAGCTACCCTGAAGCCTTTAACATGAGTCAGGGAATGCAGGCCATGGTGTTCGATTTCATCCCTCATTGCTGGCAGGTTTCATCCGACAAATAACAAAAAGGTTTGATCAATCAGAGGTTTTATCAATTGGCAGTTCCTGGGCAGACAATCTTTGTGAAAAGTGAGATGGATAGCAATCTAATGCTTTCCTGCTTTCTGTCTTAGTCTTTCCGCAGGTGTTAAAGTGATCAGGTTGTTTTTCCTTGTCCTCTTGGCTTGAATGCTTATGCTACTCTTTTCATTAAGAGCTAATGAAATGTATCGGGAAATGTAATTTCAACTCAATCTGTTTTGAAAACAGGGGGAATTGTGGGGGAAAGCACAAATGCGTAGCTGTTTTGCATTGCAATTAACAGTTTAAAACTGGAGATATCTGAAAATCGGTTACAGCACATTCGATTAAAGGCTAATATTACATTTATTCAAGGGCGATTTCCTTCACAATGAAGAGAAACATTTTTATGTCATGACAACTCTCGGAGTGTTTGACATGGTAATAGATATGACAATGTTGTATGTTTGGTCTTGGCGTAATAGATCTGCTACGCTGCTGCTGCAGAGCGAGTACGGGACTTGCTACTGCCAATACATACACGACACGCTGCTGCGAGCAAGTAAGACATGCTGCTGCTGTACAAGCATACATGAATTACCCGTAGCAGATCTATACAGGTGGAGGGTTTCTGAAGTGCGCTGCACTGCTAAGGCAAATGCTACCCAAGTAGTTGAAGGTTGAGCAGCGAGCTCATTGGCTACTGATACAGCAGGAACCAATCGGCTGCGCCCTATAGATGATGCGATTATGAACAGGTGAGTAGAATGACATACAGTAAGTAAGTGACAAACAGGATTTTCCTGTTTCTTTAAAATGGATGTGTGGTTTAGACAAGACGGTGAGTTGAGAAAGATTCCCACCTTGCTCCGCAGCAGACCTCCGCTGTGGTGCTCTGGTGTGCTTCTCTCTGAGGATGGTTTTGCCTTCTCTTTGCTGTTGCTGGAATCGTTGTCCTTTATTATGTCATACTGCCGGCAAAACAAGGCAATTACGGCTGCAGAAACAAAAAAGACACAGAGTCGTCACACTAATGTAACTCTACAAAGCTCTGGAGAGACAGGACAGACTGATAGGTCTCATAGAGTCACTGAAGCATCCAACCCTAAGACACAAACACTGAAGAATCACAAAATTGTATCCATGTTACCTCCATTTCACCTCTGTCTCGGCCCATTTTCTTAAGTAGTTCAGCACTTTCAGCATGTATACAACCCAACTTTGAATCTTAAAGTATCATTAAAGCTTTCAATGAAAAATTATCATTAAAATACAGTGTAGTGCCATAATTAAACTTTTCCTTGACCTTCTGAGATTAAATAGCTTGAAAATGAAAACATACAGTAACTTTAAATATTCAAAACGTCCTCCTCAGTGGAAAAAAAGTGCTGAATGTATCGACATAGATTAGTGTTCATAGGGTCAGTGTAATATATATATATATATATATATATATATATATATATACATACAATGCAATGCATAAGTTAATACACCCATGCAAAAGTTGACTAAAAAGAGGAATAAAAAATTATATTTTGGAAATTGAACTTAATTAAACTAGAAAATTAGGAAAAATCCAACCTTTAAGGACACCAATTTTCTTTGTGAATGAATAATGTATCGTAAATAAATAAATGTTCTTCCTTAAAATACATGGTGCATAGTATCCTGGATCCATGAAGTAACTGGCCTTTAAAAATAAAAATCTGCCTGCCTGTATGGGAATTTAACATAGGGGTGTACTAACTTATGCACCATGTATTTTAAGGAAGAACATTTATTTATTTACGATACATTATTCATTCACAAAGAAAATTGGTGTCCTTAAAGGTTGGATTTTTCCTAATTTTTTTAATTAAGGCATTAAGTTCAATTTCCAAAATATGATTTTTTATTCCTCTTTTTAGTCAACTTTAGCATGGGTGTATTAACTTATGCATTGCACTGTGTATATATATATATATATATATATATATATATATATATATATATATATATATATATATATATATTTAAAGAAATTAATACTTTTATTCAGCAAGGTTGCATTCAATTGATCAGTAAAGACATTTATATTAACGTTACATTTACATTACTACATTTACATCTAATGTAAGATTTACATTTCAAATAAATTCTGCTCTTTTAAACTTTATTCAAAGAATCATAAAAAGTTGCATCACAGCTTCAACAAAAATATTAAGCAGCACAACTGTTTTCAACATTGATAAATTATTACATGATATTTTTTTTTTCTTGAGCAGCAAATCAGAATATATTTCTGAAGGATTATGTGACACTGAAGACTGGAGTAATGACTGCTGAAATGAATTTATTTATTATTTATTTATTTGTTATCAGGAATAAATTATATTTTAAAATATATATATAAAAAAATTCATTTAAATTTTAATATTTCAAAATATTACAGATTTTTTTGGATTTGTGATTAAAATAAATGCAGCATTGATGAACATAAAATACCTCTTTTAAAAATCTTACTGACACCAAACTTTTGAATGCTTTTCAATGTCACCTGTAAGATGAACTTGAATTTGGTCCTCTCAGATACAGTGAGGAAATAAGGAGAAAGGAGGACAGATATTATTAGTCCTGAACACCAGAACAAGCTATTGAGCAAAATAAGGAAAAGGAAAGGAAAAGTTTCATTCTGAGGCTCTGATGACAGAAAATATTTTAACGACATCATTGACCATTTCGGTCTGATCTTAAAAAATAAAATAAAAAATACTAAGCGTCAGATACAGGGTTCCATGAAAATTTGTTGATGAAAATCTAAACATTGTAAGTGGACTTTAGCAAAAGAATAAAAATAAAAATGTACATGGAGTTGACATGTTCATTAATTAAAGACGTCGAAAGCTGAGGGGCAATTTTTAAATAGGTTCTGTTTTATATAGATTAAATAAAATAATTTGTAACATCTTTAAGTGTAAATCCTTGAAAAAAATGTAAAGGTTGATGGAGTCTCTTTTAAATCAGGGTGTAGGGGCTGCCCCTGATTTTCATGTTGCACACATCCAGCATCCTCTGGATTGAGAGGGGCTGACAGAATTCCTTTCAGTAGTCAAAGCCCAGCGGTGCGAAGACATTCCTTGTTTGCTGGAGTGGCAGTTGCAATTGAGCGCATGAATTATTTTGTGACAGTGAGGCAGACTGGCTCAGTGCCTTATGTAAGAAAAGAAGTGCTTCTATTTCCTGTGCCCTTCTTAAAATTCAAGCAGTACAGTACATTTCATATTTTATCAGTTTAATGCATATTATGGTTTCGCAAGGCTTTTTAGGGCTGGCATGCATAGTGAAATTTCAAGTACAATTTAATTCAAGTGATGTTAAAATTATTCAGGTGAAAAATGAATAACCATTAGCAAATCAGAGAAAAACTTATGATCCGCACTCTCTTTCTCGGACTCATCTCTCTCGGAGTTTAATCATTTATGAGGTGATGTTTGCAAGCATAGTTTTTCTCAGTAGCTATAAACGGTCATGAAAGAATGAACAGACTCTGCATATTTCTTTTGAGCTGACATCAGTGTCTCACCTGCCCACATTAGAAGCACCACCACAATGATGATCATCTCCCCTGTCTGCAGCTGTCGAGCTTTATCCAGGCCTTGGACTGTTGGGTCATCTGTTAGAAGACAGAGGATCATCTGTGAGTGATTGTACTGAGAACTAAATGCTCAGTTACAGCAGATCGCTGATCCAACTCTGAAATTAAAAGTGGACAGTTTTTATTCTTGTGGTCATGAATCAAAAAAAAAAATTCTATGCACTATGGTTTAAACGTTTGGGGTATTTTCATAGAAGGCTTGAGACAGTTTTCTCAGGATTTATTGATGAATAGAACGTTTAAAAAACAGCATTTACAGTTGTGGTCAGAATTAATGGCACCCCTGGTAAATATGATCAAAAATGGCATTGTTTATCCTTTTGATCTTTCATTCAAAATTTTTGCAAAAATCTAACCATCAGGGCAATAATTAAGAAGTTCCAATCAACTAGAGATGTTACGAATCTACCAGGAAGAGAACGTGTGTCTATATTGTCTTAATGCACGGTGAGGAGGAGAGTTTGAGTGGCCAAAGACTCTCCAAGGATCACAGATGGAGAACTGCAGAGATTACTTGAGTCTTGGGGGTCAGAAAGCCTTAAAAAATAAATCAAACAACCCCTACATCCCCACATGCTGTTTGGGAGGGTTTCAAGAAAAATCCTCCTCGCTCCTCCAAAAACAAACTCCAGCAAATTCAGTTGTCAGACACGACTGGAACTTCAAAAGAGATTTCTATGGTCAGATGAAACTAAAAAAAGAGCTTTTTGGCAGCAAACCCACCAGATGGGTTTGGTGCAAACAGTGATAAAAAGCACCCCATGCCTACGGTTATATATACTGCTGGATCTTATGGATCTGTTGTGGGCCTATTTTTTTGTTGGAAGTCCTGGACATCTTGTTCAGATACATGGTATGGATTCTAGCAAATACCGTTGCTAGAAATTTTATAAAAGGCCCGTGATTGGATCTTTCATCAGGACAACGGTCCAAAACAAACATCAAAATCAACACAAAAATGGGTAACTGAGCACAAAATGAAGCTTCTGCCAGTCCCCTAAACTGAACCCTATAGAAAATGAGTGGGGTGAACTGAAGAGAAGAAGCACCAACATGAACTTGTGAATCTGAAGGAACTGGAGAGATTCTGTATGGAGGAATGGTCTCTGATCTCTTGTCAGCTGTTCTCCAAACTCATCATGCATTATAGGAGAAAACTCAGAGCTGTTATCTTGGCAAAAGGAGGTTGCAAAAAGTATTTACTAACAGGGAGCCAATAATTATGGTCAACGTGTTTTGGAGAAAAGCATTTATTTCATAATGTGATTTCCCCCCCACTTTCAAATCTTTTACTTCAATGAAACGTTCGATTTTTGCGAATTTTTTGAATGAAAGATCAATAGGATAAACAATGCAGATTTATTTTTTACAGCCATTTTTGATCATATTTACAAGGGGTGCCATTAATTCTGACCACAACTGTATCTGAAATACAATTTTTTTTCTAACATTACAAATTTATTTACTGTCACTTTGCATTTGCTGAATAAAAGTAGTAATTTCTTAAAGAAATTCTTACTGACCCCAAACTTTTGAATGGTAGTGTAAATAAATACATTTTAGTGCTGTCAAATCGATTAATCGCATATAACATAAAATGTAAATATAGTGGTAGTTGCGTTGTCAAGGCTGTCAATGGAGGGACAGAAAGCTGTCAGATTAAAAAGCTCTTCATTTGTGTTCCAAAGATGAACGAAAATCTTACGGGTTTGGAATGACATGAGAGTAATTAACAGAATTTTCATTTTTGGGTGAACTATCCCTTTAAGCACAATTCTTTTTTTTATCATTTAAATGAGACACTTTTAAAAATGTTATACTGTATGTGTTTAAAAGAATTATAACACACACACACACACACAAACACACAATCATACAAAATTCAATGCAGAATTTTGCATTTAAAGTGGACAGTTTCACTTATGTGATTCATTTTACTTTTGTTTAGCCCCAAGTATGTATCCCAGCATCCCAATCACCACCACCATCCAACCTCAGCCTGATCTAACCAGCCATCTGTCTTCATTATTAATCCAGTGTTAAAGGGATTGAATTCATGCCCATTTCCTCCCCCAAGTATCTTTTAACCTGTGTGGAGTTGGTCCAGAGCACCACTCTTCCCAATTGCTGATCCTTTTTGGATAAAAGCGGCTGAGACACTGAGACACCTGCTGTCATAAAATAAAAAAGTAACGGGTACAGAGATGAGCGCCCGCTCCCCTTCACATTCTCCGCCACTAAAGAATCAGGTTAGAAGACAGCGAAACGTTCCTCTCATCATTCCCATGAATATTTATAATGATAAGTGTAGAGGTTTTTCACTCATGTGTGGAAAATGAATACTGTGCTCCACACATTAAGCAGTTTCAACATAACCTTGCCACTTCTCTCAACAGAGATTATGTGGGACGCAGTGCTGTTTATCTAACTGGTTACGTTCCAAAAGCTCTACAGGGGGGTCCTTAAGAGAACTTTAAAGGGAGCTGCTACAACGGCAGACAACATAAAGCTTCCTCGCTTCTTCTTTGGTCCAAGGAACCAAAGCAAGACATCTGCTCATTAGTTCCACTAGCTGGGATCAGTTCAAAGATGCTGTTGCACATGTATGTATCACTGTGACATTCTCATGATGAAGAACACAAAAACACTTTAAATTATGTCAACACTTACTGACTCTAGTGTTTTCCAAACCCTATAGGCTGTTTACACACTGCAAGTCTTAATGCACAAATCTGATCTTTAGACCATATCTGATTTTTAGTCCCACCTGTTTACATTCACAAAAATTACTGCCCAAAAATCTCTGATAAATTTTCCACCTCAATAGTGTGAGCGGCGAGCGCATACTGGAACATTATCTTCATAATACGGCCATAAAAATATCTTTGTTGGCAAACGTGTCGCCCTCGCCTTGTGGTGGCTTGGAATTCCAAGGGGAACGTGATGCACGTGTTTAGGCATAGGTCAGATGTCCAGATATTGGATATGTATCTGATTAAAAACCACATTGGAAGAGTCTCTGCACAGATACGGATTTTTGTGTTTCAGATCTGTGTCAGATGTAAACGCAACCCTATATGACTTTATTTCTTCTGTGGAACACAAAAGAAGATTTTTTTCCATACTGTGACAATGGGGTCCAAAACAACATGTTGGACCCAATTGACTTCTATTTTATGGAATAAATGTACAGAGACATTTTTCAAAATATCTTCTTTTGCAAAAATAATGACAGAATTTTTTTTTTGGGGTGAACTATCCCTTTAAAGGGATATTTACTCACCACTTTATATATTTACTCACCATTTCCTCACACTCATTTCGTTCCATCCCTGACTTACTTTCTTCTGTGGAACATAAAAGAAAATAATTTGAGAAATGTCTCAGGATTTTTTTTTGTCCATACAATAAAAGTCAATGGTAAGTAAAAGGGTTTGGTTACCATCATTCTTCAAAATATCTTCTTTTGTGTTCTGCAGAAGAAAGAAAGTCATACAGTACAGGTTTAAAACAACTTGAGGTTGAGTAAATGACAGAATTTAGATTTCTGGGTGAACTATCCCTTTAAGAGCCTGATCTGTATTGATCAAAGCATTGTGCTTGCTAGAACATGTTTATTGTCTTTCTAGTTGTAATTGTGATGGGTCTTTCCTCATCAGGATGCACAGGTTTGTTTGTTAGAACTGCAGGGCCCAGGTCTTTGATATTGACACAGCTTCTACAGACGCAGTTCTTTGAACTATCACAGTAATTGAGTCCAATGGGAATCATCTTCAGCAAAGTCTGACAGCACATGAGAAGCATTGGCCAAAAATACCTAAGAGATGCAGGTGAAACTGTCTGAAGTCACAAAACAAGATACATTACTCAATGACTTGGCTCACTTTTCCTTTCTCTCTTTCTATTATCTCTATGGAGACTACTTCTTTCCTTTTTGGATTTATTTAGATATTTGTCAGATTCCTTAGGCAATTATGGCAAGTTGACTTTGAAAAGCAGCACTCTGCATTGGATTGTGTTTCCTGTTTGTAAGCAGATGGCAAATACTCCCTGCTAAGTCTATTGCTTCTCATTTCAAATCCATGCACTGCATGATGGAGAAGGGAGGGTTGTAAAATGTATTTTACTGGTGTTGCATCATGATGAGATTCATTATTATAGGAACAGAAAGAGATGCATGAATGCATCGAGAAAGATTGTACTAATCTGAACATGCAATAAATCACTGGGTCCTTGGTTTATAACATGTAAATGTCTGTATTTGAATGATGCTTGTTAAATTCTTTCGCTGGGACGAAATTTCAAAGTCATTCTGAGGAAATTGAGCCATTTGTGTTTTTATAAGATTTTGAACTTGTAAGAAATCATAATCAGATCAATATGACTTTTTCTATGACCGATTCTTAAACTATTACCCTCAATACTGAACACTGTGAAAAAGAGAGAGAAAAAATATGATAAGAAGGATCAAACAATTAATAATAAAGGAAGATCACAGCATAATGGACTTGAATAAAAAGTACAGTGACAAGTATTTTAGAAAAAAATTCTAATAAAAAATATAATTTAAATGTATTTAAATAAAGAAAAATAAGTATAATAATAATAAATAAAGTAATATAATAACCTGGTTCAACTCAAAATAATGTCCACATCGCAAGTATAACAAGCTGAATAACTTACAGCAAGCCAGTCATTATCACAAAACAAACATATCAATATAAATGTATTTTGTGCAAATGAATGTCAAACTGCATTCTCTTACTTAATTACCTGCTTGACATCTGGATACACAACTTCCACAAATGCTTTCATGTCTGTCGATGGATAAAATTATATCATGACTGCATGAAAGATTTATTAAACAGTTTTATAAGATAAGATTCAGTTTGATGAATTTTAGACTGGCTTTTTACTGTACACTGCTGTCAGCCAAGATGACGCTAAATCCAAACTCCTACAAAAGCAACTACATGAAAGAAACTACATTTTTACCTATGCAGTCATTAAGGAAGCTTTAAAAAATCATTCTAAATGTAGTTCAATTGAACTGAATGTTTTCAATAAAATGACTTCAATCACACCTTCCTGTATCAGCAAGAGTCAAACAGGATGTCTAAAAAGTCTTCTGATATATATAATGCTTTGAACATGCTTTTTCAGTTTAAGGCAGGAGAGCGTTAATGACATACTGAGCATGTTTTCTGAACTACGTGCATCTCTGAATGCTCGGATGATTAATTTCGAGCGCTCCATTTGCGTTGGTGTGCACAAGCTATCTGGATGTTTTGTTGTTCTCAACATGGCTGGCAAAAATAGCTACTATCATGTTGAAGGCAGCTTGATTTATCTGGTTTTCAGTGCTTTTTTCCAGTGCTAGATTTCATACAGAAGAGAAAATCTCTCAAAAACATCTCATTGAAATGGGTGTTAATAATCCACTCAATGGCCTGCTATTAAGGATCACCGCTCGTGCCGCACAGCACCAAATATACAGCATATCCCCCTGAGAGGCAGCGAGCTGATTAGAAATTGGTGCTGAAAATGAGAGGCAGTAACCAGGTCTACCTGCATCCATGCGTGAAGTGTTCATCAATAATTAATTGGGTTGTAGGAAAGAGAACTGTTTAACACAATGGCAGAATCCACTGAGAATGTAAACGGTTACTGCCCTGTTCACATTTTATGTTTCACACAAAATGTCAAGCTATGATGGACTGCATCAAAATAAGTGTAAAGAATGATATATTAATGTGGTGTAGGAGTGAGGGTGGGCTGTTACCTTGGTTTGAACTGTTTGAGGGGAAACGGTCAGTTTTCTTCAGGGTTCTGAAGTGGACACGTTTGCTGGCCTGACTCTCTCCGTACAGGCCGATGGACTGAACCTGGATGATGTAATTCATCTCCTCCTCCAGGTCCCACAGCACACAGGATCTGCTGGTGGTGTTCACCTCTCTGATAAACCTCTGCATTTTGCCGTCCATTCTCTGAAAGAGTCAAACCACTTGATTGGTATAGATCAGAAGAAGCTGTAATTATGTTATGGTTATACTGTATGTATATGTTATGTATATTTATGTACTGCATATGTTATATAATAAAGCAAATTAAATTTGCATTTATAGGGTAAGGTAGGGTAAAACAATAAGTAATAAAACAATACAATTGTCTTCTTGACCATAGATGTCATTAAATCTCAACACATTTATTGAATGGTTATGTTCTTGACATTTGAATTAAGGGTCGTACACACCAACAACGATAACTATAAAAGGTTTTTATTTTGAAGTGAAAAGTAAATGTGAGAGTAAGACGCACTCCTTGGAATTGGGGCAGAAGGACCGTAGAGAAATGTTATTACTGGTGTTATTTATTTATTATTTATTGTTTTTTCTAAATCCATTAACTAAATGCATATTTTAGACATCTTCATTATTCATAACATTATTTCGAATTCATAGGTCATTGGTATTATGACAATTCCTAATTAAAAATACAGACACACATAATTGTGCAAAAAATGACCCTTTCACGATTTGTGACATTCACAAATGTTTCCAATTACATCCTTTAACAATAAATTGAATGATGCATGATGATTCTGCTCATGCTATAACTAATCTCTAAATATGTTACAATTTACTGTAGGAGTAAATGCACACTGTTCCTAAATGGTATGTATATTGGGGATTTATATGCTGTGGGTTGTGATTAGCTGTTTTGTAGTCCAGGTCCATCTCTAGTCTAAACTACCTAGATTTAGATGTTCTTTCAAACGGCAAAAACTTTTCAAGGTTCCTGTTGAATTTACATGATCTGAAACATCACCTACAGAGCTTTAGGCTGGTTTTCGCTGACATTTCAAACAGCTCATGCTGTCTAGAGGTCAGCAATAAAGTAACAGTAAGGGTTTTCTAAGAGGTCACCTAATAAATATAAATCACACATTAGGGCACTAAAGGATCTTCTATCCCTGAGAGCCAAACACGACAGCCTTTCATTTCAGCTATAATTCTACTCTCTAACTTAACGTTGCATTTAGCTCTGCCTCGGTTGCTTTTTAAAGTCTGTGAATAGAGTCAAAGCACTTTCCTCTGCCCTTGAGCTCTGAAGCAGCCTCTAGGTGTGTGTGTGTATGTATAGGTGTGTGTGTGTGTGGGGGGGGGGGGGGGGTCTGATGAAAGTCCTTGACTAAATTAATAATGCATTCATCTGTGAGTGTCACCTGCAAAGCCATTACAGATGTGCAGACAACCGATTGCATAACATGACTGACAGATATATTTGTAATTGTTTGAATGTGAAATAGGCGTATTGCAATATACGTATTGACGGTGTTGACAATAAATGACATTCAAAACATGAAATATTGATATTTTGTTAATTAAGGGTGTGAAAATAGACCGGTATTAGCGATAACCATAGTATTTTAAATTAATAGCACACAATCACATATGATATTATGACACGTAAATAATCCAGCACCAGTACCTGGTCAACATCCCAATGTACAGTTGGTGGCAGTATTGCAACTTAATGCTACCATCTGTCATAAAGCAGATGACGCAGCGCACGCAGATACTACTGCTTTGCAAAATCAGGTCGTCCGATAAGACAGAGGAGAGACTCTACCCATACTTAAAAAAAATAAGCTTGCCAGTATGGGGGGTTTTGGGATTTAGAGAAAATTACTCCTTAATCAGCCCAGTCTGCAGGACTTGCCGATGAACAGTGAGCGGAAAAGGGGGCAATACCAGCAACCTGTTCACCCACCTCGCATTTCGTCACTATACAGAGAGTAAGTTGTAATTATATTGCTAGTCCTGAAATGGAAATGTTACATTAACCTGTTAACTGCTGACACCTTTCTGTGTTTTGTTATATTTATAGGCTTTTAGTCCAAAAGTATGCTCATTTGGATAATTCTCAGTCTCAATGCTTTCATAGTGATGAGGGCTCAGGCTTTCAATGTGCTAGATCTTCAGTAGTGCTCTCGCTGCAGGACACAATCAAGATGCTCCTTGCTAGGTTGACTTTGGACCTACCTCCTCCTGTTTTGGGCCTTTCAAACCTCTTGCATCATCTGGTTGCATGGCCGGAGGACTTGCAGATACCTAGCAGTCTTGACTTTACCAAAGTGGTCTTCTCTGCATTTCCCTCGGCTCCCTCATCCAGGCCGAATTGAGTAGCGTGCACACTGACAGCAATTACCGAAGCCCAGGAGGACTCTGTAGCATGCCTCCTGTAGTGCCATGTATTTCTTCCCTAGTGGTATATCCAGATGAAGCCCTGAACATGAACTCCGCTGCCCCGGATGCCTTTACGTCATTCAACTTAACAACAGTGTAGACAGGGGCAAACTTACAGGCTGCTGCAGCAAGATACTCAACTTGGCTTGTCATCAAGAGGAGAGGTATCCCACTCTCGGATTAGGCCACCAACTCCCCCTATGCCTACAAACTCTCCATACTGTTGCTAGTGTTTTAGGGTCTGTGGCGGGACACTTTTCAACCTCTCACTTACATCACTGGAGAGGTATTACAGACAACAAGCAGCTTCTCGACACACTTGAGAAAGGCTATTGTCTACAGTTCCGTCGCAGACCCCTAGCAACACCCATATCTGTCCTACAGTGATCCAGGACCCTCGTCAGTCCCTTGCCCTATCGATGGAGGTCCAAAACCTTTTGGAGAAGAGTGCGTGGATAAGGTAACCTTGGACTTGAAGGTTAACCTTCAGAAAAGCACCCTATCCTGACACCAGTCAGTGTGTTTTCTGGGCATGCACTTGGACTCTAGGTCAATGAGAGTCCCCCTCAAAGATGGCAGAAACCAGGTGGTTTCTGCCATCTTTGAGGGGGACTCTCATTGACCTGGAGTCCAAGTGCATGCCCAGCAAGGTTCCAGGTTCATTGTAAGCTTCCCTTTTTCAGCTTCATACAACTGGCAGCCCTTCTCACAGCGACCTCATCGGTTATGCAGCAGGGCCTTTTGCATCTTCGTCCATTCCAATGGACAATACCACAGTGTTATTTTTAATCAACCACCAGGGAGGCACAAGGTCCCTACACTGTCTCCAGTTGAGGAGACTGCTTCTATTGTGAGCAAACAAACACTTCCTGACAGTCAGAGAAGCACACATTCCCAGTTGCTGCAACAGTGTGTTACTTACCTGTTTGGAGCCGAAACCAGGGGAATGGTGTCTGCAGAAGGAGGTTGTCCGGTCTTTCTGGAAGATTTACAGAACAGCAGCCATGAACCTCTTTTCCAACAAGGCAACGACACATTGCCTGATGTGGTTCTCGGCACAAGAGGAACAAGGATTGCTAGGGCAGGATGTCCTGGCCCACGAATGACCAGACCTCCTTCTCTATGCCTTTCCCCCCATTCCGCTCTTCTAGTCCATCCTGAGGCTTGTACAGGAGAAGCACTACAGACTTATTCTAGTGGCCCCCGGTTGGCCATCCATGCCTTGGTTCAGCCTCCTATTAACTCTCACAACTGGTCCACCTCAGCCACTGCCAGCTTGGAATGATCTGCTTTCACAGATGGACAGGGCACTATCGCATCCTTCTCCGGACAGGTTGAAACTGTGTGTCTGGCCTCTGGGGTTGAGAGGACGCTCTCTAAATGTTCAACAGGAGTAAGGAACACAGTCATGAGTGCTAGGGCCCCTTCACCACGTCACACTTATGCCAATTAATGGAAACAGTTTGTTGCATGGTATGCAGATCGGACTCTCAGCCCAATCGATTGCCATATCAGCAAAGTGTTGGACTTTCTGTAGTACTTATTGGACGCTGGACGTTCTCCAGCCACTCTTAAGATGTTTTTGTCAGCCCAATGGAATCCTATGGGGCCGGTGTCAATCGGTGCAAATAGGCTAGTGGTGGATTTTCTTGAAGGAGCTATGTGGCTTAAGCCACCAGCATGGGTAGTGTATACCCAGTGGGATTTGCGAGTGGTGTTGTACAGTCTGTGTTCAGCACCCTATAAGCCGATGGATCAAGCAGATATTAGAAATCTTTCTATGAAAACTGCTTTACTTTTAGCCATAACATCAACCAGAAGGGTCATAGAGTTATCAAATACATATAAGAGCCAAGGACAGACCAAAATTGTTTGGATATTGCGCAATCAAAAACAAATGTCTCTTCTGCTTGTTTACAAAAAGAGCACAAACTGCCAATCTCTACATATTTAAAAGATTATATTTGATAGGGTATATTTTATGTAATATTTTGTTGAAAAGTGATTTACCTGTTGGGAGATGGAAAAGCCAATGATGATGTCACCCTCAGGCACCTCCCAGGACACGGTTGCTGAATCAGCTCTCAGGTGCATGACCGACACATTAACCGGAGCAGGTGGACGGTCTAGAAACACAGGATAGATATTAAAATAACTTTGAATCTTTGAGCCCTAATAATTTATATAACCTGTTAGGCTTTATTGCCCATGTATACTATGGTTGTGTCAGAAAGCTTAAAAATGCTGCTTTTGGAGGACGCATTCCAAGGTAAGAAGACATCAAGGCATGTTTGATAGCAATGTTAGCTTCACTTCCTGACTCCTGAGATACTTCATCTGATTGATTTTTGAAGACAGCATAGATGTATCCTTCACTCATTTTGATATCCCACATATCACTGTGCGTTCCATTCTGTGACAGTTGAGCTAAAAAAAGTTGCGGTTGGTGGTCAGTTTGTGTGTAAATATGTTTTTTTGACTAACTTTTTCCACTTTTGATGTCATTTTGAGCGAGAAATTAGAATTGTAGTAAAAATATATTCGATTAGTTATCACCAAAGCTCTCTCTATTTTGTCTTAGATCATTAAACCATTATGTTGCCTCAGAAGTCCAAAATCAGTTTTGTGAGGTTTCTTCATCCCCAAACGCTGCCTGCAAAGTCATTGTCTGATAGGGCAGCGATGCAACAAGTCAGCTGCCTAAGATTTCGGACGCAGCCTATGTTATAAACTGTAGAGTGATAATAATAGAAATCATTGGCTGTGTAAGCCCAACTCAATCGGCCCAATGGAGGCATCCTGTCAGCGGGTGAAGTTCTCTGCGCGTTACTGTCTTTCCTCGTGGCAAAGTAATTTGATTAAATGAAATACATTTTTTAATATGTATTACCACGTTATTTAATCTGACTCCATAAATGAAAAGGTTTTAATGATATCTGTGCATCATTAAATGTGAACGAATGTTTGACTATTCTTTTTATCTCTTTACTGAAAATAATGTAAGAGTCAGTTAGAATAAAATCAAGTGTTTACAATTTAGGTAAATGTATCATGTAAAGGTATCATGCTAATTACATAATCAGTTCAAAGATAATCAATACAAAACATCAAATGCTCTGGAAATAAAGAGAAAAGATGCGAACCTGACATTAGAAAGTACATGATGCTGAGAGTCTCGGCCACTCTCAGCATCACGGGCTGATCTCGGTCACAGAATCACGCAGAGCCTTCTTCAGCATCTCCCTAAATTCTCAGACCAAGGCAGAAACCTCTTTTCAAATGTAAACATGAGTTCACAGTGGCAATTTGCATTAATCACCATCCCAGACTTACTAGGGACATAAGTTGATTTACATGGGGGCACACCCACAGCAGTTAACAAGATATCTCTAAACACCTTATTACCTTTTTGGTTTACTTCTAAGCTGGATGAGAATGAGACCTTTGTACCAGTCACACTGATACATTTCAAATGATACCAAACATGTATAATACTGTATGATAATTGTTCATAATTAAACCATATAGATTTTTGGGTGAATTCAGGTAGGGTTGGGTGAAGGGAATGATGTGTAAATTAGGAGGTGATCAACTCAAGTGTAATAATTTCTTGAATGGGGATGGTAATATAGCAAGAGAGCTCAAATGTTAATTTCCTTTGTTTTATCAGAGAGTAGCCCTCTCTTTTTCCAGTCTTACAGCTGCCATACTTAAACTGATATACTGTTATAACATTTCCACTCTAATATTAGTGCAGAGACAAGTAGAGCAAAGCAATATTTTCAAGAAAACCTCTAAAGCAATAACCTACTGTCAAACAAAAGTCAAGGACCAGCTATTATACCTTCCCATGAAAACACAACAATAATCTACAGGTCTGAAATATGTTGCTGTGCACTGTTTTTATTTTCTGTCCTTTTATAGACTGTCTGAGTCGCTTGCCAAGAAAGCTTTCCAATCTGACCAATCAGATTTGGGAAGAAAAACATTCTCTCTATGGCTCTATCTCTTCTTACCAGCTTGCTCTCTGAGGGTCTCTCTAAAAGCAAACCCGGTACTTACAGATGTGTTATGCAAAGCAACAGTACATTCCTTTTTTCTTAAATGTCAGTACAACCCTCCTGAGCAACATGTTTAAATTTGGATATTTGGGTAAATTATGCTGTTTGCTATATTACCAGTAAACCACTTAATTTGTGATTAAATGAGTCAGTGTTCAGAGGAGGCGACAAAGAATCGAAATCAGATTGACCAGGGATCAGCCAGGTTTCATAAAAACCTAAAGAAATGGAAAGTGTTCTCTTCAAGACAATATGTTTTATTAAAATTGCTTTCTGAAATTGATTGAATCCAGCACATTTTATCCTATATGGGACTTTTATGCAGGACCTTTTTTTAATTCAGCTCAGCTCTAGGGTGCTCGATCATGATTTAGGAAGCAATAGACAAGCTAATTAGTCTAAAAAAAAACAAGGAGAACAATGACAGATTCAATAGTCAAGCACATGCCTCTGTCGCTGTGGTGAAAATAGAAAGGCAGTGAACTAGGCTGAACCGCGAGAGCATTTTCTAGCATCTCATCTGAGCAGTGCTCTAATGGACTTTATGTGTTTGTGTGGGCGATTGCAAAAAGGGGAAGGGGTGTTTTTTTGTTCCTGCACCCAAACCAATGCAATAACATCAACAATAACATATACAGACTCTTAGCTAAGTTACATAACAGCTGTTTTGAAATAAGTTGTGGCTCGTTGCACAACGATTCTGTTACAGATCTGTATGATGCATCTTTTCCAGAGGTCCACAAAATTAACAGGCACTTTAAAAGAGTAGTAGAGTACAAAATAATGCCTAAAAATCATACAAACACTCATATTTATTCTGATCAATAATAAAATAGTATAAATATAAATAATTAAAATTTTATACAATAAATTGATTTGAAAAATATGACACAAAACAAAACATTGGTATTTGTACCTTTAATGCTTTAAATGGACATCAAAGTGTAATGTATTTGTGGAAAGTGCCAACAATATAAGGTAAGCAGAGGAGCTTGGATCTGCATTCGTCATTAATCTGCTTTTCTCCAGAGCTAACCATCGGCAACAAAACCCATAATGCATCACAAAGCTGAATGATCACTCTCAGTATCAGACTGATAATCAATGTCCTGTGTTGACGCCCTAGGAGGTCACTAGTATGGCAGCACTCCTTTCCATGCAGCTATGATCATCATACACAATGGGGGTCAGGACTGATTATGCTGGTCTTCCTTGCCCTCAGCAATAGCTGTGTAAATTGGATGTAGAGAGGTCTGACTCCAGCTCTGCACCATGGATAATCATTTAGAGGAAGGAGAGGGCCACCTCGGTGAAGGCTGACTTGCACATCAAAGTGTCTATAGGTCACATGCATCAAATCTTCCATTTTAATGAGCTACATCATTGTTTTTGTGTAACTCTTATTATGAAGCTCTACATCTACACTGGCGGAGGATGTATATGGTATATAAGATATTTATACAATGTCACACATGCGAAGAGGCCGCGAGTCAGACTGGAACGTGGACAAGGGAAGTATAGTTTCGGCTGTTGGCACATTACAAAACAGCACAATTACGAGAATTAACAAGTCAATGCTGAGTCTCATTTTAGACAATATTGCCAGCTTCATGAACGAAAATATTGTTTTGCTTCATGAATGAAAATAATTCCAAACAAACCTAGAGCTGTCTTGCAACTGAGCGGTCTTTTATACCTGAATGAATCAGCTGTGTTGAATGAATCGGTTGATTGAATAATTCAGCCACTCACTCAAAGTTCCTGAATAAAAACCATAAAGATGTCCGAGTAATGAATCGCTGAGAAATCGCCCGGTACTTTTGGAATGCTGCTCAACTAATCAGATCCGAGAGCCAGAACTAACTATTGTTTCAAATTTTTTCTGCATCCAAACAATTTACAGACACCGTTGTCAGATAATAGAAGGGCTAAAAAATATTGTTTTTGTCCATTTGTGTAAGATGAAATCACTGTTATAGTGTGTTGTTACAGGAACTAAAAGCAGGTCCAGTTTCATTCCACCTGTCCAGCAGATTGCTCAATGAAAAATGAAAGATTTTCATAAACATATATAATGAGAGAACATCTGCAGGGGTAATCTCATGATTACGATTGGTGATTTGTCACAGAAAGCAGCAAATTTTTTAACATTCAACAAAATGTCCCACTGACTAAGAGTCCATTCTAGTAACAGTGCAGTTTGATGCCAAATGAATGTACAGAATGTACTAATGACATAATGAATTGCCTATATATATATTTATTAACTTAATATAATGAACGTTTTTCACTGACTGGGAAAAGGTGGTTCTTATTAAATAATTAATCAGGTTTTTGTCATTTTAGTGACATTTACCTCACTCTTCCCCCGCAAGAGCTCATTGTCCTTGAAGTAATAGAGGTTGAGAGTAGCTTCAAATTGTGATACATGGCCAGGCATAAGCTCTTTAGTGATGAGGAAAATAATTGTTTAGATAAAGGAAGACTTTTTGAGTTTTGGTGGTCTGGTCAGCATTTGCAATTTATTATCTCACTGTCTGAATAAAATAAAAATCAAATTGTCATTATTTACCCACCCCAACTCATTCCAGTCTAACATTATTTTTCCAATGCATTACACATCTCTAAGGTTTTGTTCATTGATTTATTCTGCTAAGCTACAAAAACATATTATATTATATTATATATACCTTAAATCTTTAATAAATCAGCTCTCACTTTTGTTGTAAGGAAAACGGAAGCTCAAAAATGCTGTAGTACATCTCATTTTGCATTTAAAAAAATAATACTGGAAAGCAAAAAGTGAGAATATAACAACAAAATCATCATTTTTAAGTGGATTATTGCTTTAAAGTCATATGTTGCAGCAAACATATGGAAGGTATCAGTCTTTGGTAACTACTGTTGTCTATATCCTTCCTAAAATATATGTCAGACGCTGAAGTATCCTGCACTGTAAAAGTTGATGAATATACTGATGCAAGCTTTGCTTACTTCCATTAGTACCTAACAAGAAGTGATTTATATGTGTATAGCGCTAATAAAGCCTAGACCCACATAAAACCAGTATACATTTTATGCGAAATAAGTCTCACTCTCAAGCACAAGTCAGATGCACTCAAATATTTTACATAACAGAAAGAGGAGAGCAGGTCACCTTGGGTAATACACTGAGCATACAGTTAAAAAGCAAGAGGCCACATGAGATACAGACATCCTGTCAGAGTAATCCACATGAAACAGGCACATACTGTAGCAGCATTTCAGCTGGTCTTCATGACAGAGTAGACACGGGCAATTCCAAAATCACCTTCAAAGAAACCATCCACAAATCCACATGCAAGTTCAACTACAATCCACAAGTATATTAAAGCAGAATAAACATGTGTTCACAGAGTCAGCAGCATTTAAATAGCATCAAGGCAGAATTTTGCGTGGCTTTGATCCAGCTAGCTAAAAATACACATTTAGGCAGCAAAAAAACCCTGGATTGCTTTTTCCTCCTTTTTTCTTTAAATGTTAAGTCCTCCCAACTGTTTAAACTGCAAATGTGTAAATTGATTCCTTCAGCTTTCTTATCCAAATTAAGGATTTAAAAGAATCCTCTTGCGGCATCAGAGGTCTGTTAGGTGAACGCAATAAAGAGAACACAACACAAAGTCATTTGTCTTTACCATATAAATGCAGCATCTCTCTCACACGTCTCTGTCCAACATGTTATCTCAAGCTCTAATGACCTCCAGGCATGCACTGAATTCTGGAAAGGGATTAGTTCTTCATGATAGATTTCATCAAATGTTGTGCTGTCTGATCCTTTCAGGGTAGACAACGCACTCACAGATGGAGCTGTAGGGTGTTCTATCAACACAAAGCCGTAGAGGGAGCGCGTCCCAGCCTCAGGGGAGCACTGCACTTTCCCAGCAGAGCGAGATGTCACTGTAACACCAGAGACACTTCAACAGTCATGGGGTTTTCCAAGGACAAGATGGAGAACTCAAGCATAGGA
Organism: Rutilus rutilus; assembly: GCF_951802725.1. Classification (NCBI taxonomy): domain Eukaryota; kingdom Metazoa; phylum Chordata; class Actinopteri; order Cypriniformes; family Leuciscidae; genus Rutilus; species Rutilus rutilus. The sequence goes on along the minus strand of NC_140220.1, from coordinate 26,093,230 downwards.
TATTTTGCAAGAGCAACATGATTGTAATTATGGGGTTTAAACATACAGGTATATCCACCTTATTTTTGAAGTCAGAGGTAACTTGAATATGCAAGGGTTCCAGTGTCATCCACTTCTGGTTATATTAGCTGTAGGCTACAAAAACAGTCTGCAATTTCAAGCAGCATAACAAGCTGGTTTTTTTACAGCTACAAATGACACCAGGAGCCTCGTACATTCAAGTACCAAGTAGCCGCGCACTCTTACGTTAAAAATTAGGTGGATAGCAGCTAACGAATTGGAGGTCTCGCACATTCACAGAACATATCGTACTCTGTTGTTGCAAAATAAGGTGGAAAAACACTTTTTTAAACAAGTTTTGGTTTCGGTGTCAGTTTTGGGCAGTTTTGCCTGCCTGTGTTCTCTCTTGGTTTCACGCACCTGTTTTACTTCAGTTGACTACCCTCCCTCTGTACTTAATGAGTTCTTTTTGTTCATCATTCGGTCTCGTCAATGTTAACGTGTACCATCCTTCTTTATTCTCCTGTATAGTAAAGATTGTTCCATCGAGTCTCCAGTGCCTTGCATGTTGAAGACCGATCCGTGACAGTCAGTTACTTTTTTTTTTGTTCCGCAAACCATACAAAGTCACAGAGTCAGCTGAGCTGCCACGTCTCTTAATGAAGTTTTATGTAACAAAGTTCGGGAGGAGCATGTTCAGGTAATCATCCAATCAGCACAAGAAATAGCCAGTATAAATAAAGCCTTCCCTTACCTCCTGTCTCATGACTAATTTCTCAGCATCCCGCCACCACCCCATCACCTCACATTCGGCTGGGTCTGCTCATAGATAGCTATGATCTATACATTTATAGGGGGGAGTACTCTGGGGTCGGGCTGAATTTCCGAGCTCGGAGCCCTCCCCCCGGACAGCAAGCCAAATACGCATTTTAATATTACATCAGATTTCATTAACATGTAAACTCATGAAACACACAATAAAGGTGTTTAATTCCTGAATGAATGAATTAGTGGGTTTGAAAGATTCAGTTGAATTAATGATTCAATGACTCACTCATAAGGAGTCGTAACAAAAATGATATTGAGTAACTTACATTTTTGATAGTATATTGCCAGTTACTATGTCTGATTTGCTTCATTAATGAAAATACTTCCAAACAAACCCAGACTGGCGCATCTCAGTAGTGGTGTTTCAGCGTTGTACTTCTAAAGATGGTCACTTGTTGCCATGCTGGCGTAATCATGAAACCTTCAAAAAGAATTGCTGAAAAATCCCCACCACTAAACCACAAACCATCGGGGTAAATGAGACACAAATTTGTACAACGTTGAGGGTACAATTTTTGCATATCTTCTGACAGTCAATGATTATTAATTAAATTAAAATTATACTTTGGCTTTGTAGTATAATATGTTGTTTTTTATTAGATCTAAAAAAATTGTGTCCTACATTTTATGTTTCTTTATAATTTCATTTTAATGTCCTTATTTCAAGGCAAAGCACTTTTCAAAGACACATATTAGAGTCAAAATAGTTAATACTTGTGTCATTGTGTGGAAATGTTGAAAGCCTTTGTAAAACACATTTCTGCTTGTCTTTGTTCAAAACTAGATGTCCTCAATAGTCACCAAACAGCACATGCATAGTCTCTTATTATAATGAGTTTGAAATATGAGTGGTTTCACAGTGTAACATTAACATGTTTCATGTAGATTTTTGTCTGTGAGCTATCAAAAAACGAACAATTAAAATAATCTAATTTATTATAAATACAATAAATCGATTGATTATTTTCATAATTATACATTGATATAAGAATCAAGTGTTTTTTAAACGTACATAGTTCATATGTTAATATTGCATGTTCTGTGTCTACCCAAAAATATCAAACTGTACATGACTTTATGGAAAAATACCTACGAATACTAATGAGATCACACAGTCATGCCTCCCTGCTCCACCATATCACCTGTGCACTTGTACCACCTCATTTCCATCTGACAATGACGACCCTAGCTAAGAAAACTCATTTGATTGGTTTGCAGGCTCTAGCAGTGATCCGTGAACACTTCGCCTCCCTGGGTCCGCAAGAGATGGAATTGGACAGTGTGGCAGTTTAAGGTCAATGTAATTGGTGACCACAGTCCACCAGGTCTGGCCTGCCGATGCAATTCTCTTGTCACCTCAACACGGGCCAGATGAGGTGTTGGAAGTCGGACAATTTTTTACAGGCAGCCAATTTCAGCACAAATGCTCTGGAATTACACGACATGGCCAGAAGTATTAGAACACAAACACCACACCCATATCTATGCTTGCTGAACATCTGATGGAAAGGTTTTCCATACAGACAAAATAGCATCAGGTCCGTTCTGTCTGGCTCACAGTTGCTGTTTCAATTTGTCCTAATGGTGGTCGTTGCGGTTCAGGTCTGCGTTTCACATGCATTTGATCATATAGTGTACATTTTTCTATTTCACCAGCATCAAATTTAGTCTTGATCTAACGTGACTTTAACCGAAAGTGAATTTGCTGTAGGTATTTTGAGCAGTGCAGTGCTCTGGATGACACTAACTCATTTCAGGTGTCTGTTGTCAAGGTAAAAACACCAACACTGCAAAGAAGCTGTTCTGGATCATAAATCTGGATCACTCGTCTTGTGTTGAGACTCTGCGCTTAAGTTAAATGCATGAGTGTAAAGGTTATTTAGTGTTATATGCACTTGTAAATTACTTTTAATATGGAGTTGCTGAGAATGAATATTGCACTATTCGGATATGTTTTCTCTGACAGGTGTAATCTATTTTGCAAAAGGAGAGGCGTCCTAGTTTCAAAGGAGCAACTTTCAGCGCTGGAAGTGTTCATATTTCAGACAGAAACACTGTGCTTGTGAGAAGAGAAGCACCAACTGCTGCCTTATCAAAGCTACCACAAAATCCCAGATGACTCAATGAGGAAAAAACGGAAAGGATTAGAAACATACCGGAAAATATTTTCCTGACATGCTTCCATGCCCTCAATTGCATGCATGAAAATTCACCAAAATTTCTAGAGGAATACAAGAAAAGCTATTTTGTAGAAAAATATGGCAGGATTTTACAATATTTAAGCTTTTGTGTAGCTCAAACAGTAAAGGTGCTAGCAACGCCAAATTCATGGGTTCGATTCCCGCATGAACTTCTAAAATGCATACTGAATATGCAATGCAAGTCGTTTTATATAAAAGCATTTGCCAAAATGCATACATGTCAACAGCGATATTATAAAATAAAACACTGTACTCAATGCAAATCAAAGTAAGCATTAATTCATTTTCTGTAATACACAATGAACTACTTGTTTTTAATTCATCTTTAATTTAACGAATGCAATAGTGTCACAGAACACAACTGCAGCTCAGTGGTTGATTTCTATGTTTATCCTGACCAGAATTATATGGGGCATATAATCTCTTGATATTATCAAACTAATATTTTACATTTATTTGTAATTAATAGCATAACCACTCATCTTAAAAGTACAACAACTACTTGGCAGGAATATGCTGAGAATTTAGTCTCTCTATTAATATCTTAACCAAAGCACAATTTGGTCAGCATGTTAACGTCTGTATTTGTCTACGGATGCAAAATAATGGAGATCATTGTTATCTCGAGGTATCTTTCGTTTTAAATTTAAATTTTAACTATTTATGTAACCTATTTCATGGCATGATTTTGCACAAAGACCCAAGCACAGAGGATCCAAGCAAGCCAGCAATGGTTCAGTTAATCTTATTTAAAGAAGCACAATTGTACCCATTCAATACAAGACAGAACACTGATTATCAGACAAATGTTTCATAGTAAGAATAAACTTACTTGCTCCCACCAGAAACATTTCACTACCGAAGAGCAACAGTCCGACTGAGTTAACAAGGACAAGAATGCGAGCCATTTCTCCACAAATGTCAAAGAATCCAAATGAATGTAGTTATCTTCTTTTGCTTATAGCAACATTATAAATGATTATGTATTCATCCAAATAAACACATCTTAAATAAAGTACAGTAAAAATCTCAGGATGGACATCATGTTCGCAAATCCTATTAAAACACGTGCAGGAACGTCCATGTCAGCTGCAGGTATAATGCTGACTTTCCATCGACTTCCAAAATAATTCCGTCTTACTTCAAATTCATACTCGATTTCCTCCGAAACTGAAGGTTGTGACTGAGGAAGCGTCCAGTTCAATCTCAGGTTCGGAGGTGTTAGATCTACCGCTCGTTCATGTCAGTGTTGATCTTGAGCGAGAGCGAGAGCGAGCGCGAGGCGATCAGCACCACGGTCAGCTCCAGCGCTGATGCGCGCGAACACGAGCCAGAGAGACCGCAGATATATTCATTTATGAATGCGCGCGCATCCAGACAAAGTGGAGATACCAGTGTAGCTACATTCCCGGTGTGCACTTCACCGAACACCTGTAAAGTATCTGAAAATGCAAAGTAAGAGGCCTCCGGCGCTCTGACCTTCACAAAAGTCTTTGCAAGTAAAGTTCAATATGCTAAATGTCAGTGTTGACGGTACAACCGTCTGACAAAATTAAACTTTAGAGAGTGACATGGTTGCTCTGCAATGATTTTTAGCCTTAATGGGAAGATTTTCAAAGGTCAATGCAGCACGGTTGCCTCTTAATATGCATTTTCAGGTACAATAGAAATATTCTAGAACTATAAAATTAGCTTAATGTTAAAAAACCATATGCAGTTTGTCAATTTAAGCCCATTGTTGCATTTTTCTATACATTTTGAGGGATGTAATCTCTATACTGTATTACACATTAGATTTGTACTTGGAAAATGACTAAATTTGGTCCAAAAGTCTAATGAATAGTGTCAGTAAACTATGAATATATACGACTTCACCAATCTATTATGTGAACTTCTTACCCTTGTTTAGTAAAAACAAAATGTCTTATTTACTTGATTTTAATTTTGTTACAGATTGGCTTTTGGAGTTATACATCATCCCTTTTTCCTTCTATCCAACTATCAATCCAAACACGTTCTCTATAAATGCTAAGGCATAACTCATTCACGTGACAGTCTGATATTCTCCTCAGCCTCTGCTTATGTCATATACACATAAACGGTATGAAGGCTAAACATTCCAGACAGACCCAAAGAGTTCATATATGTAAGAGTTCATATATCATATATGTATGTGCAATGGTAGAATCTAACATAGTGTATTTGGTTGAATGCAATAGTCTTTCTTTGTTATTCAGAAGGCTACAATTACAACTGAATATTTTGCAGCGATTTTAATGCATAGCCTTCACATTAAGTACATTTAGAGATAATTTTACAAGACTGCTTTGATATTATTCTAAGAAATATTTTACAATGTTCTGCTATGCTTTTAAAGACAGATTGCAGGTCCTTAAATGGAATGAAGGTCTTTAATGTCCTTTAGACACCTGTGGAGCAGAAGACTGTAATCATACTGTAAGTAATTTGTCTCTTTTCAAAGGCACAACAGGGGATACATTTCAAACTGTATGTGGTTTCTTTTTATTTATTTATTTATTTATTTTCCACACTCATATTCCACAGGCTCTTTGAAATATGCTTTACCGGTACCTGAACATTTTATAGAATGATTTTGGATGATTGAGGTAATAATAGAAGTAAGAATAATCAGAGAAGCTGATTTTCTCTACAATTGTGAAACACTTGGAAAAGCACATTTCATCTGGCATTACTTCAAAAGACAGAAATAAATTAGTAAATGCAGAATTGGATGGCATTCTGCATTTGTAATGGACTCACCTAAGAGTGTGTCTCCAACAAGCCTTCACCTTCCAAATTGCATATTACGTACACAAATGAACCTAAATATATCAACAAGGACAAACGACTGTTATACTTAAGCAGTGCAGTGGATGCATGTTGTTTTTGTTTTATTCATAAATTATAAGTGCTTTGTGGAGAGAATAATAAATCTACATTGTTTACTGGAGTTTATTTGAGCTACAAATAAACAATAGCTTTTTCAATAACATGATAAAGTAAGATTCCAATCAAGTTAGTCTTGAAATAGCTTTATGACAAATAATGCATTATCTTTGTACTTTAAACCAGAGGGAATAGCAAAAGCAGTGACCGTCTCATCATTATGAATTATTATTATACTAGCCAGGTAAAGTGCATTACAGTCTGATTTGCTTTTAGGCTGTGTGGGATGTAGAACTGAAGATGAATGTACATACATTCAATGAAAAGCTGTAGAAATGCTATTTCAAGTTGCTTTTAGTTCAAAATTAAAATGTTTCCAAAATCAATGGAGTTGAGAAAGTAAATTCCCACCATGAAATGCTTCACAACAGTATTCTCTATTTGTTTGGAAAACATAAAATAATAAGCACGTACAGCTATTGATTTTTGCTGCAACAGGCTCTCTAGAGCTTTCTAATTGTTTCTGCGAGAGGGAGATAGAGAGACCATGGCCAATTCCATAACCACAAAGGACAGTATTCTAGGTCACAGAAACATGAATATTTATGCGAGGATGTTTCTCCTATAGATTGATATTAGTCATCCACTGTCCTGACTCTGCAATAGTTTACGCTCTAGGGATCTGCAGTGTTGCTGTGTATATTTAAAAGCGTCTCATTTTAATTGAATTACAAATCAGGAACTTCTCTGTAATATTCTTCTTACTTGACTAAAATTAATCTATTAGAAAGGAATTAATTTATTGAAAAGCAAACCACAAAAAGAGGTGGGGAATCGGACACGTTGCAAGCCTGATTTGAACCTGCATCACCTGCGCGAGCACCATTCGTGCCTGAATATTTTCGGAGTTTTAAAAGCTGTTCGCAAACCCATTTTACTTATCTAATATATTTCAGAGTGAAAGAGAATTTTGTTCATTGAGGACAAAAATTAGGAGTGAATTGTCAAAGATAACATCGTAAATGTGCACAAAGAAATTAAATTGCGTCATTTTTGATTTCATGTTGAAGTTTCCTTTTCAATATGCAACGGTTCTACACATTGAGGGAAATAATGAAGGTAATTTGCAAGATGTGTTATTCAGGAAATGACACGCTACTTTTAAAATGGGTGCTTTTGCAAAGCACTGTATTAGTCATGAAACAAAGGCAGCGTTTGGTCAGTTTAGTCAGGTTTCTTGTAGGCAAGAGGAGAATACCCACCTGGATGCATTAAAAAAAAAATCTGATTTTATTCCTCATTACTTCCTTACTGTTTTGTATTCATAACACTCTCTTTCCACTGAGTACAGGAAGGAGGGAGTGACTGTGAGGGGAATATTTTGGTCTTCGATCGGGGTGTGCAAAGTCAACCTAGGACTGAGGTTACTCAATCTCATGTAAGAAAAAGACCCTTTTGGATGTTGCTGCTACAGTCCCTGTTCAGTTGTGTAAAACATGTCTGCCCGTATCTTTTTGTTTTGTTGCTCTCAATGGCCTCGACTACCCTGCATGTTAGTAATTTATACAATGTTATATACAGTAGAGACATGACTGTTTGTAAGGCAGTACTGCAGGGAAGTCAGAGGCCCTGAAGTGAACTTTAACAGAACAGGCAAAGAATTGTGGAGCAAAATGTTGACTCAAGTTCACAGACAGACCACAAGCCTTGAGCTGCACGTGTTTGATACAGAGATAATAGGGATAGTTCACCTAAAAATGAAAAATGTTATACTCGCCCTCAGTATAGTTCCAAAATCGTATGACGTGTTGAATAACGAGCTGTTGTTGTTTCACTACAGTTATAATTAATGAGGACTGGAGCGTTCCAACTTCCAAGCTTCAAAAAATATGAAAATGTGTCATAAAGTTGGTCCATGATGCGTTGTAAGTCTTCTAAAGTATGATACATTTGTGCGGCAAACTAAAGATGACATCTTGACCCTTAATTGCCCCCTCTTCACAAGGAAGGGAGAAGTAACGATGTTTGAATCTTTTCAATGAATCGGTTGATCCATTTCACAAAACCATTCGAGCACGAATCGGACTGACTCTGATTCAACTCAATAATTCAATAACCAGTAGTGAAGATTATCATTGAATAACAGTTTATAAGTTATTATAAAACCAAAATATTGCTTAGTTCTTCAAACAAAACTATCTTATGGCTTCAGAAGACTTTTATGGGGCCATTGATTCTTTTTTTTAAGCTCGAAAGCTTTAGTCTCAAATTCGCCTTCGTCTAAAATAATTTTTCTACATTATCACATGGATTCGGAACGACATGAGGGTGAAAAAACGATGACAGAATTTACATTGTTTGTCTTGAAGTAAATTGTGAAATGGGAGAGGATGAAATTTCTTAAAGAACACATTACACAGTACATGTCATGGGGTACATGAGAATATTGTTATATAGATATAGAATAATGAAGTCTGAGTGAAAGAGGCAATTAAAGAGCTGACTGTTAGTTTTGCCTCAGACAGTCTGTGTCAGTATCCAATTAAGAGATATTGAGGCACACTGTCTGGCAGATGATTTACCAAGCAAGTTTCAAAAGAAAAGTGGAGCGTTTGACCAGAGATAAATAAATGATGTCGCCAAATAATGTGATTTGGCACATTATCAGAGGCTACAGATGTTCAATGCTACAAGTAAGCTAACACAAAATCATTCTTGTGCTTGACTACCCCTAGTGGACATGTCTGAGACAGACTGAAAGAGGAAACGTGTAGCTGCATCAACTTCGTTTATAACTCATCATTTCAAGTTCCAGGCAGGCCAGCCATCAAAAAGCTGGAACTAAGCCTTTTCTGACACCTAAAATCCAATAGAATTCCAATGACATATATACTTCATGCAAAAGCTTTCAAACTGGCATTTTAGGATGCCAGTAGCCTTCAAACGAGCAGTGTTATTTTAGTATCATTGAGATACTATTATAGGGTTTTTTCATATTTTGAATTAATTTGACTTTAATTTTGTTAAATTTTAAGTCATTTTGTCATTTTTATAGTTTTATTTGACTTTTATTTTCAACAAAACTAATTTTAGTGTACCTTAAATTTGTATGGTTTTAGTTTAAGTTAAATATAATCACCCTCCCTAAAACTTTTTAAATACGTTTTTTAAAAACTTGTCAAGCCATTTTTATTATTGTTTATTACTATTATTATTTTACTACATTATCAAAACGTTCAAAGCAGGGTGAATTCAGCACACTATAAAGCTGTGTTGCAAATTAATTCATTTGTAACTGATCCTTGCTAAAAGTGCATGACACTGAAAATCAATTTTACAGTTTTATAATATTCATAGGCTTTTCTTTTTCTTTTTCTGGGGACTTAAAGATTCAATATCAGACAGTTTGCTTCTGCCAGGAGATAATGTAAAGTAAATGGAACCATAAATATATATATATTTGCAGCCTAGCTGTTGGGACATGGCCAAACTAGATGTTTAAATCAATGAGGTGCTCATTGTATATTTTTTCAGAGAAAACCTTCTGTAATCTTTATAATGGGTTGACGTTTTTGCAGACAAGCAATTTGTGATGATGCATTAGAATAATTGGTCTTCCATACGTAAATCACACTGCTTTGGGAGGGAGCTGGCAAACACAGAGAGCTTGCTGACTCCAAGTCTAATCCTCTTATTTGTCTTATTTACATAAAAAAAAACACTCATATATTCATATGCATTTCACAAATCTAATGATGCATCCATCTAATATTGCAGTGAAAAACTAGATAATGACCTCATTACAAAAGTATGACAGTAAATGCGCTCTGGATAATGATTCATAACCACTGTTACAGTCAACATAGCCTTAAAGTAACTGAAGAGGTAGTTCATTTATCAGCCTCTGTTAAATATGATCATTCCATCAAAGCAACGCTACTTAATATATGATATCAAGTTGCGGAAGTTTGTCATTAACACAGCTTGAGAGCATTACTCAAAAGTTTTCAGCATGCACTTCCCAGAAATATTTTGCTTAACTGGCCACCTTTGATTTTGCATGAATGCTGGGAAAAACTTATGCAGCGTGTTTGGAATTCCGAGCCATAGAGTGCTTTTCGTGAGAGGAATGCTGACTCAATGCTTCCTGTTTCAGCTGCAGACCGGCAGGCAGGAAACCACAGGAGCAGCTCTTGGGTGTTGGTTGCATTCTCACTCAGTTATCTCTAAACATATAAAAGTCCCAGGGGTGAGTTTAAGGCAGGGAGAAGTGCTGTATGAATGCTGGGCATTTCTCATATTCATCTGAGCAACCAGAGATTTACACTGTGAAGTAGGAGAACCGTGCTCCAAAGATTTTTAAATTAACAGTATGCTATTTAAAATATCAGTTAAGTTTATGATTGCACCTTCTTTTAAGTGAACATAAAAAAAAAAAAAAAAAAGTAGGCTATTCTTAATAGCTTTCCAGAACTATTTGGATATTATGTACTATTTTTCCTAAGGATGAACATATTTCGTTATATGATGATCATACTAATGCTATACACTACTGTTCAAAAGTTTGGAGTCAGTAAGATTTTATTTTATTTTATTTTATTTTGAAAGAAATCAATACTTTTATTCTGCAATGATGCATTAAAATGTTCAAAAGTGACAGTAAACACATTTATCATGTATAATGTTTCCAAACATTTTAAGTAGCACATTAGAATAATTTCTGAATGATCATGTGACGCTGAAGACTGGAGAAATGATGCTGAAAATTCAGCTTTATGAATAAATGTCATTTTAAAATATATGAAAATTTGAAATTGTGTACTATTTCACATTATTACTGCTTTTACTGTATATATTTGATCAAATAAATACAGCCTTGGTGAACATCAGAGTTTTTCAAAAACATTTTAAAAAATGTGACACAAAATTGCCAACCCCAAACTTTTAAACAGTAGTGTATATGATCAGATAATCACAAACTTCTTCACTGTTATGTAACTCTTTAATCTATTCCTGATTAACGGAACATTCACAGTCTGTTATCTCAGGAGGAAGTCCTATAATGACTATGTTCATTTTATGGTTTCCTGTAGTCAGTGTCCTTAAAACACATCTACATCAGTTCAGAGTTCATAGCTATGTGCATGGTTTCACATTTCAGAGTAAGATATAAGAAGATCTTGTTTACTGGCTGTTAAAAACAAATGTGTCATAATTCAGAATTTTCCAAAAGCTTTATCAGAGAGTTTTAAAGCTGAAGTGTTTAATTTCTATGACACTAGCATTTCTCACTCTGTCTTCGAACTGATTGGATAAACAGATTTTGGATAAACAGATAGCTCCGCCCCAATCTCATGCCATTGGCTGAGCCAGTGATGGTGTGTTGTGCTCAAACAAACCACAGAGCCACTGTGTTCATATTTTTTGGTGGAATCAAACAAATGGCTTACTTACAGTTGTTTATATATTAAATTGTGATAGGAGAAAGTATTTTTATTGAGAAAAAGTACACACTTCTCTTTTAAAATCGGCATGAAATGGAAGTTTTCTTCTCCATTGTGACGTATATCCGAGTGAAACGACTTCTTGAACAAAAAACTAATGTAGAGAGGGACTTGATTTTGTTCAACATGAATTGATCGGATCGTAGGATGGTTGTGGTTTGCTATTTCTGTGATGTCATGTGAGTGACAGGTTGCCCAGCCCTTATGCCAGTAAACAGAGAAGAAAAGTTGTTGCAAGATGAAAGATTACGAGGGCACATGAATTTACAAAAAGAAAAGAAAAGATGTGCACGGATAAATCATTTATAATAAATACTGCAATATTCCAAAAAAATATAAGATTTGTCCATTTTGATTTCAAGGTAATACCATAAGACAACCAAAAAAACAAATCTTAGACATACACTAAACCTTGACAACAGTGACATAAGTGCAAAAAAAAAAAAATGTACAGATATACAAGTACGCAATCTTGTTGTTCCTCTAGTATATTCCCCATAATCCATTGTTTGGTCCGGTGTTTAGTCCATCCTTTCATGTGTTTTTTGTACCCCCTTTTCATTTATCCACTTTTCAGTTCATCTATTCGTTCATATTTCAGAATGGAGGCTATGGTTGCATCTCGTACTGGCCCTCAGTAGCAATGAAAAAGTCATTGAGTGTGTCCTGTAGGTGGTCAAAAGTGGGCCTGTCCTCTGGCCTTTCCTTCCAGCAATTCAGCATGATGTCATAGAGCTCTTGTGGACATCCATCAGGACACGGCATTCTGTAGCTCTTGTCAAGGTTACGGATCACCTCCGGATTCGTCATACCTGAAATTGCGAGGAAAGCACAGCCAGATTGTTAAAGATCTACCCATCTATCCTACACAGTTCTTGATGGGAAGCGAAACCCTTGAGAGAAAAACCCATTACCTGGATACGGTACTCTGCCATATGTGACAATCTCTGTCAAAAGAACTCCAAAGGACCAGACGTCTGACTTGATGGTGAAAGTACCAAAGTTGATGGCCTCAGGGGCCGTCCACTTAATAGGGAACTTCGCACCTGATCGGTAAATAAGACACATTGACAGGCGACAATAAGCCTTTCATGAATGTGATGTGGAACAGAGATGCATGCATGGAAAACTAACTCATAATTTGATGGTATCAGTTACCAAAAATTACTAAATAAAGCTACAAGGACAAAAAAAATCTGCCTTAAAGTGGTTAAAGTGGCAAATTTCAACATGGAAAGATGCTATTTTTGAACGTCAGTAGCTCGTACCCAACCTTAAAAGGTCAGATATGTCAGATAATCGTATTAGAAATCAAATGCCAACAATGACTGGTGCCAGTTAATTTGTTGCAGTGGAAAAAGCACTGCATTGCGGGAATAAACTAGTGAACTGACCTTCTTGTGCAGTGTATTCAGTTTCTATGATCCTGGCAAGGCCAAAGTCTGCTATTTTACAGTGCAGGGTCTCAGAGACGAGAATATTAGCGGCACGCAGATCTCTGTGAATGTAGTTTTTCCTCTCGATGAAAGCCATGCCTTCTGCAATCTGTTACATAAAGAGAGTTAAGTGTGCAGTGAAGTGGATAACAATACTGTTACAATCATCATTTACCACTAAAACATTTTTTAATTAGGTAAAATATAATATAGGCTATACTGTATGTGGGATTGTGGTTCATTTGTAAGATCAAAACACAATTACACAACTAGATGCTAATTTAATAGCTAATTAAAAAATATCTCCAGTAAAGTTTTGTTGGCTATGATATTATTAAAATCAACCCAAATATTTTTGTTTAGGTTTGGTTGATTGTAATTATGGGTAACACTTTATTTTACAGTGTCCTTTTTACATATGTTACATGTACTTACAATAGTATTAACAGTTGATTATGCATAATTACATGCAACTAACCCTCAACCAAACCCTAATCCTACCGTAACTCTATAGTAAGTACATGCACTTAATTAATATTACTCAGTACCTAAATATATAATAACACTGTAACAATGACACTATATATTATTACATAATGTTATTACTAGTAAGTACATGTACGATGTGTAACAAGGACGCTGTCAAATAAAGTGTTATCACAAATTCATCTACTCTGTGAAAAAAAAAAGACAACATGTTTTGCCTTAACTAAAAGTAAATGTAAGTTGAAATGACTTAAACATCCAAGTTGATAGTACTTCAGGCACCAACCTTTTTTTTTTTTACAGTGTACATAGGTTTTTTAGGTCGAATTCAGATCAAAATTCTAGAAGTTTTTAGCTCAAAATTAACCTTAAAGTGGCTTTGTTTTGCGAACATATACATCATTTGCATTTTGCATTTATATTTGCAATGCAGACCATAAAAAACAGACAGCATGAACAAAGTGGTCTCTAACAGGAAGTTGCTTTTGCATAGAGAGCGAGATCACAGTCACGCATGGTAGGGGCTTCAGGTCGATGGAAAAATGTACGTAATATCCTGCACAGAAGATATTAATCTAAATTTGTGGCGGTTGTTAGAAGTGTTCAGATCTAAAAATGTTCAGACCATGTGTCTACAAAACCAAAGACCATTTCCTCTACATGTCCCTGAGGGTGCAAAGCAGTACTTAAAATAGTTACAGAAGTTGAAATTGTACAGTAGGTGTGCAGATTTCCACACACTGCGTTAAAATATGTCCTGTTCCACAAAGTTTCAGATCTATAGTAGTGGCCAAAACTGATTTCCAGAAGGGGTCTTTGTTTTTAGTGACCCTACAAGTTTGAATAAACCATAAAAATGTGAGGAATATATGACATTTGCCTTTTTTACCACTTTAAGGCAGCATTTTTTTTTTTTTTTTTTGTGGCTTTATTTTTAGTATATTTTGGTAACTGATACCATCAAATTATGAGTTCGTTTTCCATGCATGCATCTCTTTTATACATCACATTTATGAAAGGCTTATTGTCGCCTGTCAATGCGTTTTATTAAACTATCAAAATATGGAAAAAAAAAAAAATTATATCTATAGCCTATATATACTGTATATATATGCTGTATTTACAAGGTATTTCTCTAAAAAAATTATTTGGGAAAAATAGGCAAACTATAGCAACAGATTTTTTTTTTTAAGTCCATAAAACAAAAAGCTCACAGGAAAAGGCAAAAATTGTAATCTATAATATTTCCAGTTATTAATATTTCATTGCTTCTCTATTGTTTTTGCATGTATTCATCATTTCTTTGTAAGACAGCCTGGTGTCCGCACAAATTGCCATATTTCATTGTCTTATTACAAATTAAACAATCCACTTTAAGCACAACCACGCAATCTCTTTAACTAATTTGGAATAATATTTGAATATATGGTAAAGATGTCAGTTTTCCTACACCAGCGATCACTTTTGGCCACTACTGTACATTGCAAGAGAAATATAAATTAATTGCTACTAAGCAATGAAGACAATCAAGGGAAATCATAAAATTGAATTGTTCTTACTTGAGCAGCCATATCAATCAGCTTGGGAAGTTTTAATTTATGGCCATCATCTGTCTTCAGAAAGTCTAACAAGCTTCCTGGAATAAGACAAGAACAATTGTATGGTTTGGACAGTCACAACATATTTTAATTAAAAAAAAAAAATGGTTTAGAACTAATAATGCTCTGTTAATACTAACCATTAGCCATGTATTCTGTGACAATGAAGATGGGCTCCTTGGTGACTACAGCGTGCAATTTGACCAGTCTCTCATGCTGGAGCTGCTTCATCAGATTCGCCTCCTGTAGGAAGGCCTCTGGCTCCATGGTGCCTTCCTTCAAAGTCTTAATGGCGACTTTCTGGTTGTTTTTGTAAAACCCTACAAACAAGAGCCACAGGCAAACGCAGGTTTATTAAATAAACTTGCAAAGAAAACCACATCGATCTACGGCAGCTCAATAAAAACTTTTTTCATGACAGATAATTCTACAGATTTATGGTTCGATTCTTGAGAAAGGGCCTAGAATCGATAATTCATTATCAGATATGCTGTAAAAAATAATAATCAGAAAATATATGTAAACATCCCTAAAACAAGATCAATTTACTTGAGAAACACAATTGTCAAAGATATTAAAGGGATAGTTCACTCAAAAATGAAAATTGTGTCATCATTTACTTACACTCATGTTGTTCCAAACCTGTATGAGTTTCTTTCTTCTGCTGAACACAAAAGAAGATATTTTGAAGAATGTCTGTAACTAAACAGTTTCTGGACCCCACTGACTTCCATAGTATGGAAGAAAAAAAATACTATGGAAGTCAATGGGGTCCAGAAACGGTTTGGTTACAAACATTCTTCAAAACATTAACACAAGAAAGAAACTCATATAGGTTTAGAACAACTTGAGGGTGAGTAAATTATGTCACAATTTTCATTTTTGGGTAATCTATCCCTTTAATGCTTGTTTTCTGAGAATATATCATATTTTTCTCACCCAGTTTTCAATCAGTTTGTTCTTGTTTTGGGCATAAACCTCACTAAATATTGTTACATAAATTAAATACAAATACAAAAAATAAATAACACAAAAAATAAAAAAGATATATTGTGTGAAAACAAATGTTATGGCAAATAAAGGTATAAGAACATTTAAAGAATAAAAGAAAGATTAAAAGAAAATTGACGTTTTGAAGATTTGCAGAAGCACGTACAGTAGAGAAAATTGGGCCAGAGGTTTTTGACACTTCTGATTAATGTTGAACCTGGTGGTCAAAGTCAAAGCCCCAGTGAGGTACAAATAATTTATCATTTGTGTGGCTAAAATATGACAGTACCACACAAAGCCACAAGACACACAAACACGTGCCCTTGAACAAACAAATTCAAGGCCAGTATAATTACAATTTTACTCTGAAGTGAGGAGAATACAATGGCATTTTCATTTTTTTTTTGTAAAATAAATGTTGTATTCAATTTAGTGTCTGATTAACTTAAGTCTTTAATTAAATTGTGAAAAATAATATTTGGTCATTTTAAGATACTGCAACACTGACTTGCACAAAGACTTTGCTGATGTCAGAATACTAAAAACAGAATCGGCTCCTACTTTAGATTACATCTGAATTCACTTTTAAATCAAAATAACATGACTCTACATATTTTTATTCGGGTAGATCTCCAGAGAAAATTATCCAATAGAATTATCCATTTAATCATGATCTTATTGGAACCATGTGCTTGCAAATGGAAAGTAAGCATGGCCTTTTTACCCAAAGGCAACAATGCGTAACTGAACTTTCTTCTGCTTCTTACCCATCCACACTTCTCCAAACTGGCCGGCACCAAGTTTATTCACCATCTTCAGAGTATCTCTGGGAATCTCCCACTCATCTTGAGCCCAGGGTGTCTGAGGGGCAATGGTTTTACAGGGACTTCCCAGCCTCTGGCACAAACCATCCGCTGACCCTATAGGTTCGATAAAGAAGTTTGGGGAAAGAACAAGACTGTTCAGAGGAGAGTAAGAATGCAGAGTCACAAATTAAAGCTAAGACTAGCTTATCTCTACTTATCTGACAGAAACGAAACCATGCTTACTGGTTTTGTCTGGAGAAAATCACAAGATATGCCCAAAAAATTGGGCAAAAATTATTTTGTTGCTTGTAAACAGTTCTATAAAAAGACACAACAAACCAAAATGGGGCAAGATTGTGGACTAAAAACTGACACTGAAGCTGACCTATTTATCTGGTGGTTAAAGCAACTGTTTGTCACATTTTCACAGCTACAACCGCAGAAAGCATACAGTAGATGAATCAGAAAGGGTCCTTGGGTA
The DNA here is from genome assembly GCF_951802725.1 of Rutilus rutilus. Lineage (NCBI taxonomy): Eukaryota > Metazoa > Chordata > Actinopteri > Cypriniformes > Leuciscidae > Rutilus > Rutilus rutilus. Next base: position 26,075,993 of record NC_140220.1, on the reverse strand, counting down.
TGGCAACATCCTTTGCTCTGAGTACTTACTGGAGTAATACTTCACTAGATCTTGAAGAGAAGAAAAGGTTATGGAGGGAGAGATGTAGTAGCCGCCATTATCAAGGGCTCGGATCTTATAGTGCTTGACCACATCACCTTGATCTGGGTTGGTGTCTCTTAAAGACAGAGAGAAAGCACCTGCGGAGGATCATTCAGAAACAGCAGTCAAATAACACGGCTGATCATTACGCCGTGCTTATTTTTATAAAGATCGCCTTAGCCAGCCAAAATCTACTCTAAATGTGATTTTAAGGCAATGACGTAGTCTGCATAAAATTTGAATCAGGGTGAACCTGATTTCACCAAGTACAACATGTTCCTTGACCAACATCTTTGTTGATCCTGGAACAACATTCCAATCAACCAATCAGGGGTGCGTTTCCCGTACAACTATATAGCTCGCTGCTTAACTACCATAGTACAATGCATAGTTGGAGAAATCAACTAGCTAGTCACGACTGTTTCCCGAAACCGTATGTCGCAAAGTATCGTTCAACCACGTTGGTTTATGACGTCTCGCACGTGGTGGACTAATAACTTATTTTAATTAATCTGTTTGAGATCGAATTAACGCTAGATTTTGTCATATAAGTTACAGACATGGCATCTGAAGACCATTTCTAATTTTTCTCAGTTATTTTGCTTTATTACCAGACTCAATATTTGGCTCGTTCTTACATAGTAGAGCACGTTCGCACATGCGCAGTCTTCAAAAACGGTGCTTAAAATCTCTTGACAAACTAAAAGACGTAAATTACATTTGTATGTATTCTAAATAAATAACACGGGTTAGGCCTTCTGAATGTCAGCTTGCTTATTTTGCTAAAGATAAGGATTTATTCAGTCTAAATCTCATGTAAACTAGAAACTATGCTTCTAACCACAGCTCGAGAGCTGTCGTTCCAACCACACAAGTTTGCGATGCTGTTTGCGAACGTTCGTTGGAACGATGGTTTCGGGAAACACCAAATCGTTTAACTATGCTGATAACGACGGAAAAGCATAAAAACATATACGAAAACGATTTACCCAAACTTATGAACGATAGTATATACAGTATATATAAACACAAACTAAACAAATTTATTGAGTGTCAATGTTTCATGCTTATGGACCACACCACATTGTGCATTACAAGATTTACTCAGAAAAGTATATCTGCATACAAACAAGAAAATTCCCAGTGAATACTAGTTTCTGCACTTCCCCTTGCTCCACAACTCCACAAATAAAAAAATAAAGGCAATTAATATCTTCCATCAAGCTCTGAGCAAAAGCACATGCAGATCTCAGTTCATAGTTTGACATTCATTTGCTCTTTCTTTGCATGATGTGAACTTGAAAAAATTCAGGCATGCACACATTATCAATGAAAAATTTGATCAAGTTTTGAGGCTGTGGATCCAGTGCTCCTTCAAATATGAATTTAGTTTGACTTGTCTGAGGTAAAAACAAAAACCTTGACAACCGAAAATACAGTAATATTATATTGTACCAATAACTTGTTTTCTTCCATATTTCTTTTTTACGGTAGACATTTAACTAATGCCATACGCAGTTCTTGCTGCACTACATTGTGACTAGAAAAGTTAATAGTGAAATACTGTAGCAATGGAAATTGTTTGAAAAGTTATGAAAATGATGATGTAATTATTCAGTGATTACGTGAAAACATATTAATGGGACACTGAAGATTATTGGCATCTGACCTTTGGTTGTTTCACTTTCTCGTATAAGAAATGCACCAGGTTTGTTCCCTGGCGCCAACAGAAGACGCTCTGTGTCTCTGCGACTCAAGTCCTTGAAAAACCACCTGGAACAGAAAACAGAACCAATTATACAAAAGCTAAGTGACATTCCAAGAATCCTGATATTATTATGAACAGCATAGCAGTGGAATGGATTTGGTGCGATCTTAGCTAACAAAGATCATTTTGCCAGCGTTCAGGGGTAAATCTGGGGTTTCAATATTAGGGGGGCTCAGACCCCAATGAGGGTATGATAAAAAAAAAACAAATTAATATATTGTTTCTGAGGCGATCACGAATTTGTGTACAGATTATGGAGCTAATCACAAATTGTTTTGGGGGGACTGGGAAGAAATTTAGGGGGGCTGAAGCCCATCTTAAAAAGTGGCCTAGTGACGTCCTTGCCAATGTTCCCATTAAGTTATGAAAACGTTTTTTCTGAATTTTCCCTGACAGTTAAAAACATCCATTTGTTTAAATGTTTTTTTTTATGTTTTTCTGTGTTGTTAAGGTAAGGTTCCATTTTATAATTTTGTGAATATAGTCCTATTATGGGAACGTTAGGCCTGCTTTTGAATATTCTTCTGAAACAAGTAGTAACATTGAAAAAACGTTATGCGAACATCCAACTAAAACGTTTCAGGAAAAAATATTAACCATGTATTAATAATGTTTTTATTAAAGAGCCGATAACTTTGACTGAACGTTCTATTAACATTAGCCTACTGGAAGAATGTTTGTTCATAACTTTGAGAAAACCTTGCCAGAACGTTACCCAAAGTTCAGAGAACGCTCCCTGTTAGTTTGGCTACGGATGAAATACAGCAGTGCTGCTGATATTCACAACAACAGACAACACTCTATGGGATATTGCTTAAATATATATGCATGATATTAATTATATCTTTGCCTACCTCTCCACCTCCAATGTTTGTGCTCTTGCCACGTATGAACTTGGAATATATCCCTCATAACCTGTGACCAAGGACTTCGCCAACCACCATTCACCAGACCTGAAAAAAACATGGATTAGTTACTAGTAATCACTTGGCTCTTTAAACTTGTCTTTTGTGTTTATATATTATTTTAGCTGACGTATAGCATTAATCAATTTAAACAATTAATACAAATATAATCCACCTGGAACAACGTGAGATAAAATGGGAGGAAAACGGATTGACGGATTTGCCCACTATGCCATTCACACTTCATTAAGTTGTTAAGTGTTTGGATTTATGCACAATTAAATACCTGATTCTTTAAGTGGAGATCTTCTCTTATTATAATACACTAGAAGCTGAATTAAATTTTATTCTCATATTACAAAAAAATACCCATATTGTTTACTCACTCATTAATAATCTTGAGTCTGTCCCCTTTTTTGAATTGAAGATCAGTATCACTAGCAGGCTGGAAGTCATGTTGAGCAATAACAATGTCTTCATCTGAAAATAAATTTTAGAAATTTCAGTTCAAATAAACACATAATAAATCTCTTCCATCTGTAACATTTCCCTCTATGGCATAACATGTGAACCATTACATGTATTGACAGTTTCTGGCCTTTAATGTTTTATTCATTTTAGTTTGAACACAAGATCTGCGCCTAGCAGCATTATGACAATGATGTATTCAAAATTATTTTTAATCAATGAATAATCAGTGTTCAAAGAAAAACGCTCTCCTGATGCCATATTCCGCAACAACAAATTAATATGTATTACCTTGATTGTTGCTTTGCTTCCTGTGATCTCTTGACAACTGTAAATCAAATTATTAATTTGCTTATTGACTGAGATATATTTAAAAAGATAACATGTAATAGAAATGTATACATATAAACTGAACATAATTTTCAAGCAATATAACACAGATCGAATCAGCTCTAATCAAAAGTAAAAGCAAAGGACTAAACAGAAAGTTGATGTTTTTCACTGTAAAGCTCAAAAGGGCAAAGCAAGACATTTTTTAAAATTCATAATAATGATTTTAAAAAAAAGTAATACTTACATGAGATGCGTTAGAATTTGAGGAATTATGATGTTCATGTCCTTTACTCTTTGAGTCTTTGCCATGTTTCTGGTCACTACAAGCACAACCCATCCTTAAAAATAAAATGTAATCATCTTCTTAATCAGAGTTCATTTAACTTTATTATATAAAAACGAATCGATTTGTTAACTGCAATCACACCTATATTCGCCGCTGTCAGTCTCCGCAGTTCTCTACTCGGAGTTCAGTAATAGTCCAGAAGAAATCCAGAAAGGTCCAGAAAGGCATCATACTGGGGGCTGAAGAAAAGAAGAAAACATTTTATCAAACTTATAATGATATCACCACAGTTTTGGTGGTTTACACTTTAGTCTTTAAGACACCTAACCAGTAATGTTTTCATTAGTATAATAAATAGATCACGTGAAGTGCAAATCTTAAACCAATCACACAAATAATAAACCAACATATGAAATATTACATACTGAGTGACTGCTTACCCTTGTGATATGAAAACAGATTCCATAGGATGAAAATATGAACTAGTGAAAAAGATAAACAAGATAAAGTTTGTGTGTTTAACAGCTTGGTAGGTTAAAAGGACCAAATCAAAGAAAACTATTTTAATACGTTATGATATTGATAGTTTGCAGATAATCGGAAGTCATTAAAAATAATTATGGTCACTGGATACAAGCATCCTCATATATTACGTATCAAATTAAACAATACTTGAATGTAAAAAACAATTGTTTATAAAGAAAGAAAAACATTATTTTAAAGTAAAAAATACATAGTTTTACTTACATTTTTGTGGCCTATAATAGATTTAATAATCCAACTTTAGATTCTTAATTTCTGAACTAAATCAAGAGTGTTTCTCTCTTTCAGACACATACAAAGACATACTCAGTCAGACCATCTACCGCACACATGCACACACACACACACACGCGCACACACACACACACACAATCTGCATTTGAGGCCCGTCATGTGCCCCGAGAGATCACATTAGTTGAAAGAGATAAATAGAGATCAGTAGTTGTGTTTATTTAGCTTATACCCCTCCCTCCCTCCCTTTCCTCTGTCAGTGCTTAATTCACAAACTGCAAATGCCTTTGCATGCATATGATGAGCATGTGATGTCAGACATTAAAGCTGCAGACAACTACATAATTTAACATCCTCATTTTTAGTAACTGTTTCACTCAGAAAGACGTTAGACAGATTCATGATATGAGTGGGCCTATTACACTATTTTTAAATAAGGAAGCCAGAGCATTTCTTAGAAATACAGAAATAGCAGTTCCGAATATGTAAACGCGTTTAAAGGAATGAAGCTTTCTATGAAAATCATTTAAATGAATTTGGAAAGCTGTTGTTTTCTGTTTTAAAGGCATCCATAATATTAAAAATCTTGCTCAACCACATGTAGGCCTAACTGTAAGACTATGTGAAGTGCTCTGAAGATACACGAGATTTAGCTCACAGCAGCAGCTGTGTCACAGGATGTTGTTGACTAGCCCCTTAAAGACAGTGCTTTCCTTTTATAGGCACTGTGGTTTTCTTCAGTTAAACTTCAGTTATTCTGATCGCTACATTTTGCACGTTCATTTACTCTGCAGATGTAATTCGAAGTTTGGATGTGTTAACAAATCATACATGTTTTTGTAGTTCCAAGACTCAAATCAAAATGAGAGTTTTGTAGTCTCAACCTATATGATCCTGAACATTGATCAAATTGACACGAGGCAGATGTTTACAACACAGATATTTGTCCAATCAAATGCTTTCTAGAACGAGAATGTCACTCACCCTAATGCCGAACACAAAAATGACTTAAATTGCTTAAAACTTTTGGAACACAGAGAATGTCTTAATGGAAATTAGGTGTGAAAAATAATGATGTGTGCAATATGTAAGATCAATAATAATGATGCAGTGTGTAGCCTACCTTGATTTGTCTTCTCACAGTCTCTATAACTATAAAAGTTCATTTATCCAAGTTACTCGGAAATGTAATAAAATACTTTATATTGTGTAGAATTTAGTGATTGTTTTCTCCTCCTTTGTATATAATTTCTGAATAGATTATTAACAGTAGCCTATAGTAGGCCTACTTACCGTAAAATAAAATATTGATGTGTTAACGGAAAAATCATATTTTGTATGAAAATATAGAATAGAATACAGCATTTAAATGGAAAAAGCTGTCTTACATTAAACTTAGGGCTTTTAGCTTTTTATTGCAAATTATAAACCTATTTGAGTTTTGGGTCTGTGAAAAAAGTTATGGGATGATGGGCAGCAGTAAAAATCCTATAGTATATGCCTATAGGTGTAAAACAGTATGTGACAAAAGTGAGCACGGGGCACAACGTAACACAACGGGGCTAGTAGTAACACACTTGTTAAATATACTTCCACACATGCTAGCATGACGAAACTTGGTGTATTTACTAGCTGCCATAGCAACACTTTATAGAGAAAAAATTGTGCCAAAATTTTAACAAAATTGGAAGATATCCATAGACATTTATTAAACCATAGCAAAAGTAAATTTCTTACTTAAGTTAATTTTTCATCTCTATTTTTTGTGTTTATTTAAAATTAGACAAATCTGATATTATTTTAATCTCCAATATGTTATTTAACAGTTGAGATAGTTCTTTAATGCTTCGCTAACTAGCAGAAGACACTAGCCGGGTTTAAATCCCAGTTGTGCAGGTGGGGCATGTTGTCACACAGCGTTACAATGTGCCCCTATTAGAAATATGCTATTATATTCTATACTTTTATTAATTCTATTGAGAAACCATGAGAAAAAGGTGAATAAAGACTGAGAGTCAATGTTCAGAAATTACTAATTATTTATTTGTTTTGAACTATGTTGTATAGCTGTGTTTTCCTGTGTTCATGGTCAAAACTCAAATATTTGTATTTTATTTAGAAAATATTTCAGTTTGTCTTGTATATTTTTTTATTAGATCAGATAACATTTTAAGCTGTCATATGGTCATGTTACAATGTGCCCCTCACATGTTACAATGTACTGCCCAAGGGTAGACATGGGGCATGTTGTCACATTTCACTTCCATTCTTTCAGGGTATATCAAGAAAAAAAGTATATACTGTATTAATAAAACAAAACCACATAATTGTACTAGACATGTGGGAAATTAATGTGGGGAAAAATAAATACTCTGAACCATAAGTAGATTTACACAAACTGAGAAAGTCAAAAAGCTTTACTTTGTGCCCCGCTCTCCCCTACTTCTGTGTATCTGATGGACACTTTCCCATGAGGCCACGGGAGAGGATTTGTGAATGGATGAGAACGCAACTGACTGGTAGGTAACATAATGACAAATGTAGATTACATTCATACTATATAGAACATACTTTTTAGCTGCTTTGAAGTAGGCCTAATTAATTATTCAAAATAAGTAGCCTACCTAACGTAGGCCTACTCAAGAGAGTGATTTCGGACGCAGCCACCGTCTATGGTAGGTTGCTTCCAGAACCAAGCCTGATGAAAACGAAATTCAGAACCACATAGGCCAACTAGTTTGCTATCTAGCCCCGTTAACATGACGATAAATAAAGTTAACGATAAATATATAGTTCTAAAAAATCGTTCTCAGTATAAACTTTCATCACTTTCAGAATGATTTTATCCAGCTGATGAATGCTAAAAACATAGACAGACCATCAGAATCCATTCTGCTGTAACGAGCTCGAGCATTTAAAGTGACAGACAAGCAAGCACTTAGATTAAACCATAGGCGTAATTTGCGGGTGGGACGGGGTGGAACATGTCCCCATCACTATTTGCTAAGGTCTATACTGTCCCCACCACTTTTGAAACATCTCGCGGCACGAATGTACCAATACAAATAAATAAAACATGGCACAGAGCATTCATTTTGTTCGCTTTTTAAATAAGAGGCGATCTAGCGCTGAAATGTGCTGTTTTTTAAATCAAGTGATCAAAGTGCTCATTGCCGCTGCGATCAGTGGCGCGGATACTGTAGGCGTTTCTCAATGTCAAGGAAGGATCCACGGAAGCCAGAATTTCGAGGATGCTACGTCATCGACATCCGTCGAAGGACTGTTCCAATGTCGAGGATCCTCGGAGTCCTTCGTTCGAAAAATATCCCATATACAGGAAAGGATGCATATGTGTAGCCTTCGCGCTCTTCGCGCTCTCAAATCACCCACAATCCTATGCGCGCAGCTTTGCTATCTTGTTAAAAAAATTCTAAATGTTGGACGTTAACGGAGTCGGAGCGTTAACGGATCAATATGCTTTCAAATGTAAATATATTTACGTTACCAAACATTTGTTTAAAAAAATAATTACATCCATTATGTTATGGGTCAAATTGACCCGCACTGTTTAAACACACTTAACAGTCAAATAATCAATATGATTAAAAAGGAGTTTATTGATTTAAAAAACGATTATATTGCCTGAGTGAACAGAACTGTGTCCATAGCAACGCTCTGTTTTTCATTTTCACTGACATAATGACGCACTGACGTGCACTTGCTAGCCTGTTCCATTTATGTGTTCTCCGCCTAGCCTCTGAAGGAAGTGACTTGGAAGGACCAGTCCTGCCAAGGAAGTATCCTTGACATTGAGAAACACCTTGTGTTCTCTTGTGGCTCGCGCACAGTCTTCACTCGGACGTGCGCTTCAATCCGTTGTGGGTACTCTCTATTCGTTCCGGTGAAATTACAAAACATAATGCACACAAACGTATCCCTGCCTGGTATACAACCACTGATAAACATAATCATGAACCTTTATGAGTGCGGATTAGAACCCAGAACCACATGCTTGGCATTTAAACTGTATTTTTTTTTTCTTATATTGTATATAATGTATGAAATGCATTTACAGTTATACGTCATATTAAGTTGTTGTGCAACTGTAAATGCATTTCATATAGGCAATTTGCACTACTCTACTCCTGTCCTGTGGCTGTCACTTGGCCAGCTCCATTACTGACTGTTGTGAATCTCTGTCCTTCACTGTCAGACAGACAGTAGGCCTACCGATACACAGAAAAGCGGCTACATGAGTATGCCTACGTTAAAATTGGCAAAATTGTGTCCATTACAAAACGTCCACTAGAGAGCAGCAAAGCTTATTTTTTTCTAGACGATATAATGCCTTAAGCATCTTGGACATGAATATCAATGTGCAGTTAACAGCTATTTAGATGTGAGAATGAGTGTCGAGACTCCAGTGAATTATTATATAGACCTAACTATAATTATATAATTAGATGATTGTTATTTACATTTTTTATTACCTAATTAAGATTTTTGACCATTTTTCAAATATTTTTGCTTTTTTTTTTCATTTAATCATGATCACTGAGCAAGCATCATCTCTGTAATTAAACAAACTACTTGAGTATCAAAACCCAACCTCATTTTAATTTTGCTATATATATTTTTAAATAAATTTTACATTTATTGTTTTCTTTTTTAATTTTCATTCCACTTAAGATCTTTTTCATCTTACTTTACATTTGATTATAATTATAATGGTTGTTGTGGTCATTTTAATTCTGCTAGAAAATTAATTTGAAAGAATTTGTAGCACATGTCAAAGCCGTCAAAAACACTTTTTATACAGCTATATGTCACCGGGTGTGAAATTCTCTGTTATTACAATGGCTATATGAGACTGAAAATGACATCATTCCACTTGATCATTTGAAAAATTTTGAGTAACAAAGGAAATGAACGATAATAAACATCAAACAATAGACTGTTGATTAATTATTTTATCCTAAGTAAACTCTGGTTTTCCCATATAATCAGGAAGACATTTATCATATTAATACGAGAACTCCATAAACAATGATAACAAGGAAGTACAGTCAACTTTAAATCACTTCAAAGTTGTTTCCTCTGAGTTCCTGTTTTCCTGTCAGAATCACTTTTTGATTGCACATAAATGGAGAGTAACAATGTCACTCTCTGGCCAGGTTTTTTTTTGCGGACCACCTGTGTATGTGATGTGGAGTCTGAGGGGCCCCTCTGACATGCAGTGCAGGTGTGTGATGGGACTCTGTTGAGGTAACACATTCATCTTTTTCCCACTCTGGTTTTCCCAGAGATTGCGGATACTGTGTCCCCACAATCCCAGGTCCCCAGACACTGCATCCTGTCCAGCAGTATAACCTGAATAACAGTGGAAATGAAGGAGCGGAGAGAGAGAGAGAGAGATAGAGAGAGAGAGAGAGAGAGAGAGAGAGAGATTGTGCTCGAGAGAACCTCCGTGCCCTGCCCATATTCACGACAATGTGCTAACCCTGCAAAATTCCTGCTGCACCATGTCTTATTGTGTTATGTGTGTGTACACACACACACACATATATATATATATATATGCGAAACTGGGGTTAGTTGTCACACTTTCCACTATAGTGAACATTTCTCAGGGTAGTTTAATTTTTTTAAAGTCAATTTCTGTGCAAACACTGTACCCAAAAATGTCTTGGCTTAAAAAAAATAAAAAAATAATAATTGAGGGGTGGCCGATATAAAATCTTATATCACGATATGAGTAATTTTATATCACGATAGCATAACGATAAACCCCATTATAAAACCCCATAGGAAAATCTCAAAGGAACCAGCGGCGAATTAGACTTACGGGTTCTGACATCATACCTTGCAGCACTGGGGCTGTTGAATGCTTGAATCTGATTGGTTGATGAACGTGGCGTGCAATTATTTTCATGGAAACGCACGGCTAAAGTGGTTCCAGGCAGGTCTTGACCGCATTACAGTTCCAAACAATTTCAGTTATTTCAAAGGTCTTTACAGCCTATAACAGCAAAAGAACCAAAACCCACAACGACACTGTCCAAGCAAATAAATATAGTAAACAATAGGATAAAAATGACTAATTATTTCCATGTTTTTGCCACAAAATTCCTCCCACTCTCTCTCCCACTCAAATATGTTGCGCTGCTCTGACAATTTTATCAGTAAAATAGTTGAACAACTTAAAAGCCACATGACTCAGGTAATTCACACACGTTTAACCCTCCCCTCCTAACCCTCCCTAATTTAAGAGGGTTCTGAACTGTTTTTAAATCAAAGTCGCTGCTAGAGAAAAACACATTCGTCTCATTTGGCTTTTTATTCAAACGTAATTGTTACTGCGATAAAGTGAAAACGTCCCTGTATGAAAACTAGTCTTCATCTGAGTGAAAATTGCTAGTGCATGTGTAACTCAGACTGTGCATCTTGACTATGAACTCTTGTGCATAAAACAACAGGTAGGCCTAGTAGATTGATGTGAGAGTGCTCTCTCACACGGTTTGCGTGCACCCAGTCTTAACCGTGCCAATCAAGCAGCACCTGAGGACAAAAGAGAGAGAAGCCCCTATTCACAGCCTTGTAGGGTGCTTCCTTAGTGGAAGAGGGGAAAGCAGCGTACTGTGAGAACATTTTCTCTCTTCCTCTCACCGTGTGGGAAAACTCCTCTGCCCCTCTCACACATCAAGCCGGACAGGGACTCACTCATTTATTCGTCCTTTATTAAACGAGACCATGGACAGATCAGTTACAATAACACTGAACAATGCTCTCAAGGGCCTGTTGTTTAGCCCTGGCTTCCAGGACTGCTTTATACATGGTACTTCCTATGTGGAATCAGTTTTTGTCTGGAGTTGGTGGTCTGAAAAGACACGTCCTTGGCACTGGAGCCATATCCTACTGTAAAAAGACATGCCAGGACTGATACAATGATCAATGATTGGCTCATTCTCCTAGATTTGTGTCCTGTTTGTGCTCCCAAGAATTGCATAAGACAATCACATACTTCTCATATTATTTGGTTAACTTTAGTGTGAAATTTTAAAAGAAAAGTTTGTTTTTTCATTGGGCAATATGAATGTACAATTTTTATAGGCTTTGGAGAATACAAAAATCTACAGAAATTTTCTTGAGAAAATGCAGAAATTGTCGTTCAACCCTGTGTTGTGATATTTATAATAATAATGGTTTGATCTTTCTGACGTATTGACCTTTTAAATTCATATCATTTTTCATTTTATATATATCATTATATTTGGCCGTGTCAAGTTCAGTGTTATGGGGAAGAAAAATAGTTTTATTATTAATATTTTTTATAAACAAAAATGTGTTTGATATTTGTAAATTCTGGCAGTACAGTATACATTATAATTTGTATATACATATATACAAATTATAACGTATACTGTACACTGTAATAATGTTCACCCCTTTCAACTTAAAAACTTAAGTTCAGTTGCCTATATTTTTAAGTAGAATCAAATTGGCTGTACTGTACATTTCAACTTAAATTATTTAAAACTACCTTTAGTTGAATCTTGTATAACTTGTAAAAAAAGTTGAAATTGTTTAAATAATGTTGTTAATGTAAAAACATGCCATGATATTGATCATATACTTTTTACAGTGTGTTATATCATCAATAATTTATATATGTAGTATCCTATCGTATATACATTCCAAAAATACTGTGACAGTCTGACTCTGTAGCAACATTAGGCAAATATTTAGAGAATCAGCCATTAAAACATAATATATATATATATATATGTGTGTGTGTATATATTGAAAAAGTGGACGAGAAAGACTTACTTCAAATAAAATAATCTTATTTAAAAAAATTGATTTAGAAGTGATTTAAAAAGACAAGTGTCCTCTGTTACACTTGTAATTGACATCCACCTGCATATGTGTGAGGCAGGAAGTCCTGGCACACAGCTTAAAATGGCTCTTCTCCTGACCGACAGGCTGGCACACTTGTTTTTCCTGGAACATCTGGAAGCATGAGAGTGTGGAGTCACACTAAGCTGGTCTTTGCAGCTGGCTACAGGCATAACACTCAAAGGTAAACAGGGAAAAACAGGGAAAAACCCCTTGCATTATCCTCCGGAATAGATGTCTGTATATCCCAGTGTTGAGGGTGGAAATAGCCCCCCTATCGGGAGCAGGTGCTTCCTCCAGCAAGTCTTCTTATTTATCCACATTTACAGCCATGTATGGGCAACCATGGACACCAGCTCAAGTTCAGGCCCCAAAGTCTCTTAATACCAACAACAGCTAAAAAGCGTTTCGATGTGCTGCACAGGTGGACGAATCATAAAAAGGGGAATTGAATTCATAATCTCAAAGTAACTCCAGCTATTCCTCATTTGGCTTTCAGCCTTCAGGAAATGCTTTTTTTATGTATTATTAACTGGTGATATTTTTGTTTTTGGTAATATGGCAGATTTGATCCCTGCGAGAAGGATCAGGGTATGCTTGACTTCTAGAGGGACACATTGGTCTGTCATCACTTTTTGATTATGATGCATTATTATAATCATATTCCTCATATATACTGTAGGGTAAACAACTACCTATTTGAGACTTAATTGATTGAAGTTTAAGTTTAAATAGTATTTAAACCGCAGGAATAAAAAAGGGAGAAAAGTGTTAAGTTCTCAGAAATGTGCTTCTTGAATTCCTGGTTTCATTTGGTTGTAAAGAACGTTTTAACAAAAGGTTACATTGCATTTACATCCTGAACCCACTTCCTTAAAAAGGTAAAATCCTATCTGATATTTTAATAAGACTTATTGACCAGGGGTTCTATATATGATATCATTTCCTGATTCACCCTTTTAAGACTGAAAGCAAATAAAGCCGTTTCTGTTTCACCATTTGACTAGCTTTCGAATGATTACAGTACTATTACAAATAAAGTAAGCAGGAAAAAGCAATAACCTTCTGTATTCTCTGCATACTGGCATGCAAACATAATCATGTATACTCTTCCACTCGTCCGTCTTTATATTATGCTGAAATTAAAACGGTCTCATCGTCTCTCTCTCTCTGTAAAGAGATGGAAGGCACTCTAGGATATTGTGAGAACTTGCGAGATTAGACAGCTGTGTTTTGTCGGCTGCTTCAGCCCCGCCTTCGAGTGTGGCACCCGGTCGATGGGAGTGACACCAATTATTTATGTCACATTCCCTCCGGAAGCAGAGGATGGAAACTCAACAAGAGAGGACCATCCATCAGACTTGTCCAATGGGGCTGTATACCTATGACTCCTGCACTGCGAAGGCAGGGATGAAGTCTCTTAGGACAGTTTCAAATAACCAGCCACACACTTACCCTGTCAGAAAGAGACAGTAATTAAAAGTCCCAGAATATACATATCATTTAGTCTGCAAATATCAATTTTAGACTAACGGATTGTAAAAGGTGATGCCATTTTAGGGGGTGTTAACTTGAGTAATTGGAGTTGTCGTGGAATCCTTGGGCTCTGCCCCTGTTCGGTGAACTGGCCGGCCTGTTAAAAACACAGCCAAGTTAGGGAGGAAAAACAAAATGCAGGTTGTTTCAGATCTCTCACTGGCTGGGAATTGACTCTTAACTAGGTGGTTGATGGATGAGGTGGGTCAGGTTATTAATAGTTTGCTGATTTTCACCTTCAATATTTTCAGGGGGCATTTTTTATTGTGTCATGAATGTCATAGTATGATCTATTGAAGGTTCAGAGACAAAGTCAGCTCCCTTGAAATAATTTTCCTCTTATTCAAAACTTCTGAAAGGCACAGTGACCAAAGCAACATAGCATTTGGACAGCAGAGATACGGAAGATTGATAGAGTGGCAGGTGTCTGTCATTGCACGTGCATTTTACTGGAAGAAAAAATATTTTAAGTGACTATAGTAGTTACACATAGAAAGAGATTAGAATACTAATGAAAGAGTAAAGTCTATTTCACCATCTTATATAGTCTTTCAGGCTAGGTAGGTAAAATGTACAAGTATGGCTGACATCTCTACAAGGTGTCATTAGCGTTTAATGCTTCAGCCACACGTCGACTTAAATAACAGTGACCCCATAATTCAATTAAGCAATCCTCTGAAAGGATTCTATATGTAGACATGTAAAGTACATCCTATACCTAGAAATTCAGACCTTCTAAAGCTGGAGAAAAAAAATAATCTTTTTTTAGAAATCAACCTTTTTGTTTGACAAATAGCCACTCATCTACTCCAACCTTTTTTTGTCATTTGAAAGCTAAACAAAAATAAATTATTATAAAACAGTAACATGCAGATGATACATCAGAGATTACTACTTGCAGCATAAGCCCAACCTAAATATACTTCTATATTGTTTTTAGACAAGAACTCATATTTAAAACCTAAATGATGCATTTTAAAAGGTGCGCTCAAGAAAAGCTCCATGCCTTTTTCAGGCTTTTTGATTAATTTCTCAAGCTAAAAAATAAAAGAAACTTTTAAAATATTTTTTATTTCAGGCAGGAATTTAGTACATTCAAGTCACAGGGAATTGATCATATTTAAGTTAACCATTACCTTTTGGCCAGCAGAAAAGACGACATTTGCATGTGCATCACTTCACTTTGAAGTTTTGTGTGAACACATAAGAACATATAATCCTTTAGATGTACAATCTTTTACGTGTTGTGGCAAAACATCTGAGGCATGTCTTAACGTGTACACCTCAATTCTTATAATACACAATATGATGTAATATGGGTGATTTTTGGTGTACATCTGCATTTAGTACACTTACTTACCATAAAAGTAAGCATTACTGTACATATTCTGACTAAGCCTGATGGTGGACTTCTGTTATGTGATTTAGCAGGGATAACAATTTTTCATTGTCATTAAACACTCTGTCAATTCAATACACATTCATTCTTATGCACTCATACACACAGGTCAGGCCCCCTGATTTCCCTTACACGTCACCATGGTATGTGATTTTCCATTTACAGTGTATTTAAATAAAGGGACATTTTAGTACACTTGTATAGCAGCACACACATACATTAAATATTTGTAATCCTTTATCAGCACTCCCTTATTCCCCATGGCTAAGGCTTACAACCAAGTGTTTTATATAAACTGCAATTAAATATGTTGGTTTGACATACATTTAATACAATTCTAAACAAGTTTCTACCATAAAGCTAGAAGAGCTTTCTGTGCTGTTCAAGTTTCAGAAATTCCCTTTTTACAGTACCTGAGCAGTAATGCTATGCGTTTGCATATATAATCTGCATATACAGTACAATGGAAACATAAGTAAAGTGCATAATTTTTTTATAAATAACATTATATTTTATATTATATTAAATAAATAAATAAAATAAGGGGTCCAAAAGGCTACTAAGAAAAAAACTCAATTTAGGTTTATAGTATTTATAAGGTCTAATTATAATAGAGAAATAACCTCTCTGGAACCATTTTTACATGCTCAAAACTATTTTCTCTGATGTCGAGGAATGATTCTACGGGTTGGCTTTCAGATTATTTAAACCATTCTGATTCTTTGTCAGTTCCTCATGAACTTCTTCGAAGGAACCTGGCTGAGATTCCATGGATGATTTTGTCATCTGCTTTTGCAAGGCATTTTCAGATGATTCCCATTCACTGTCCTTTGAATCATCATTAGTCTCATTTGTTTGGTTCTGCTCTTCTTCTGCTGTATCCTCTGTAATATCTGAGAGTTTGCCCTTCTCATTTCCATTCAACTCTTCAACCTCGTCTTTTTCCACACAAGAACTCTCTCTTGCATCATCACTCTCATCCTCTCGAGTCTCTTTGTCTTCGTCTTCAACTTCATGTTCATTATCCTCTTCCCTCCTCTCTGGTTGTCCAGTGGCTGAGAGTTTGAAGAAATTCAGAGCGTGAATGATCATCTTGAAGGTTTTATGTGCAGTTTTTTTCTGTGGGTTGCCCTCTGATTCAGAATTGAAATCCACGACTTGGTTGTGTTCTTCTGTTTCCGAGTCTTCTCCATCAGCATCAGCCCCATCCTCAGACTCTACCAAAACATTAAATGAAGTTTCCCCATCTGGTTTTTCATCTATTGGTTTTGGCTGTGACACAGGCTGTAAAGCTGGAGCATTGCCATCATGTTCCCCTTCATCTGTCTCCATATCTGGCTCGGTATCATCCTCAGCTTCATCACCAGCTTCAGCTGATTCACCAATGTTGGCCACAAGACCACATTTATTTGCAATTATCTCCACACCATCATCTTCTTTCTCACTTTCTTCACCATTATCATCAACACTATCTAGGACAACATCACCCTTGTTCTTAAGAGAAGTTTCGTCTTCAACCACATCAAGATTAGTCAAAACATCAAGACACTCTGCGTCTTCAAGATTAGAAAGAATGTCTCCCTCCTCTGCTGCTTCACAACTGACAGATTCCTTGTCTTCCTCAACGTCTGATTGACTTTTGTCTGTCTCTTCTCCAGTTGTCTCATGATCACATGTTTGCTTTCGCTCTGCCAGTTCCACCTCAGCATTCTTGTCTTCTGCTGTGGTGTCGTCTTCAACAGTAGCTTTCTCTTCAGACATCTCAGTTTCAGCTTCAGCAGTCCCTTCATCTGCTGTGTCCTCGTCACCTGCATCAATCTCTCCTGCAGTTTCAGCTTCAGCAGTCTGCCCATCTTCTACAGATTCATTCTCAGCCATCTCACACTCTTCTACAGTGCCATCATTAACTGTCTCACCCTTTTCTGCAGTTTGATCATCACCTGTATCACCATCTTCTGTAGTTTCATCTTCAGCATCTTCTACAGATTCATTATTAGCAGTTGTCTCACCCTCTGCAGTTTCATCTTCATCCTCGCCAGCAGTTTGTCCATCTTCTTCAGATTCATTTTTAGCAGCTGTCTCACTATCTTCTGCAGTTTCATCTTCAGTTATGTCCTCCTCTCCAGCAGTTTGTTCATCTTCTACAGATTCACTTTTAGCAGCTGTCTCAGCCTCCTCTGCAGTTTCATCTTCAGTTATTTTATCCTCTTCAGCAGTTTCTGCTTCAGCAGTTCGTCCATCTTCTGATCCACTGTCTTCTGCGGTTTCATTTTCAGCCGCCTCATGCTCTTCTCCAGTGTCGTAATTTCCTGTCTCAACTTCTTCTCCAGTTTCTTCTTCTGCAGTTTGTCCATTTTCTGCAGATTCATTTTCAGCCATCTCATGCTCTTCTACACTGTCGTTGTTTCCTGTCTCAGCTTCTTCTCCAGTTTCATCTTCAGCAGTTTGTCCATCTTCTGCGGTGTAATTTTCATCCACCTCATCCTCTTCTGCAGTGTTGTCATTAACTGTCTCACCTTCTTCTCCAGTTTCATCTTCAGTTATTTTATCCTCTCCAGTAGTTTGTCCATCTTCTGAAGCTGTTTCACTGTCTTCTGCAGTTTCATTTTCAGCCACCTCATGCTCTTCTACACTGTCGTTGTTTCCTGTCTCAGCTTCTTCTCCAATTTCATCTTCAGCAGTTTGTCCATCTTCTGCAGTGTAATTTTCATCCACCTCATCCTCTTCTGCAGTGTTGTCATTAAATGTCTCACCTTTTTCTCCAGTTTCATCTTCAGCAGTTTGTCCATCTTCTGCAGTTTCCTTTTCAGCCACCTCATCCTCTTCTGCAGTGTCGTCATTAACTGTCTCACCTTCTCCAGTTTCATCTTCAGCAGTTTGTCCATCTTCTGCAGTTTCCTTTTCAGCCACCTCATCCTCTTCTGCAGTGTCGTCATTAACTGTCTCACCTTCTCCAGTTTCATCTTCAGCAGTTTGTCCATCTTCTGCAGTTTCATTTTCAGCCACCTCATCCTCTTCTGCAGTGTCGTCATTAACTGTCTCACCTTCTCCAGTTTCATCTTCAGCAGTTTGTCCATCTTCTGCAGTTTCCTTTTCAGCCACCTCATCCTCTTCTGCAGTGTCGTCATTAACTGTCTCACCTTCTCCAGTTTCATCTTCAGCAGTTTGTCTATCTTCTGCAGTTTCCTTTTCAGCTACCTCATCCTCTTCTGCAGTGTCGTCATTAACGGTCTCACCTTCTCCAGTTTCATCTTCAGTTATTTTATCTTCTTTAGTGGTTTCTGCTTCTGGAGTTTGTACTTTATCTAAAGTTTTATCTTCAGCTGTTTCACTTTCTTCTACTGTTTCACCCTCAGCAGTCTCTCCATCTTCTGCAGTTTTATTTTCATCTGTATTAAGCTCTTCTTCAGTGTCATAATTAGTTGTCTCACCATCTTCTGCAGTTTTATTACCAGCTATGTCATCCTCTTCAACGGCTAGTGCTTCTGCAGTCAGCCCGTTTTCTATAGTCTCTTCAGCAGTGGTCTCACCCTCTTCATAAGCTGTTTCCTCATGCTCTTCTGATTCTTCCTCAGTGTATTCTTCAGTTGCTTCCTCCTTTGCTGTTTCAGCCTGCATTATATCATCAAATTCACTAATGTCATCATTTGCCACATCTTCATCTAATTCATCAATAATCTTAGAACTGCTTTCACTTTCTTTGACGGCCATTACATCAGAATCAGTCTCATCATTCTGCTCTTGCTCTTCATCTTGTTCTGCTGCCTTATGTTGTGATGTCATCGTGTTATTAGACATCTCAGCAATTTCCCCAACTTCATCCACATCTTTCCTTAAATGCTTGGATATATTTGATTGTTTCACAGAACTATCCTCTACATAAGTGCTGGAGGCATTGTCTTCCTCTCCACCCTCCTCACTTTCTTGTTTTTCATAATCTTCCTTAATTTCTTGGGCACTGGAAGCAAGAATTTCTTTATTCATCCCCTCTTTCTCATCCTCCTCTTTGACAGCCTGAAGCCCCACGTGTTCTCCCTCCTTCTTACTGGCTGTAGATTCACTGGCAATCCCCCCGATGCTTTCATTGGTAGGAGACGGTTTCTTTATCTGGAGAATTCTTCTCAAATCAAAATCCATCATCACAGGGGCAGAATTCATCATTTCCACAGGTAACACATGTTTGGATGCCATTTTCTTCTTCAAGCATGTGTCACAAGGACAAAATTCATCATCGCTACGTTGATCACTGAAATCAGTCCCTGTCATTGTGTAATCATCATCACTTTTAGCAGGTTGCGGATCAATTGATTGGTTGCGCATTACTTTCAGGCGCCTCCGCTTTTGCTCCGTTTGAATGGTAGATTCACGTGACATGGTCTCTTTTGGTGGTCTTGGTCTTCCAGCTCTGCCTTGGATTTTTCTTAGTTCCCTGTCAATACTCGTTTGTATCCGTCTGCGGACTTCATCTTGCAATTCAATTATCATGGCGTCAAGCTGCTCATTGTCATCCAGATTCCAACGGACTTTGAACTCAGCCATTGCATCAACATAATTCGTCATAAATTGTTTTTCTAATTTGTTCAATAAATTCAGAATCCATACAGGATCAGGGTCTTGAGAAAGCCTTTTTGAAAAATGACCTCTTTGTAGTGTTGGAGCACTGCTTGAACTTGTGTCCTCTTGACGGTCTGATTCAGTTTCCTTGTTATTATTTCCAGAACTCTTGTTTGATGAAACAGGTGTTTCAATGAGTTCCCTTGGACTATCGTTATTCCTGATAGTCTCGTCAGAACCTCGGACATCTTTTAGCTTCTCTTCAACTGTGTCCATAGTCTCTTGAGTCCACTGAGCTTGACTGGCTGAATCATATTTTGATACTGGTGTTTCTGAAGCTTCCTCTTCCACGGTTTCATCAACTTCCTGTACCTTTGTCAGGGTGTCCAGGCCTTCACATTCTTTATTGATTTGGGCTTGGGTGCCATCATTGACACTACTTTTCCCAGAACCTGTTGAGCCACTGTTAACATCTACCCCTGATGATGACCTGGCTTTGAATTCCTTGTCCAGATGCTTGTTTCTTTCCTCAGATGTCTTCTCACTGTCTGTGGAGTCACAAAGCCAAAGGGACCTAAGCATGCTCATGAGCTCCTGGTATTTTTCTTTTTTACCATCTTCATCGTTAGAACCAAAGTCTAACAACTGTAGATTTGCCAAACAATCCAGAAGGCCTTGCGCTGATGTACTGAGCTTACGTCCATATACACGAGACACCTCTGGTAAGCTATTGCATCTGTCTAATTTGGGGCTCAGCAAGACTTTCATCACCAGAACTGAGGAATGAAACTTCTTCGGTTCTTCTCCCCTCTGAGAGTGATCACCCTCAGCAACTAATTTGTCAATAACTCCCTCTGCATTCACCATATGAGCATCTTCCATCTCAGGTTGTGTTTCATGTCGCAAAGTTTCATGTTTATTTTCATCCCCTGAAGGCACATGTGATGTGCATAGTGGTTCTATTGAATCAAAGTTGTCGTGAAATTCATCGCCTAAATCACACAAGGTGGTGTCTGATGGAATTTTCCTCAGCCATTCATTTACCACCTCAGTTGGGGAGGCATTTGGCAGGCAAGAAGGACTCAGCTCAGACATGTCTTCATCCATCTTGTGGCAAGACGAGTCACTCCCAATCCTTTTCCTACATTTGCTACTTTTTTCACTCTTGATGTCACTGACATTTGTATCAGATTTACAAGATTGAGTTTTTTGACAGAGTTCTGCTGCTATATTCAAACAGTCAGTGTGTTCTTCTCTTGGGTCTAGAGCAGGAACGGTCTGTGATAACATGCTATCATTGGAGCTGGCAAGTAAATTAACAGGTTTTTTGGATTTTTTGGGAGATTTTGGTGGGATAGGACTGAGATGGTTTCCTGAGGTAATAGATAAAGTTGCTGAATGACACCTGGGTGTATTGTCCTCAACTTTCTGTATCGACCTGGTGCTTAATTTATTGTTTCTTCCATCGACAACTGCAGTTTTAACATCATTCTTTTGACCATTTACTTTTAAATGAGATGATGAACTGGATATATTACTCTCTGGTCTGTCAATCATTTCAGCAATGTGTCCTTCTTTAGCTGAGGCACTTGAAATTGGTCTTTTCTGTTGTGTAGAACTGCATTTTGAACAGACACTTTGAGATTTATGGGTAACATCTGGACTTCTAGTTTTCTCTTGACCTGTGATTTCAGTGTGTACAGACATACCAGAAGCTTTGCTAGATGGACGGATCTCTTCAGTTGGAGAGCTCTGCCTCACTGAACCATTGGCAGATGAAGTATTTAAATACTTTGTTTTGGAGGATTTATTGCTTGCTACATCAACTTTGTCCTGGTTTGTGTCTCTAGGAAATGTAGAGCTGCAATTAGAGCATTTGGACTTTGATTTACTAGAGACATTTGACTTAGCCGATGCAAAACTTTTAGGTCTTTCCTCTGGGGTCTGTGTTGTTTCAGTTGTTATTCGTACTGTAGATTCTGATAAACACTGGTCAGATCTACCACATATTTCAGTCTTTGATGGACCAGATGGTCTTGAGTTCATTGAAACAGCACCTTCATCTATTTCATCAACATCATCAACCTCATAGTCTTCAACTATCCCAATAGACACTGAGGTGCTTGTTGGTGTTAAAACTCTTTCAGAGTCTGAACTAACTGAGCTGATTTTGGACTTTGCTGACTTTTTAGAGAGAGGACTTGCAGGTACTTCACGTTCAGAGTCTTTTTCAGATGATGCCATTTGACTTGAAGACTTGTTTATTGCACTGCAAACATATTTATTTGAGTTCTCTGTGTGGGATACTTTTGATTGATCACACACTGGACTCTCACCTCTGTTTAATTCCATATCTACAGTGTTTGTGGCTGTATGGACCTGACTCTCAGAAACATTAGACTTCTTGGATCTTGTAGATACGTTAGACTTGACTGACAATTTGCTTGGTGATCTGTTTGCTTTTTTATCCACACCTGCTTTAGAGACTTTAGATTCTGCAGATGTATTAGACACCACACTTGTTGATCTTCCGTCAGGCTCTTCAGCTTCTGAGAGGAGGGACTTTGCAGAAGCGTTTGATTTGGTAGGCACAACACTTGATTTAACAGTGGCATCAGATGTTGTAGATGGGGTTGACTTTACAGACAAAGAGCTTGTTGTTCTTTCTACCAGTTTATTTGCTTCATCGTCCTCCTCCACTGTTCTTCCTGAATGTTTTGATTTCTCAGACGCACAAGATTTTGCAGACATTGCACTTGATGATCGAACATCTCCTGTATCTGTGTTTCCAGTTTCTTTTGGAGCAACTCCTGAAATATTTGACCTCTGAGATCTTGCAGATGTTTTAGATGTAACTGATGCTGTACTTGGTGCTCTCTGCTGTACATTTCTAATTAGCTTGGAATCTTCTGACTTGTTTGATCTTGCAGAAATATTAGAAATAGAGGACAAAGCACTTTCTGTTCTTGCTTCCTTTTGTTTATCTTCATTGACAGGGTCTTCTGGATCAGATCTTCCAGAGACAACAGATTTCAATGACCTCGAACTTGGTGCCCTCTTCACTTTTTGTTCATCTGGTTCAACTATGATTATTTCTGAAACTTTCGATGCTCTGGATCTTACAGAAGAATTCGATTTTGCAGACACTACACTTGGAGCCCTTTCTTGGATTTCTTCCTCATTTGAGATCTCATTTTCATCAAGTGTGGCTTCAGACAGTAGGGAAATGACACTTGGAGGTCTATCTAGGTTCTGAACTTCTTCCTCTGGATACTTTGACTTATTGGATCTTACTGAAATTCTGGATTTAGTAACACTTGGTGCTTTTACTTCACTTTCTTCTTCATCAGGCTCTTCTGCCTGTACTTCTGAAACTTTCGATGCTTTGGATTTTGCAGAGATACTGGTTTTGGTAGAAATATCAGATTTTTCTGACATAGCACTTGGCACTCTGTCCCCTTTTTCCTTATTATCAGTGTTGACATCTGTTGCAGAAGCATTTGACTTTTTTGATTTTGCAGAAATGTTTGACTTTGCAGACAAAGCACTTGAAGCTCTCTCTTCTTCTTGGTCTTTTGCATCAGGCTCTTCTGCCTGGACTTCCGAAACTTTCGATGCTTTGGATTTTGCAGAGATACTGGTTTTGGTAGAAATAGCAGAAACGTTTGACTTTGCAGACAAAGCACTTGAAGCTCTCTCTTCTTGGTAATTTCCATCAGGCTCTCCTGCCTGTTTATCTGAAACTTTTGATGCTTTGGATTTTGCAGAGATACTGGTTTTGGTAGAAATAGCAGAAACGTTTGACTTTGCAGACAAAGCACTTGAAGCTCTGTCTTCTTCTTGGTCTTTTGCATCAGGCTCTTCTGCCTGTACTTCCGAAACTTTCGATGCTTTGGATTTTGCAGAGATACTGGTTTTGGTAGAAATAGCAGAAACGTTTGACTTTGCAGACAAAGCACTTGAAGCTCTGTCTTCTTCTTGGTCTTTTGCATCAGGCTCTTCTGCCTGTACTTCCGAAACTTTCGATGCTTTGGATTTTGCAGAGATACTGGTTTTGGTAGAAATAGCAGAAACGTTTGACTTTGCAGACAAAGCACTTGAAGCTCTGTCTTCTTCTTGGTCTTTTGCATCAGGCTCTTCTGCCTGTACTTCCGAAACTTTCGATGCTTTGGATTTTGCAGAGATACTGGTTTTGGTAGAAATATCAGATTTTTCTGACATAGCACTTGGCACTCTGTCCCCTTTTTCCTTATTATCAGTGTTGACATCTGTTGCAGAAGCATTAGATTTTTTAGATTTTGCAGAAACGTTTGACTTTGCAGACAAAGCACTTGAAGCTCTTTCTTCTTCTTCTTCTTCTGCATCAACAAGCTCATCAGTTAAAACATCTGAAATTCTGGACTTATTGGATCTAGTTGAAACGCTTGATCTTGCTGACAACGCACTCTGAGCTCGTTCCTCTTTTAAATTATTTGACTTTTCCAGTCTTTCAGAAGCATTGGATTTAGATGACATAGCACTCAGAGCCCGTTCCTCTGCAACTTCAACTCCATCACTTACAGTGACTCCTGAATGATTGGATTGTGCTGAGAATGTACCATGAGCTTGTTCTTCTGTTTGGTCTTTTTCTGAGACCCTTGATTTAACAGATTTTGCAGATATGTTAGATTTAGAGGACAGCACACTTGCAGATCTCAAATCATCTCTATCTTCAGCCGCAATATCTGCTACCATATCAGATCCTTTGGATTTCTTGGATTTAGAAGACCTATTGGATTTTGTTGACAATGCACTTGGTGCTCTTTCCTCTTTGTCTGGTGATTTTTCTGTGCTTTTGCAAGTTTCTTCAGGTGCTGTTCTGTATTCGTTTGATGTTTCAGAGGTATGTGATGCTGCATACACTGCAGATAATCGATCATCATCTCCTGCCATTGCTGACATTTTGGACCCTTTAGATCTTACAGAAACGTTTGATTTAGCAGATATTGCACTTGATGCTCTTTCCTCCAGTTGCTCTCCGTCTGACAGATTAGATTTTTTTGACAATGTGGAAACTTCAGATTTGTTTTCTGTCTCCTCCTCCTCCATCTTGGACTTTTTGGATTTCAATGAAGCATTTGATTTGATTGACAAAACACTAGAAGCTCGTTCCTTCATTTCTTCTCCTGATCCTGGTGTTGGGGTTTTCTTGGATTTCCTTGATCTTGCAGATGTAGTAGAATTTACAGAAATAGTGCTTGATGCTCTTTCCTGAACATCCTCATTTTCCTGTGCTTCATCTTGGTCTGCCTCTGAAATTTTGGAGGTTCTGGATCTTTTAGAGATATTTGATATTGATGACAAAGAGCTTGGCGATCTCTCTCCTGGTAACTCCACTTGAGTAGCTGATTCAGCTTCAGGTGTGTTTAATTGCACTGAAGTATTAATTGAATTTAAACATCCCCCTCCTTCTTGAAGAGAAGCTGCTTCTGAAATGTCAGACTTTTGTGAGACAAATGATTTAATAGAAACGCTGCTGGGAGCTCTGTCTTGCTCATCATCCTCAAGCTCGCTCAGCTCAATTGACATTCTAGATCTCGCAGAAATATTAGATTTTATCGAAATGGAACTGTGAACTCTCTCTTCTGTTTGATCATCATTTGTCAGATCTTCAATTCCAGACTTGTTTGATGTACCAGATTTAACACTTGACGCGTTCTCTTCTATTCTCTCCTCAGATGCCCCATCAGGTCCAGAAATACTTGATTTAGATGACACAGCACTTACAGCCCTCTCCTCAAAATTGTCCTGTGAATTAGCAAGCTCATCAAAACAATTTTCTGACAGTTTGGATCTCACAGATGTATTTGATTTAACAGACATGGCACTTGATGTTCTTTCTTCAGAATTTTGTTCCTCAGACACATTGTCTGAAACTTCAGTATTTCTTGATTTGTCAGATCTATGAGACTTTATTGACATGGCACTGTGTGCTCTACCATCCTGTACGAGTACTTTTGAAAAATTTGTTTTATTTGATTTTCCAGAGGTATTGGATTTTATGGAGATAGCACTTGAGGATCGCTCCTCTATTATTTCATCATTTACTTCAGTATTCTCTGGATCATTTCCATTTTCATAAGGGGCTGATAACTCAGACAGAGACTTTGTAGACATTTTCGATTTGGCTGACGTTGCACTTAGTGCCCTTTCTTCTGTTTCTGTATCTTGAACATCAGTGTCTTCTAGTTGACCGTTTGATTCAAAAGCCCCTGGAGTCGTTATGTCCTTTGAGAATACACATTTATACGTTTCTGGTCCAGACAAAGATTTGGGTGAAGCAGATGCTTCAGACCTGACCGCTTTATCACCTACTTCTGGACTGGCAAACTTTCTGGACGTTTTAGACTGCCCTGATGATGAAGCTTTGCTTGGTGGTCTTGGTGATAAATTCACCAGAGATGCAGGAGATTTACAGGGTGTAACAGAACATGGGTTTGGTTCAGCATCTTTGCTTTCCTCATCTTCGCTCTCCTCATCTTCCTGTTGGCCAAGGGATGCTCTCGAGATAGTTAGAGGGAGATCAACAGCTTCATCATCTTGGTCCTCTTTCAGTGATGCTAAAATTTGGGAAGAAGAGCTCACGACGGATATAGGCCTTTCATATTCCTCTACAGGCCGAGTGATTTGAACACTAAATTGATCTTTAGGAAGGTTAGAGGATATGACATCTGGCCTGTTCTCGTCATTATCAGATGCGTGAGTGTTTTCATGATTGTCTTCTATAGCACTTGTGCTCTTTGTTTTAGGGGACACCGAGCGCACTTCACTTCGACTGCAGCAATGGTTAATGGTACATTGTTCAATCGTGGTGTCGCCCTGCTGCCCGATGGTCTGTTGAATGCAAGTTGCCTTTTCCACTACATGCTCTGTGTACTCTTCACTGGACATTGTGCGCATGCTGTCAGTAGATGCCTTCTTGCACACTATTCTCCGCGAGGATGCACTTGAGCTTGAGGATCTGATGCGTCTTACAGATCCTTGACTGGGAGGTACAGGATTCTTCCACATGTCATACTCTTGACAGTTAGCGCAGCAGTGCTGGCAATGTGACTCTTCAAAATGTCTTTGGTAACATTTAGTGCTGTATGTCTCCTCTGCTTCACCAGCAGAGAGATAGTCGGCTTCTGAGCAACTCTCTGCACTGCCATGAGAGATGGAACAAGCATCATCAGGTACTATATGGGATTCATTAAAAGAGCTCTTTGACTTCTTGACCTCTGTGGACCAGTGCAATGTCTCGTTGTGTAATAGTCGAAAGCGCACTTTCATCTCCATTGACAGGCTTCCATCTTGGTTGACCAGAACTCGCTTTTCAATGTCATCGTCCATCATATTTTCTCCTGTATGAGGACAATCGCCTCTGTGCCTTGGAGGTAACGAGTTGGTAGGTAAGTTGGTAAGTCGATTTGGAAACAACTTTTCAGATGAGGTGGACAGTCCTGCTGATCTGTTGCTTGAGTCACACTTTGGATGGATGACACTTCTCTTTGTTTCTAGTCCAAAGTTGACTTCAAGAAAGTAATCACAATATTACAATAAATATTAAATATATTGTACAATATTTTTTTTTACTGTGAAGTTATAGAAAAATTAATGATAAAGAAAATTACTTTTTGCAGTGTTACCTACCATTTCTCTTAGCCTCCTTTTTATCACTGCAGACACTAGAACGTGGCTTTATGTTCAGCTTCGGAAGTTTGTCATAGGAGTTCTTCCTGAAGCTGTCCAACAGGAGTGGGTGGAAAGGCTCACGTCCCACACAAAACAAAATGCTCGGGCACTGCAGCAGACTTTGCACACTGTCAATCTGAAAAACATGCAAATACCTCTCAACATTAGAGAGACTGTCTTGCTGGTTGATTACAATATGACAGAATCAAATTGATTGAGATCAGCAATATCTGGCTGAAATTAAACAGCAGGGATTATTACAACTGCCAAGTTCTGATGAGGAAATGTGCTATGATGGATTGAAGCCATACCAATTAAAGGTTAATGGCCATGGGAAGTCAAACCATCTGGTGTATACATTTTCCCACACTAATTTTTAATCATGAAAACAGTGATCTGAAAATGTGTGTGTGTGATACATTATGCAGGGTGTTTTCGGTGCATGAGTCAGTACCCATGGGTCAGCACAAACAACAAGTGTACAAACAAATAGGTCATAGGTCAATAAAAAAAAAAAACTCCATCCGTAATTAAAAAACTAGTGTGACTACATTAATGTTTCTTAAAAAAAACAAAAAAAAAACAACGAACAATCAGCATAGTATCATAGTTCATCTGAGAGCTTCATTCATCAGAGCTGTGTTAACTTAGGTTATAAATATTGGGGATGTTAAAAAAGAAAGAATTATTTTTATGTTGAGACAATTTAAGGTTTTAAACTTTTTTGGGGGATGAGTACTATGGTGCTTCAGTCTTGTCTAAATAACCTTTTGACTGTAGTCATCCAACAACATCTGAGGTTGAACCAGGTTCCAAACTCATGAAATCAGAATAGACTGTGTATAAATAGAGAAAAAGTACACACATCAACATCACATATCACTCTTTAACACAATACTAACTTTATGCTAAATCTGCATGCTTTGCAGTTTTAGATCTTCAAAACTTTTCAATTTTGCAGCGGATTTGAAGATAATTAATTGGAACTGTAGAGGATGCGAGTATCTCAAACTTTATGTTTTCATGGCATTGACCTGCTTCTGTTGGTTCAAAATAGCTCTGATTTGAGCAAGATTAATAGTTATTCTCTGGATGCTGGTGCATCACTGCTGTGCAAAAATACAAGTAAAGGAATATCCTGATCATATCTAACAAGAACAGCAGGAAAGGTTTATTCAAAGATGTTTAAAAAGAGTGAATGAAAGATGAGAAAGCTTCAAGGCAATCAAGAGAATGACATAAATAATAAGGGTAACACTTTATTTTAATGTGTCCTTGTTACACACGTTACATGTATTTACTATAGTAATAACTATAAATCAGGCATAATTACATGCAATTAACCCTCAACCAAATCCTGATCCTGCCCTCAACCTATAGTAAGTACATGTAGTTAATTATTATTACTCAGTACTTAAATCTGTAATTACACTGTAACAGGGACACATTAAAATAAAGTGTAACCATAATAAGTAACAATGTAATTCTGTTATACTAAATAAGGTTATAAACAGTCTGTTTGGAGAATGCAAATGTTTATATCCAGATAGCCATCAGTTATCATCAATTTGATGCACACTTTAGTGATCCTGACCGTATTTGTGCAAAGTAAATGTTTTTGTAAGAATATTACTGCCTGTTGGAAAAAAAGTTAAGTGTTGAGTGTTTTTTATTATTATTATTACTAGTAATGGTTGCCCTTTCATTTGGAACCTAACATAATTGACAAATGATTTACTAAATTCACTATTCAGTGAGGGAGTCAGTCATTCATTTTGACCCAGGCTGCGTCCGAAAGCTTAAAAATGCTGCCTTTGGAGGGTGTATTCCAAGGTAGGAATGCAATGTTAGCTTCACTTCCTGTCTCCATACCTTCATTTGATTGAGGCAGCATAAATGTATCATTTCCTGCCTTTGATATCCCACAATCCTGTTCATTCCATTCTGTGATGGTTAAGCTAAAAAATAAATATGGCATCTGAAAGTTGCGGTTGGTGGTCAGTTTTTATGTAAATGTACAGTTTTGTCAAATGGTTTCCACTTTCAATGTAATAATTTTGTGTTGTAGTAATTAAATAATTCATTTAGTTTTCATCAAAGCTATTTTGCTGTAGATTATTAAACCATTTTGCTGCCTCAGAAGAAGTCTTTCTGTTTTGTAAGGTTCCTTTGTGTGCAATCGCTGCCTGCAAAGTTATTGCCTGATAGGGTAATGAAGCAACAAGTCGGCTGCCTAAGCTTTCGGACGCAACCTTAGTCAAACAAATGTTTTGTGAATGTTTTGGACTAACACATTAAAATAATCGCTTCATCAGAGTAATTTGTTCTTGAATTGGGCTTCACCCTTCTGGTACATGCAGGAAACATTATCCTGTACTCTTAAGATGTAACTAATGCCACTCCACAAGATATATCTGACGAAACTACATATTGACGCACACATCATTTTCATTAATAGAGATGAAGAAATTAAATATAATTATTTAAAAAAATGTTGTGATCATTTTATTTGCAGTCTGGACCCCAAACACTATACTAAAGTAGGCTGCTGCGCTGCTGTTTTGTCATTTGCCTTGCCCATCAACTTAAGCTCAAAACTTTATGGCCTGGTTTCACAGACAGGGCTTAGATTAAGCCAGAATTAGGCCTTAGTTCAATTAGGACATTTAAGTAGCTTTTATAAACGTGCCTTAGATAAAAACATTACTGGTGTGACAAAAGTTTTGTCTTGAGACAAAAGATTTTAAGATATGTTAGTGCAAGTTAGCCTAGAAATCTAGATGCACCCTAGTGGCAGGAAATTTTATTTTGCAGCCAGGGTCATCTAGCAACTCACCGTTGGCTTGTGAGCTGGAAAAACCAAACTGTAATCAGGCCAATCACATCGTGTATAGAGTCGGTGGGCGGGCTTAACATAATGACGGCAGAGTTGTGACGGTTCCGCGTGAATTCCCTGCAACTTGAAAACAAACAAGATGGCTGCTACTGCTGGCAAACAGCGGTCTTTCGAATCGGCTTTGGCCACGACTCTGGAAGACTTGGAGTTAAGCTTTTCTTTGAGAAAAGAACAAAGAACGGCACTGAAGTCATTCTTAAAAAAGGAAGATGTGTTCTGAGTTTTGCTGACCGGATACGGCAAAAGTTTAATCTATCAACTAGCTGCTGGTGGGAAAAACACTCTGGTTGGTTGTAGCGCTATCCTATTGCGTGCGGAGGGAATTTGAAGGACAACCGTTTATCTCGCCCCTCGGACACCCAATGGTGTGTTCCCAGACACAACATCTTGATGTTGGTCTGGCTTATCAGGCTAAGTGCAAGTTACTTTAAGTTAAAACAGCTCAAACATGCATTTTAGTCTGGGACTAGGTTTTAGCCTTGTCTGTGAAACCAGGGGTATATCTTCAAAGATACACAAGGGTCCTGATGGATTCTGTTCTCTTTCTCTTACATGTTCAACTTTCAGCCAGTGACAAATAAAGCTTTACTCTACTGCTTGTCGAGCTATTTCTGGCATTGTCTCGCTGCCATTCGTAATGTTATCCATGTATCAGTCAGGCCCCTGTGGAGGGGTGTGTGCCACTTTACAGCATGTTTTCTATGGGAAGTACATGCCTGTGGCAGTGCTAATAGGATGTGCCTGCTCTACCACAGAGGACCAGCAGTGCTGACCAGAGTCAGCAGTGAGTCCAGCTCTGATGGGCAGGAAATGCCTGGATCGACTCCAGACATTCTGTGGACTCCAAGCCAAGAAGTGTTCCCCTTTTAAAGGAACAGCACTTTCTCTGCGTACAGCGTGATGACACCATTAGCACTGTGGCATACCATGCCGTACCCTTGCGTGCAAACACATAGAGACAGGTCTTGATTTGATAGGACAGCCTCTGGTTGCCCTCGGGGCTGTATAAGCTTCTCACCTTTTATCAGGGTTGCCATAGCTCAGTCCCAGAGGGGCTATTTCTTACACTGCCCGGGCCACCCTGTCCACCTCTTATCTACCCAAACCACCTGCAAACTGTAATTCTTTATTTTTTCCTCTTCCGTGGTCTGTGGCATTTGCCCTTAAGCGCAAGTGGGAGTGATAGCGACTAAAATGAACTTTAAGCTGACTGATTTGCTCAAGTAATCTTGTTCTCAGCATTATGACCATTTCATAAATCAAACAACACGATCTTTGGAGACTGTCACTTTCTTTGGTAGACTCGAATAACTATGCACAAAAATCGAATTAAAAAGCTCAAAATCAGAGGTCCCACAGCTTGGGGACTTTCCAGTTGTCAGATGTGGCGTCGCTTACATATACTTAGCTTCCTGTAAACATGTGTTTTAGCTAAAATGGGAGCTATGGTTACAAACAAAGGATAATAAAATAAAACATTTGCTAACTTATCTGCTTGATAAATTTTTTCCAGTTTCAACCACTAGAGGCCTCTGTGTCCTTAGCACATGTGCTTCTCCTCCCAACTGACAGCTGATCTTACATAATTTAGGTCAGTTACCAAAGGAAAAAAAAAGGAAAAATAGCTACATGTACTTTATTGCAAGGTTAACCCAAGTTCAAATTAAATATTTTATTAAAATTTGGAAGGAACACGTTCAAATGATCTATCCAATCAGCACGAGATGAGGCCTAAATATATATATACATTTCCACATCACCTATGTTCCTCGACATTTTTCTGCATCCCTCTGCCACCCCTACTCCTCACTATCAGCTGGTTACTATCCCAGCTGAGGACACGGGGTGAGTACTTTGGGTTCGGGCCAAATTCAGAGCACAGAGAACCCTCCCCTCAGACAGCACACCAAATACGCATACTCTCTTATTCTATATGATTATTTGTATGTGTGAACGCATGAAATGTCTTGAAAATATAAAAGCAAATGATCTGCAGGATGTGCAACACCACTGAACTGATCAAGACTAGACAGTGAATTCCAGGGATGTGCGCCACTCAGAACTGAATTCAGAATGAAGTGATATTGAATTGAGCTAACAATCAAGATGCAGATTTGGAAGGAAGTAGAAATAAAATGTACTGATTTTATAACTGCTATAAGTATACATTTTAACTACAAAAGAAAAGACAAAGCTTGACAAAGTCTGAAAGTTTAAAGAAGTTTGCTGTTTTTGAGAAAACTGTTGAAAAGTCTTGAATTTTGAAGGTTTTATATAGAAGGTCTTATAGGCAGACATTTGTCACATAAATTAGTTTATCATATTTGTTTCCGGAAGTACAAAATACTATAAAAAGTAGCTGATATAGTGACTATATCACCTCACACCCCTTTTTCTTTTCTTTTTATTGAGCATGACGTGTCTGGATGTTGAGTATAATTCCTACATAAGTGATTTTGTAAATAACTGATTTATAAGTTATATATATATATTTTTTAAACTTGAGCTCAAAATTTTATATAAGAGCATAAACATCAGTACATACACTATAGTTCAAAAGTTTGGGGTCACAAAGTCTCTTATGCTGCATTTATTTGATCAAAACAGTAATATTGTGAAATGTTATTACAATTTAAAATCACTGTCTTCTATTTTAATATATTCTAAAACATCATTTATTCCTGTGATGGCAAAGCTGAATTTTCAGCATCATTAATCCAGTCTTCAGTGTCACGTGATCCTTCAGAAATCAATCAGATTTGGTGCTCAAGAAACATTTCTTCTTATCAATGCTGGAAACAGTTGTGCTGCCTAATATTTTGTAGAAACTATTGTATATATTTCCAGAAGAGACTCACCTTGTGGCCTTGCAGTGTGTAGAGCTTCCTGATGAGACACTGCATGAGTTCAGAAACCTCGTCCATGAAGAGCGGAAAACTGCGCAGGCTCCTGCGGTGCAGCACGATGGTCCTCCGGACAGAGGGGTCACTGTTTTTCACAAGCACAATCTTCCTGGAGTGTCTGTGATGATGGTGGTGATCTTCACTCTGTTCAGGAGCTTCCTCGGGTCTAATGGGCCTTCTGTTTGTATACTGCTGAGCGTGTGGATGTGTCTGGAAATGATACCACGGGTTCGAGTAAGCTCCCGAGGCCTCCGAAGCCATCGTCTTGGCCTGCTGGTGATCGAAACACAGATAACATCCACGATCCTCCAGCGGTTCCAGTTTAGTTGAGCCAGAGGAGCCTCTGAAGGATGTTGCGGAGGAGTGCCCATGGGGGAAAGAGGGCTTTAGAGGTGGGTCATCTGTGATGGTGTCAAAGCATTGAAAGCTTTGCTTGTGGGAGGCCATTTTAACTTCATCCAATGGCCTGTGGCAGATGTCAGTTGACTGTAGTTTAAATCAGAGGATAAAGAGACCACAGGAGAACATAGCAGGGCTATACTCTCTGGCCCAGCAGATCACACTCACTCATCCTCTCCTTCCACTCTACAAAAGACAAAAACACAAAACGCATGCACAGGTTAACATCACCAACAGAGCATTTCAAATAATACTGTGTCAAGCACACTAGGACAACATTTGATATTAGGGAATTTTATAACGCTTAACCAAATTGGACATAAATGAAATTGAATTGTTTAGGCCTATAAAACAAATTTGCAGATATGAAACATACCGTAAGTATGAATAAGAATGTGGGCAGTATCTGGAATTCAAACAGTTTTAATATTTAAATAAAAAAATGTAATGTAAATAAAAATGCTATGATGTATTGTAAAATGAATAACATACAACTAGGTGATTTCATTAATAACTTTGCTTACTTGTCAAAAGTCAGATGTTCTTGCTTCCATTAAATATGCTCTATGGAAAACATGATTATCATGTTTTACACAAACTTGTGGAGTTTATGCAGCAGTGCTACTGTCATTAAAGATAATGCTTCATAAAAATCATGATAACCCTATTCAGCTATCACTCAAATTATAGGCTAATAATATAATTTGTAATGAAAAAATAGTGCATAATTATTCATATATATATATATATATACACACAAACAAGAATTGTGCTGTACTATATGCTTGCACTTGAATGCTTACATCGCATACTATAAGAAACATAAGAGCATTGATAATAAAATGAAGAATTTAATGCAATTGCAAACTAGTTGATGAGAATTTTCTTTGTGTAAAGACAATCCGGAGAAACCTGGGCATAAAATAACAAGCTTAATCAAGAGGATAAACTCACAAGCTGAAAATACTGAATACCTTCAACTCTGTCCTGTTCTTAACAGGATTTTAAATGATTTGCTGAGTGATCCACTTAAACATTTACATTGTCATGAAATTAAGTGTTTTTAGATTACTAACTTTACATTTAAATTTGAATTAGTTGTACTTTAACCTATCTCCAACCTTTTATAGCAGAATCGAATTAAAGTCTTTTCTCAATCACTTTCTTGCAGAATCAAGCTTCTTTACAGAAAGCACGGTACATTTATAATTCAAAGTCTTTTTGTCCATTGCAACTATTGAAACTGAAAGTATTTTTGGTGTTGATGTCGAACCAAAACTGAAAACAGATTTAACATGTGACCAAACAGGTACATCTGCAGGAATCCCACTGGCACATCATGACAGCACATTTGTGCCTGGCACACTCTACAGCTGAGGGAGCATTACTGAGCTCAAGAGACAGAAATGATGGACAGATATCAGAGACTAAGCAGGGATAAAAAGAGCAGACTTCGCCTAAATTAGACTAAAGAGCTTATCTACAAGTGCAGGGAAAAAGTGGAAGCAACGTGACAGGATGAAGCTGCAGTAGAAGCCTATTTACACAAAGAAGCACAAATGTGAAAATTAAGTAATAGCAAAGTCATGTGATTAAAGAAAGCAAAAATGTCAAGCAAGAAATGGAAAGACATGCTGATTTGTTCAAAGAAAAGGTAGAACGCTAAATCAGTCAAGTCTAACATAACTATTAACATACAGTACAACAATTCGGATTTCTTACGTCAGATCAGTGAATATGCCGCCTTATATTCTAATCCACATTTTTTTCTGTGAAAATGATTTTTTTTTTTTTTAAGGACCATGATCTCTTGGGGAAAAAGAGGACCATGAATCCTCAGTTCCAGCTCTCTTTTTCAACTCATGCTATCAGAACAAAAACAGGGAAAGGATCCAGGCTGTGAGTTTTATTGCAAAGCAGGACAAAACCAGACTCTTTAAGTCTTGCAGAAGCACATAATAAACCGTAATGTGCTGTACATTAACGTTCAAAAGTTTGGGGTCTAAAATCAATCATTTAATTCAGCAATGATGCATTAAATTGATCAAAAGTGACAGTAAAGACATTTCTAATGTCACAAAAGATTTCTATTTCAAATAAATGCTGCACAACTGTTTTCAACAATGATAATATGAATTGTTTCTTGAGCAGAAAATCAGCATATTAGAATGATTTCTGAAGGATCATGCGACCATGAAGACTGGAATAATGATGCTGAAAATTCAGCTTTGCTATCGCAGG
Source organism: Rutilus rutilus (assembly GCF_951802725.1). Taxonomy (NCBI): domain Eukaryota; kingdom Metazoa; phylum Chordata; class Actinopteri; order Cypriniformes; family Leuciscidae; genus Rutilus; species Rutilus rutilus. The sequence goes on along the minus strand of NC_140220.1, from coordinate 26,039,841 downwards.
GACAAATTACATTTTAAAATATTTTAAAATTGAAAGTATTATATTATTATATACGTTTATATATATATACTTAATATATAAACTATATATATATATATAGTTTATATATTAAGTATAATAATATTTCATACTATTGTATTTTGGTAGAATAAATGCAACATTGGTAAGCATAAGAATCTAAAAAAAATTACTGACCCCAAACTTTTGAACGTAAAGAACGTTTTTTTTGCATGTGTATATAGTAGAAAATGCCCTATGATCACAATGTCCAGTCACAGTATAGCATGCATAAATAAATAAAATAAATAACTTTAATACTGAAACTTCAGATTTTTCAAAGTATATGATTTCAACTGAAGACATCCTGTGGAATCAGGAAAACTGAATCTGTATGAGTAAAAAGAAAAAAGAAAAAAAGAAATTCTAATAAATTACCAGGAGGCCTGTTCCAATATCTGCTTTTGATGAGAACATTTGAAGAAAAGAGAATGCAAACAAATAATATGTATCATATGATATCAATTATGTTACCCAAAACTAATAAAATCCTGTGATGCAGATGATCTGTAAGCTCAAAACACCATATGAAAAAGATGTCAAACAAACCTGAGTTAAGTACGTTTTAAGCATCATGACACACACAGATCTTTGTAAATGCAGGCAGAAAAGTTGAATTCTGACTAGTACAATCCTATAATGCATCCCAGATAACTGCACCGGTGTTCCTCATTATTCTACAGTGCTTTTGCATGCACCTGATTTGATATTCGTGTATTCACTTAATTCTGATGAACACCAACTCCATCAAAAAACACAGACTGAAGCACAAAAATTTTAGAGATTCTTTAATTTCCCCATAATGATTTTTTAAACCAATGAGGTTTAGCCAAGGTCAAGGTAAAGACTGTGAAAGCACCCGACAGTCTTAATTACATTTTCAATTAACTGTGATCCAAATGAACCGGGAAAATCTTCAATGTAAATTCAAACTGTCCCTTAAAAAAAAAAAAGCACTGTAAAATACTCACCATCAAAAGAACCATGATCACAATGTTGAGAAACCAAGCATCCTCTTGAGTTTCCACACGAGAGCTGAGAAGGAGCAGGAGCTGCTATGAACTGCCAGCTGAGAAGCGCTTGTCCCACCAGAGGCCTATCTGCTAATCGGTCCTTGGGAAGCTAAGGATAGAACGGAAAGCCTTCTTAATTACCCTGAGACTGCATCCAAATCTGCTGAGGCTTTGGACATGTGACTAGAACTTGGCCATTGCATAAAAGAGTAGACAAACTTAGGACATTGTCAGTAAAAGACTTATAAGGGCACTAAAAGTTCATATAGCAAATGGGCAATATTTGCAGGATCCACAGAACACATAAATAAAGCTTAAGCAGCCTCAGTGTGTCATAGACGGAAAGTTCTGTCGAAGGAGTCTTACAGTTCATAGGGGACATGAGCATGAACAATTAAATATATCAATCGATACTGATAAATTAAAAAGTCTCTAATACTGGTCAATAACACTACCGGTCAAAAATTATCATGTGTTTCATATGTGACCCTGGACCAAAAAACCAGTCACAAGGGTACATTTTTCTAAAATTGAGATTTATACATCACCTGAAAGCTGAATAAAAAAAATGATTGAGAAAATCACCTTTAAAGTTGTCCATTTATGTTCGTGATTGTGCTGCATTCACTCACAAAAATAAATGTTTTATATATTTACGGTAGGAAATTGACCAAATATCTTAATGGAACCTGATCTTTACTTAATATCCTAATGATTTTTGGCATAAAAGAACCATGTATTGTTGGCTATTGCCACAAATTTACCCGTGTGACTTATGACTGGTTTTGTGATCCAGGGTCACATATATATTATATGTTTTAAACTAATTTATTCCTGTGATGGCAAAGCTGAATTTTCTGCATCATTACTCCAGTCTTCAGTGTCTCATGATCCTTCAGAAATCATTCTAATATGCTGATTTCATGCTCAAGCAACATTTCTTAATCAATTGTGCTGCTCAATACATATATATTTACATAATGCATGTCTAGCCAGTTGTAACAATTTAATGCATCCTTGCTAAATAAAAGCATTCATTTCTTTTAGACCCCAAACTTTTGACCAACAATAATGTCATGTTCAGTTTTTGTTTCAGTTTGGTTTTTATGGACTCTTATTCTGTATTCCATTGTTTCCTGTCTTTTCTGCTGTGATAGGTATAATGTATATAAAGTCTTATATTGGAAATAAAGGACCATGATCTCTTGGAAAAAAGAGGACCATGAATCCTCAGTTCCAGCTCTCTTTTTCCCCTCATGCTATCAGAACAAAAACAGGGAAATGATCTAGCCTGTGAGTAACAGGACCAAACCAGACTCTTTAAGTCTTGCAGAAGCACATAATAAACCGTAATGTACTGTACATTACCATTCAAAAGTTTGGGGTCAAGATTTTTTTTTTTTTTTTTTATCAATCATTTAATTCAGCAATGATGCATTAAATTGATTTTTTTTTTTTAAAGTGACAGTAAAGACATTTCTAATGTACCCAAAGATTTCTATTTCAAATAAATGCTGCACAACTGTTTTCAACAATGATAATATGAACTGTTTCTTGAGCATAAAATCATCATATTAGAATGATTTCTGAAGGATCATGTGACCATGAAGACTGGAATAATGATGCTGATAATTCAGCTTAGCTATCGCAGGGATAAATAACGTTTTAAAATATGTATTCAAATAGAAAGCAGTTATTTTAATAATATTTTACACCATTATTGTATTTTGGTAGAATAAATGCAGCATTTGTGAGCAGAGACTTCTTTAAGTATTAAGAAAACTATTTTTAGTTTTTTATTATTTATAAAACTATTTTAGTATTAAGTAGCATCTCGCTACTGTCAATAAGCTAGATTACTATGGAGGTATAGTAATTTTTAAGGATCTGGTCTGTGAAGACAAAAAATGCTGTCTTAGTCCAAATAGGGGTGTCCCATGAAATGTCACCATTATAACATTAGGTAAGGCTCTTTGCATTAAAATCATATAATGTGAGTGATTGAATAGTCAAACATCTACAGGACCTTATCACTAAGCACAGAGCTCAGGGTATCTGGGATGATCCAGTTAACTTGATGGGTGGCCCAGATGGAAATGGATTAATGGCTCTTATTCAGCAGTAATTAGAACAGTGCATATCACATTGCTGTCCTAAGGCAACCGTTGTGATCCAAACCAGCATTATTTTCATCGAGGCTCTGCCAGCAATGACAAATTCAATTGATCATCTGACATCTTTAAAACTGTGCTGATTCAAGCCAACTGGAAAGTGATTCAACAATCAAAAGTGCATATGTGACCCTGGATCACAAAACCAGTCACACGTCGCACGGGTATATTTGTGGCGATAGCCAACAATACATTGTATGGGTGAAAATGATAGATTTTTCGTTTATGCCAAAAATCATTAGGATATTAAGTAAAGATCATGTTCCATGAAGATATTTTGTAAATTTCCTACCGTAAAGATCTAAAACATTTATTTCTGTGAGTGAATGCAGCACAATCGTTAACATAAATGGACAACTTTAATGGAGATTTTCTCAATGTTGCGATTTTTTTGCACCCTCAGATTCCAGATTTTCAGATAGTTGTATCTCGGCCAAATATTGTCCTATCCTAGCAAACCATACATCAATGGAAAGCTTATTTATGCAGATTCCATATGATGTATAAATCTCAATTTAAGAAAATGTACCCATGTGACTGGTTTTGTGGTCCAGGCCAGGGTCACATATTTGAGCAACTTTTCTCTTTGAGTAAAAATACTTTGATGACTTCACAGCTTGTTGCTGAATAATGGAATAAACACACAAAAAGTTAACTAGACACCTGCCTAATACCGCACTTATCAGAAACTGCACCTTGTAAAGATAGGCTGTCCCAAACTCCTGTTACCACATATTATCTGGAAATTGCACATATATTATTCATCCAAGCCTTCCTACGAATGGTAACTCAAGGGTGAACTTGCGTTCTTCCCATCTGTCTGTGTGTCATAAGAAGCTTGGCTGAGCGGATGGGTGAGTGTGGCCATAAGATTGTTTTTCTCCTGAGTCATGTGCTGTAAGACCCCAGTAGAGTTCACACCCCTGCCTCCTCCCTCTCGCTCTTTCCTGAGTTAAGGGACCTCCCTAAATATGTTTTAAAACAGTGGAGACGGACTGCAAGAATTCCAAGGAAACAACAAATATCCTTTAAGATTTTCATGATTTCTGGATAGAAAGTTATGCGACAAGACAAAATATTATGCTTGCTAAAAAGTCTTTATCTTTTGAACATGAATATTTAAAGGTACTATCCCATAACTGAATCTAGCCAGGGGCATTACTTCTTTTGTCAGGCTCACACGTGAGCTCTGAGAACTTCTGACACCTCGGCTTAGCTGCCGCTTCCTACACTGGCATGTCAGGCCTAATTACTGCAGAACTCGCTTTGATACAAACTGTAGCGATGTTTGACTAGTTTGTCTTTTAGGCTACACCTTGTATATGACTTTAAGTAAAATGTTATAAAGTACTTACTTTTATAAAATTAAGTAGGCCTAAGTTATAAAATTACTGTAATTACATTCTACATTTCAGCTATCGTATGGCTTCAGAAAACATATGCAAGTATATTTATATATATTAGTGCTGTTAAAATTAACGCGTTAACGCATGCAATACATTTTTTCAGTTTAACGTGTTGAAATTATTTTACGCAATTAACGCAGCTGTCACAGCATCCGCTTTTTCCCCGACATCCTTTGGCTAGCATTACAATATCACGCTCTTATTTATGCAAATGCTTTTAAACCATCCAAGCGCGATAAGACAAAAGAGTAGGCATTGCTGTACTGGCGCTCGCTGTCTGTGAATCTCCTGTCTGTGCGACACAAACACACTCTTGTGCGCACAGAAAGACGCTTCTTGAACAGACAAAAACACATAAAATTTTGCCAAAATTACTTTTTTGTTTGAGAATCCTCGTAAGCACAGTCACATCGGTTAAATTAAGTTTTATATGAATGTAAAGAGTTGTGAGAAAATGTGAATCAGATCTGCACCATGTGCAGCAGGTCTTAAAGTGACAGCAGTCTAATAAATCTGTTGCTGTTTGTCATTAAAGGGATAGTTCGCCCAAAAATGATATTTAAGCCATGATTTACTCACCCTCAAGCCGTTCGAGATGCATATGTCAATATGCTTCCGGTGGCGGTCGGTGCGCGTTCATGGAGATGGATGCTGGCATATGACGTTAGGACGTAGCGTAGGAAGCGTCGTGACGTAGAACGAACGCAGAGTTTTGTTTTGCTCTGCTCTCGGGCTGCGCTGTTACGCTCGTTCTACGTCACGACACTTCCATCTCCATGAACGCGCGCCGACCGCCACCGGAAGCCAGTTATTTTCGTTTATAAAGTTTTAAATATGTATATTTTTACGACAAAACCACACGGATTACCCTCAGAAGGCCTTCGTTTATCCCCCTGGAGCCGGATGGATTATTTTTGTGAAGGATGCGTGCACAATTTGCGACTTGGAGCAGCTGGACCCCATAGCTTCACATTCTAACCACTGAAAGATCTAAGACATTTTCTAAAATAACTGAAAATGTGTTTGTCTGAAAAAAGACTGACATATGCATCTCGAACGGCTTGAGGGTGAGTAAATCATGGCTTAAATATCATTTTTGGGCGAACTATCCCTTTAAAGATAATCAAAGAACGAGGAAATCACTCACTGCTCATGACCGAATAACATTTGTAGATTTAATAAGGATTGAACTATATACAATGTATATATTCTACCTGTTAGACCAATCTTAAAGCACTGAGCACTTGGTCAAAAACAATAACTTTTTGTGCATTTTGACAGGGCAGGTAAAAATCTGAACCGGCCTGACTGGGCCAATAGAAAAACTTGTGCCCTGATATATTGAAGGGCACAGGTAAATTAAACAATTATACTGTAATGTTGAATGCCTATAATTAATGGCTACAATTGAGAAAAAAAATCTATTTCATAGAGACATCAGTAGCAGTATATCGGTGATGCCTTCTTAAAAAAATGCCATTAAACAAATATTTAAAATATAGGAAACTGTCTTTATGTTGTTTCTACATTAATTTGGAGATTAAATGTGAAATTATTACGATATAAAATATATAAAAAACTTTAATGTTAGGTGAGATTACAGATTATTTAGAATTAATTAGTTAATTATTTTAATTGATTGACATCACTAATATATTTATATATATATATATAAGCACACAATATACAGCAAATCATACAGACTATCTTTACGATTTGTATAATTTCTGATGCTGCAGTCGACATTTATTGATATTGCATTGAAAGGAGCAACCATCCGTCACAATTTTTCCTTATGTGTTGCAAAGGAGAAAGAAAGTCATACAGATTTGGGACAACATGAAGGTAAGTAAATAAAGCAAGTCATTTTTTTTTTTCAGTCTATATTTTGTGTGTGTACAACAACACAAAATAGCATTAAACTTGGCATGAATTAAAAATTCACCCAATCTATTTTTAAATGCTTGTTATTGATCTTATTTTGAAAGATTCAGCCATGAATGTTTCTTTTAAACATTATTTTACGGTGAAACTACACACTTCTCATCACAATACAGAAGAAAAGATCACTACTTACAATGAGTATGAGTTATACGAGTATGGGCACATTCGTATTACAGTGCTTGTGGTAGAGATATTAGCCACTAGGGGCATCAATCCAAACATCACAACAAACCCCAGAAGCTACTGACCCCTCTCATCCCTGTATTTAGCACACCCACCCAAGACCTAAGTTCAGGAAGTCAATGTATCAAATCATAACAAGAATATTTATAAGGCTTTCTGAAAAATGACGAGCAGTTGTATATATCTGTAATACGTTTTCCAACTGCAAATCTGATATGCTAAACTTGTATTCTGAGGAAAACAGCAAATAATCTCATAAGGTACGACAAAATTCTGAGCTGTAGGTCTGTTTGTAAAAGAAAACGAGAGAGAGAGAGATGGAAAGTGAGAGAAAAAGGAGGTGGAGACTGAGTGGGAGGAGGGCAAAGAGAAATGTGAGCATCACAAAAAAAGGACTGTGTGAACATGAGACACTTTATCAAATGCAAATTTTACTGTTTTTCCATAATCAACCTCTTGCATAAATAAGCAGCTGAATTAATTCTGACACATATGCAAGGTTGCATTCACACATACCTGCTAAAGAGCACATCTTTACCTGCAGTACATTAACATGCAACACGTCTCTTTGAGGTCATTTATGTCACGAATCCTCCGTCATAGTTCCACTCCCTCACTCTCTCACTCACCCTCTCACGCTCGCCAAATGACTGATTGAACTCACCTGTTATCAGTCAATGTTGCACTTTAAGGGGCCGTTTACACAACATCATTTTCAGCTGAAAAAGGACAACTTTTTTGGGGTGGGCCTGAAAACGCAAACTTTTGAAAACGTGTTTCTAAGTGCACGTTTTTGAAAACGATACCGGTATTGCTCCGTGTAAACTACGAAAACGTGAATTTGTGAAAACGGTGACTTATTACATGTTCAGTCTATATATAGTGCGTCATTTTTCTTTACAAAGTGACAGCGCCAACTACACCATAATAATACAGTGTTTTTAGTCGTTTTCACAGATCAGATCATCTTGACGTTATTGTCTGTGCGCGAAAAACGCATTTACAGAACGGTTCAGTTTTTAGTACAATGTTGTCGTGTAAACGTACCCTTAGACTATATATACTCACCTCTCCAGTTCAGCATCAGCAAAAGCACCTTTCTCCATTGACAGCCGTTCAAAAGTTTTCAAGCAATATTTAAAGGAGTCATAACCTGCAATTTTCACTTTTCCACAAGAATCAATGTATGTTATGATTGCATAATGATTATACACTGGCCGGGAAGCCGATATTTAAAAGTGAAGTGTTTGTTTACCTCAGGGTTTGTAAAATAGCCCACGTGCACGCGCACTCAAATACGAGATTTTGATTTCTGCCCCGTCTTGACGTCAAGATGGGGCAAGATAGGGATATACCATATATGGACACCGCTGCAGGAAGCCCGCCCTTCCCCTCTCCCCCTCATATTCAGTCGCGAAAGATGCAGAAACAAAGTGCACACGTGAGTTGCTCTGTGGTTGACTGCCAGAAACAACATGCAAATGTGTTTTCTATACCAAAAACGGACCAAACTATCAGGGACCAGTGGATAAAATTCATTTTTAATGACGCTGTCTCAACAACACTTTCAACTGGCTTATTGTTCGGTGTCTGCGCTAAACATTTCACACAGAATCAATAGCCGCGTTTCCACTGTCGGGCCAGGGCCGGGCCATGCTAGTGCGTGCCAGGGCCAGTCGCGTTTCCACTGTCACTTCCGGGGCTTGATCGGGGCTTACTCGGGGCCAACGGCCAGGATTTCTGGCCCGTCGAATACCTTGGGCCAAAGCGGGCCAGCTCGGGCTAGAGGAGTGGTTACCAACAGAGGAGTTTACCGTTGGGAGACGGCAGCGCCGGATGATTCTGTCAGCATTTAAGACTTAAAAATAAAATAATTTAAATCGCGTTCATGTTTGAATGCCTTCTGTTTGTGATGCAAAAGACTATGCGCGCTAGCCGTTACCATAGTAAACATAGTAAACGCTTGAAGATAGGATACGCATAGTAAAAAAAACAACATAGCGAACGCTTGAAGAAATCAGACCAATCTTAAAGGCTATCACAGTCATGTTTTTATTTTATCTGTCATAGCCTACGTCTCGTCTCTTTAAACCGGACTATCAAAAAATAAAGTAACTTTTTTTTTCGGGAGCTTCCTCTGTTTCTCTGACTGAAAATATCTGTATGGGAGTCGAGAGAGTGCTAAAGCTCCTCAGGTCGTATGGCATATATTTGTAGAAATTATAATTTTTTCTAAATGTGATGTAAATATGTCCTGTAACTAAGTTACCAGATAAAGAAACAGACGCGACTGAAAAAGTAAGTGTGTCCTCTTTCTTTTGTGAAATAGACCTAACGGTCATTTATTTCTGAGTGACTAATGTGCAATTTTTACATAAATTAATTCATTATGATCAATGTATCACTTTTTATTGTAAACCTGTGGTAAAACATCGATGCTTGGGTTTTAAATATTCAAGTAGCTGCTAAACAAACAAACAAAAAAAGCTAGCAAACGGCCGCTTTTATCGTGTTTGTTTTCAACGCTGTTTCCAGTGATTTCTGATTAGTTTTCTGATAAAACTTCCATTTGTTGGTGAAATGATGGGTTAGTGTGACGTTGTCCCAGAGAGGCGTGTTACGGGCGTGTTTTAGTGAAGCGCTGTGGAGCTTCTGGCCCGACAGTGGAAACGCATGCCCGGTGCTATTGGCCCGAGGCTATTAGCCCGGCACGGCCCGTTTAAAGCCCTGGCCCGACAGTGGAAACGCGGCTATTCACAAATTTGGGGCAATATCAGGCGAAGTTGGCCTCGAAGCTCCGTTTGGAAAACGCGTCCAACCATCAGAGACTTGCCTGAAATTGAAACAGTAAGACTGTTTTTATTGCTCTACTGTGTGTAACAAACAGCAGCTAACTACTAATGCGGCTATTGCATGTAATGTTAGCTTCGAGGTAAACATGGGGAATGGACTCTACGAATGCTAGCCATATCTTTCCACTTTGTTTTATAGTATAGTTTATAATATAGTTTAAAATCTGATACAATTGTTATTATGAAGTTTGACCTCAGTGATAAACAGACAAGAAAATGATACAGCTATATTTTCATCGAATTGTATATTATATAACTATGACAACATATCATTGTATTGATTTTTTTATAGAATAGATAAGGATAGATAAATAAAACAAACAGTCAAGTAATAAGAAACATAAAGAAAAACATCACGTTACATGTCTGTAGAAGAAAAATATTAAATTTCTAAAAAACCAGAACGTGAAACAAGGCAAAAACACCACATGATAGCAAACGTTGATCTCAATAACCACTGTAATAAGCTGCTAAAAAAATTCGACTACATCTCCGTTAATGTAATCTACATTAAATAAAAGGTAAACCCTATGAGGGAGAAATTAGCAACAAATGTTTTAGCTCGTTTACTGATGTTAATGTATGTCTCAGTCAAAATGATTGTCTTTACCATTCAGAGACATCTTGATGTAGACGTCCTTCCATCGACTCTACATCTTCCCTCCAGCTCTGGTTCAGAGTCCGGCTCATACATATACGGTTGAATTCCGTAGGTCGCGGCCAGATCGGGTTTATTGACAACTTGCGCCATGATGTCAGTTTGTAATGATGCTGAAGTTACCTGCGGTGTCAACCCCCCTCCTTCCTGCAACCAATCAACGCGCCCCTCATTTGCATTATTAAAATGACCGTCCACGACAGCCAAAATAGCGCATCAGATCTCGCGAGACAATAATGCCTTCAGAAATAAGGGTCTGAGGAGCTCTGTGTTTATTTTTTTTCCACTTTTCTTGTTTAGAAGGGCCTGAAAGACTATAATACAGCAGTAGGTATCCAAGGTAATACTAGGTTATGACTCCTTTAAATACCTTTTAATAGCTGTTTTACCAGTGTCTGATTTGTTTTTGTTTAGTAAGAAACACACTGTAAACGCTAATCTGTCATCACGCGTCCTGGACAACTTCAACGGACTGCCTATTCTCCTGTCAATCATCCTAAACCAATCGACCACTTATCTATTATATTATCTATTAAATCAGCATCGTTCCTTCTATTATATGATGATACATGAACACTATAGTGAATATCCTGTTATGCACCTGTCAAGACGAACTGTCCAGCTTCAGGGGCACTATGACTCATTTCCATGATTTTCATTTGAAGTGAAGTCTTAAGGAAACAGATCTGACTATCCACCAGGAAAAGATGCCTTGCGAACTCATAAACAACATCACTCATGATGTTCAAATGTTTGCGCACATGAGGGGAAATGATATTACTTTGTGCAGTGGCCAAGGTCAGCTGCTACTGATCCTCCCCCTGTTGTCACATTGTAAACACATGGGATCAAGGCATCGGAAACTCTCTTTTGTCAGAGTAACATATTTGAGGATAAACGCAATGGTTTTTGGTATTGCTGTTATGTTGGTTGCGCTGAAGGGTTCAGATGTGATTCACAGGCAAAATGCTTGAATAATGACGCTGAGCACTTTTCTTTTTTGCTCATGTGATTTGTCTAGAAAGCAGGTATAAAGTCCACGCCAGACGTAACAGGACGAAACCGATTAAAACATCTCTCATCGTAATCATTACTGTGGTTTCAGGAAATTGGTTGAGTAAACACAGACACAATAGTTAGTGACTTCAAACAAGATGTTAGTGGTCGGCTATGATTGGTCACAAGCATCACGTCGTGCTGAACTCAAGACGTTTCTTTTTGTCACTCTATGAGCTGTCAAACCTATATATTTACAAACACGGAAGCAATGCTGACATTTTCATTCTCATCTCTGAAAGCACTGCTATTTTGTAATTCACGATTCATAAGAATATTAAATATATGGCTTAATGAGTTTTTGCAGTTCATGTAGGTCATAGATTACTGGAACAAAAAATTCCAGAGTGTTGGGCTGTCACCAAAACTCTTGCCAGCGGCAGGACAGGAAATGACGTGACTTTTTACACAGACTAAATGAAAGATCCACATTGCAATTAGGAAGCACAATAGGAACATCCTCCTCCACATTGGGGTTAAGAGTTATGACACTCCTGGGAGCTCCTGTGCTTTACAAAAACAAGCCTGTAGAGTTTGCAGCCTACTCAAGCTGACCCTGCTAGGATGTTCACAGAATCATGATCTGCATCAGCAAAGGGTCTGACACACTGATTACACCTACAGTAAATGTCAGCTCCTTATGGGGATTTTGGGTCACAAGTGTGGAAGATCCTGGCACAGATTGACTGCTGAAACTATAGCTTTGTGTTTTCTCAGGATGCTTTATACAATAAAGCATCCAATCTTGCGGCATAAAACGATTTAAAATAGTCAAGAAACTCCACATAAAGGGCTTCATTTTACAGTCTTTCAAATTATATGAAATAGTTTGACTTTTTATTGTTTTGCACATTTAAAAAGATAATGAATTCACATTTTTAATTTTAAATTGTCAAATGCCTGAAAAACCCATTGACCCCTACACTACTTCATATTACATTTATAATATAACCAATTTAAAATGAATGCTTGTCCCTTGATTGTTGAAATTAAATATATATATATTTTTGAAAATAGAAAAAGATTTGGAAAACTTGACTTAACCAAGGTCTTTTTTCCCCAAAAGTTTGGAGTGAGTAAAATGCATTAAAAAGATCAAAATTGACAGTAATAACATGTATAATGCTACAAATCTATTTTTAGTATCAGGTATGCATAAGGTGTTTTTCCACCATGTTCTGATAAGTTGTCTAAAGCCTTTTCTAACATTTCCAATGACATGCAGGTGCATTTGTTGAGCTGTTTCATATTTAAAACATTACATTTCACAATTAGTATGCATGGCGAAAGTATCCTGACAATGCTGAGCAGGAGGAGACAAGGCGGTAAAATGTTGATATTGGAATCGCTTACCGCTGAGCAGGAAAATGAGGAGCTGTATTCCCTCTCCCGTGGTTGGCAGTGGAACTCCAGCCTCATTTTCTCAGTTAATGGCACCTTTCAGTATCTGCGGTAAACAGGTGCTGGACTCAACAGGGCTGGCGTATTCACACGCAGGTACAGGTGGGTGGCCGTTGGCTGCTTGCAGCATCCCTCAAGTTTTCCAGGGGTTCCCATCTGTATCCATGCGCTGGCTCCACCACATGGCACAGGGCCCTGGGCCGGGTCTGGTCCATTCTTTAGCTGGCCTTGCACCACGCCTGCACCACATCTGCCTGCCGAGTCTGTTGTTCTACCACAATGAGCAGGAATGCAGGAGAACAGCTAGACCTATAATCCCCAGCCACCAGTAATGGATGCCAAATATGAATAGTAAGCAGGTTATTATTATTCTCAATCCACATGCTGGTATGTGCAGTGACCATATTGACAGACACAGACTCCTGTTCCGTTTGGAAAGTTTGCTGTGACATAGCAGAGGGATTAGGTATAAACTATTGTCATACTTTAATATGAGACAATAGTTCTGTAAAATTACAGGGCCACTGTCACAAATGTTGATTTAAATTTATGAGGGTGGTTTGATTTGATTTGATTTATTTGACAATAAAAGTTAAAACAAGTACAATCAAGCCCAAAAGACCAATTCATACACATTTTTAAAAAACTGTCGAGGATATACGCAATAAAGCCTCAGGCTTATTTCCATTGTGGTCCTCTATATTCAAAATATAGGTTAGGTTATTATTGAAGTCTGTTTCTGCTACAAAATGGGTAAAAAATAAAAAGGTTATAGCGATTTTTTATCTATCTTACAATTCTCATACTTGTGACTTAATATTTCACAATGTGAATTTATTTCTCATAATTCACTTGATGGTAAATACGACTTCAGAGGACGTTCATGTGTAATTTTTACCTAAAAACCTCATATTGGCGATAATTCCGATAACACGAGGAAGCAGCATTTATATCAAACTATTTTCCATTTATATCTCATAATAGTGACTATATCTCAAAATTGCAACTTTATTTATCATAACTGCCGTAATATTTCATAATGTGAATTTATTTCAGACAATTGTGACTATACTTTATCATTATAAAATTGATCTCATATTTTACATATAGGCGAAAATAGACTTCCATGGATTATTGTAACTTTGAAACTCTTCTTTTCTCATCATTCTTTGTGATGTCTCTCTCCGCTGATATTGTCACATTCATGTCTTGTTTTGTTTCTGAATCATGTTTTGTTTAAGTTTTAGGTCATGGCTTTCTTTGTTACTGTTTTGCCTGAGTTCGAGTTCTCAGTTTGTTTCCATGGTTTCTAATTAGTGCACACCTGTTCCCTGTCTCTTTGATTGCTATCCTCATATGTAATGTTTACTGTGTGTAGTGATTATCGTTTTTGGTGTTTATTAAAAGTTGTTATATCGTTCATTACGCGTCACACATCTAGTTTTTTACTTCACACTTACCCGTGACACAAATAATACTATCATGACACAAAGCTCCAGACCAGCCCAACACTGTGTAAAAAAAAAAAAAAAAAAAAAAAAAAAAAAATAGTGTAGTGTGGGGTGGTTTTTGTATATTTTTACTAGTAGTTGCCATACAGTATTTTTACTGTAGCGCTATAATTTAATACAATCTAATTTGACTGTATAGTGTGAAGAAGAACAGCACAAAATGACTGTGATATAGCGGCATGTGCTGTAAAATCTTAATGATTATCTGCTTCTGCATTAGTCATCTCATAACTGTTATTGTATGAGTACTATACTGGCTATAAATAAATAGAGTTGCATTTGCTGGTTTATTTTGGTCCAAGGTACAGGATTTTTTTTTTCCCAGAACAATTTGCATCTGCCTGCATTAATTTCAAAGTAAAAATCACAGTATTCTATTGTTGAATCAATAGAATAAATTTTACAGTGTACAGTATGTGCTGTCTAACTCATTTTAGCATATGGGCTGACGTTATCAGGTGGGTTTTGTCCACACCCAGTCAGAGCTCGAGCCAGTATGTCTCCGACAGGGGCGTCAATATGCATGACCTCCTCTCCCTCGGGACACTTAATACTTTACCCAGATGTGCTCAGCAAGGTCGTCACACCATCAGATACCCGTTGTGAGGAAGATGGCGCGTGCTGGACTGCTCTCTTGCATATTTGCCCAGCGATGTGACGTCACTGCTGAGGAAACAGGAAACAGTTGGGACTACCTGACATCCACGTTCCACAGAGCTGACCTGAGAATGGAGCTGATCCAGGGAGCAATCAGAGAGAAAAAAACAACAAGAACCCATTAAAAGGGGGATTTTTTTAAGGGTTGTCTTAAAGGGTTGTAGTAAGATGGACACAAATTCATGCAGTGAAAGTGTTTTATGGACATTGTACACCAAATATAGACATGAATAAGTTGTTAAAATAGACAAGTTGGTTGTTTTCATTTTTAAATTGAATAAAGAATGCATAACTTCATTTTACGCATAAAAAGAAAAACATTCTGCACATTAATGTAATTCTCAGGCACTGTAGTGCTAGCCAACACTCTGGCCTATTTGAGGAACATGGAAATAGAGGCCATTCTGTGGGTGACATTGAGTGCAGTGTATTCTTAGTATGTTGCATGGAGAATTATTCAAGTTTCACACAGGAAAAGATTGTAGCAGATGAGTTGATTGTTTGCCCTGGTTTCCTGAAAGTCAGCAGTCTCCACAGAGACTACAATGGGCCGGGGTGTTTATGAGAAGTGGTGAAAAAAAAGGCTTTTTAACTTTTAACTGCAGAACACCTCTTATTTTAATGCAGTTAATTTTTCAAGAGAAATCATTAAAATATAGTATAATATTTTGAAATATGTCCAGTAACGAGCTGGACAGTTCATCTGCGTGACTACACGCTACATCGCTTAGCTTAAAAAAACAAAACAAAAAACCAAACACACTCACCTAAACGGTTCACACACTCTTATTATGTCTTATTTTTAATTAGGGTAATGTGTCCAGTGAAATATGATTAAAATAGTGCTAATCTATTTGAAATATAATATGTACGAGCGTACTAACGCGACTAAAAGCAACACTACATCGTTGTTTTATCTGAGAGAATCTAACGCGCTCACCTGACCTAAACGGCCTTTTCTCGCGCATGCGCCGTATGAATTTGAATGAACTTAGCCTAAACGGTGCTTTTCTCATTTATGCAGCGTTGGAAGTTTATGATTCCCTTATATTGAATCGGTTTTATGAGTAAAATTAAAAACAACTGATAAAACACTGCCAACTCTCATGCATTAAGTCAACAAAACAGCTTGCAAAAATGACATGTAACGTTACATTTAGGCCTAGCCTACCTCAGAAAAACAATTCAATGACCATCATTTAGTTAATAACTCTAGTGAGGAGAATTAATATATATATATATATATATATATGTGCTATGCACTTTATTACCAGTACATGCTATATTTTACTCTTTTAAAAGTTGGGATATAAATAAAAACTGCCTTTAATTCTATACGAATCAGTCAATTTTAACCAATAATAATAATGTACCAGCTGACAAGGTTCCATGTTACGTATTTAGAGATATTTTTTGGGGAAAAATTACATGTAGCCTTTCTGATATCCAAAATGAATCCATATTGAATTGAATTGAATCAAGATCGGAATCGATTTCGAATCGCAGGTTTATGAATCAAAAATAGAATCGAATCATGAAAACTCTGTCAATCCAGACCGATAAAAACAGCAACAGTTCTGTAATATGTTTATATATCTCTAACCGGTAAGAGATCTCAAATGGGTTGATTTGTAGGCTATGATTTGTATGATTTGTTGATTGTGTGAGTAGGCTATGCGTTTCATACAAGATCTGGCAACTGGACAACCTTCAATAATATATTATTGAATATATTATATGCATCCTGGCCAAATTTGCCCATTGGCCTCTGTCCATCATGGCCTCCTAATCATCCCCATATATAGGCTCTATCACTCTGTCTCCTCTCCACCAATAAGCTGGTGTGTGGTGGTTTGTTTTGGCACAATATGGCTGCCGTCACATCATCCAGGTGGATGCTGCACATCGGTGGTGGTTGAGGAGATTCCCCCCTTCCATATTTAAAAGTGCTTTGAGTACCTAGAAAAGCACTATATAAATGTAACGCATTATTATTATTATATTGATGTGATTATTTATATTACGAGGTTTGGGCCATACATTTACATTTATGCATTTGGCAGACACTTTTATCCAAAGCAACTTGCATTGCATTTCAAGGTACACTTTTACATTCAGTTCATATCAGTTTTTACTTTGCCTGGGAATCAAACCCATAACCTTAGCATTGCAAGCGCCAACGCTCTACTGTTTGAGCTACAGGAAAGCTCAAACAGCATAACAATACCATACAAATTACGAGAGTTTCCCGGGAGAAATAGGAAAACGGGAGAAGGGCGGGAGATGGGTGTGAAATACGGGAGACTCTCGGGAAAAACGGAGTGTTTAGGTAGGCATATGTCTCAAACCGAAATTGGACCAATCAGCTGTGAGCAAACTGTGATGTCTTGCACAATAAAATCATTCCCCCAGTTTCTCTTGCTCCAAATTAAAGGTCACTAGGCTTATAAATATTTTTAAATACAAACTTGTCTGGCTTTTAGCTATGATTATTTATTATAATTCATGAACTCAGGATCAAAGCTTGAGTTGACAGTGAAAGTTGATGATCAGTGTCATGGAACCAACAAAGCCTGATTGAAATGGTTTGGTTTTGTCAACTTGAAGCTAATCCTGTAACCCTGAGTTTGTTCATCTAGCATTATGGTACTGGCCCCAGGAAGGTAGATCTCCTGGAACATGATTGAGCACTGGGCACCCCTGGTGTAAACCCACTGAGCACAGTACAACCAAGGGTTGTGTCCGAAATCACATAGGCCTACTTTTTAATAAGTAATTACTTTGCGACCACTAAAAAAAGCATGTTCTATAATATGAACGTGTGCATGTAATCTGGACGTACTCCATTGATATAGTGCAAATTAAAATATATTTTCATATGAATATAATACCTAATCAAGCACTTTGTTCCTCCTCTATTATATTGTTAATATCCCCATGTTCAATAAATAATAAAAAGGGACTTTTTGAAGGGTCTTTAAATTGGTCTTCTTTACCCTTAAGAATATTATCTTTTCCATTACAATGCATGAAGATATTTCCCTTAACCATCGAGTTATAGTAGGCCTTTTTGTCTTTTTCCAATAAATGGCGATGAGTCGTTTGGCATGTAGAATACACATGTCTATCAATCATTATCACCTGACTTAAAATAACGTCATTCACAGATCCTCTCCTGTGGCCTCATGGGATAGTAGTGTCCATCATATGCACACTTCAGAATCTCGACAGTAGTAGTAGGTCATCTGGGTACTTTTTGCCTACTCTTTTATTAGTACTGTGAATTCGGACATACATATATTTGTCACATACTGTTTTTTGCCTACTATATAGGGAAGTATGCGATTTCGGATGCAGGCAAGCTTAAACCGCCCAATTTACCTGAATTCACCTAATGGTACCTAATGGTAGATTAAAGTCACCATGCATGAAATCAAAATAGACAACTCTTATTTTTTATATATTGCAGTATTTATTATACATGATTTATTTGTGCACATACAGTATATATATATTTTTATTATTATTATATTTTTTTTTATTAATGTGCCCTCTAATCAGAATAACTTCCCCTCCCTCTTGCAGTGACATTTCTTCTCTGATTACGTGTTTACTGGAGTGAGGGCGGGGCAACCTGTCACTCACATGAGATCGACCAATAGCAAACCACAACCATCCAATGATCCAATCAATTCTCAATGGACAAAATCAAGTCCCGCCAAACATTTGTTCTTGTTCAAGAAGCCTTTTTACTCGGATATATTGCAAATTCCATTTCATGCCGATTTAAATACACATTGCACATTACCTCTGTCTTTTGAATCAAGCACACAATGGCGAGGTCAGTTGTAGACAGAATTACAGTGTCAGTCTAACTGAAATCAAACTATTAAAATGTACAGTATATTAACATAGCCTACTTATTGATGTTGAAGTGCATGTTACCAACCATGACACAATGCCCTTCCCCAAGGCCAGTGGAATAGGTTGTATTGGGCCCACTTACTCTGACCCTAAAAGTTCATAAGTGTCATAAGCCACAATTCAGGCCTCGGCCTGCGGCTGGTGGCCCCAATCACCCCCTTTCTCCCAAACCTTAAGCATTCAGTCACAGGCTGTTAATAACAACCTCAGTTGTGAAAAGAAATTGGAGTCGCGTGATGAATGTGCCTTGACCGAAACATTTCATAACAACGCATACGATGCCTCAACTCACATCATAACCACGAGCTACTAGCACTTGTCTTTGGAGCCAGTGACAGAGACAGATTAAGAAAATCTGTGCTGAGCCCGGTGTGTGGCCAAACCAGAGGAGGGTCAAATCGAAGCCCTAAAAAAACCACAGTGTGAGATATTAATCAACGAGAGCCATGTTTCCTCCCAGCTAAAATGAACAGCAGGTTCCCTTTCCCTCGCCATGGGCTCTTTTAATGCGGGGACCGGCCGGGGCCCAAACATCCTGACGGAGAGAGGCTTTACTCTTATCAGGCAGGAAACACTGCTTCTCCGCCACATCCTCTTTACAAGAAACACGACTCAACCGTTCCCAAAAAACGCAGGAAGACCAAGCCAGACTCCAGGATTTGTCAAACGCCCGCCACCGCCTCCCTCTTTCCCCCACTTCAGATTCCTTTTATCAAAAAAGAGGAGGAATTTGAAAAGAGAGGGAGAGAGACAGAGGGAGCAAAAATGTAAAAAAAAAACTGAACGTGTAAAACAGTTGACGGGGACGAGGTGTATTTATTTATTTCGCAGAGATTATGAAAGTCTGCATCAGCAAGATAGGACGGGCAGCAGAGGGGGGCGAAGGTAGGGTAGGAGGGGAGTTCCAGCGTTCTGCTTAAGACACGCACCCAGAATAAGGGAAACAAAAGGCCTGTGGAGATGGAGGCGGAGAGAAAAACAGCAGAGCCTGTTTTACACTAATCCTCTGATCCGCGGAGGAGTGAAACTGAGTGCATAATGGGTGTTGCTGATAGCAAACTACGAACGTAGGGTGGACACCGCCAGTGGTTATGGCGACGGCCCGCCACGCACAGCACAGAGAAATTACAGGTCAGCTTCTTGAAAGGACCTCAAACGGTCCTAAAAAATGCATGGAAAAAAGCTCCAAAAATACTGCAAACATAAATGTTGAGCTATAAATAAAATATTTCTAAGAAATATCTGTGGACAAATATCCATGAACAGTTATTAGTATTCTGTAACTTTCCATAAATCAGTTTCTATACTCACTAATGATAAATAATAATTACAAATGCAAAAAAAAATTAACTTTCATAAAGCTTTTTATATCCTGTCATACTATCACTATCATAATAATGAAACTAAAAAAGAGCTGAATACTAATAGTTACACTGAAAAAAAAGCAGTTTACTTACTACTACTAGCAGAGACACCCCCCCCCCCCCCCCCCCCAAAAAAAAAACCTTGATCTACCTGTAATTACAAAAGCAAGAGTCTTTTTTCCTGTATTTATATTGTGTTTTTATTTAGCCGCATCTAATTCAGATGGGACCTCAGAACATTCACTTAATATATCACAAAATGATGAGCATCTGCAACATTTTTTCTCAAATCCAGACCTACAAACAGAATCACTGTGTTGTACTTATATGGGCAAACACAATGCAATTCATCAAAAGACCTCATCATCAAGAATGGTGTTCAACAAACATCAATAATGAGCTACGTTACTCCGCTTGTTATTGACATCTGTGTGGACATCAAATGAGAACGCTAAATGTATAAACTCAAAATTTTATTTGAATTAAATTAATATGGCAAACCTAAATCGGCATACAATAGTATTCATTATTATTATTATTCTTTGAACTGTTTATGAGTATACATATAATTTTTTTTTTAATGAATGTAAAGGGAAAAGAAAAGGCAACATTTCCTTCAAAATGATGTCTTATGAAGGAAGAGACCAGCCTCACTTAAATAATTTTTGAGGTAAAACAATTGAGGTTTAAAAAAACAAAACAACTGAATATATCTGGACTGAAAAAAAAAACAATACAATAAGCTTTAATGCAAAGCAATTCGATATATAAATAAGCTTCATCGCATATGTACATGCTTTTGTGGCAAGATATGAGAGCATTTCTGTTTGTCCAATTTCTTTTTTTCTTTTTTTTTTTACTTCCGTTCTCCTTTTGGAAACAAAGATGGGAATGAACTTCAGTTTATTTTTTAATCTATGCATCCCTGAGGTGTCCTTTGACTTCCTGTAGCTTCTCTTTTCCGCTCCCTCCACAGCCCCCCTTTCACCTGCCAGTCATATTGCTGACCCACGTCGAGCCCACAGTCTCTGTCTGTGTCAATTGTCCCTGTTTTGGCGTTTATGAAATGCTGTAGTTGTTATAGTAGGCTGCCGTGGCATCGGCCAATACGGAGATGAGACTGGTTTCCGTAGCGCTGCTCGAGCAAACGGAAGCCGGCGTTACCTGGATGTGTCCCGTGACTGTCATCCCACCCTGCTCAGGGTGATAACTGGTGGAATTTAGGTACTGGTCGAACTCATCTCGGTCGACCTCACCCAGCAATTCAGCCTGGCTCAGCTGGTCCAGACCCTCCAGGTGCCCCTGTTCTGGAGGGGGTGAAAGCTGGCCGAGGTGCCCCTGGTGCCCATGGTGGATCTGAACCTGTTGGAACGAAGGGCTGTAATAGGACAGTGGATGTGCTGGGATAAAGGT
Source organism: Rutilus rutilus (assembly GCF_951802725.1). Classification (NCBI taxonomy): domain Eukaryota; kingdom Metazoa; phylum Chordata; class Actinopteri; order Cypriniformes; family Leuciscidae; genus Rutilus; species Rutilus rutilus. The sequence goes on along the minus strand of NC_140220.1, from coordinate 26,018,231 downwards.
CGCCCCACTTCCCTGGTGGGACATCTGGATGTGACCACAGTGCAGAGGTGCCTGCTGGGAGTAATCGGGATGGTAAGGGGGTGGACTGCTCATGTGCGCCGGCGTGGGACGCCTGTCGTCTGGGCAAGAGGCGGAAGACGAGCAGGAGCTGGTGGAGACTGAGCTGGAGGACGAGTAGTAGGACTGGTGTTCATGATCCACGGCGTCCAGAGGCGACATCTCAGGTGGCGTGGGCAAGCCGTACGGGTACGTATCGAAGCTGCTGTTGGAACTGGCGGGGTCTCTGAAGACCCTGACGCCGGGTAGAGCTGCGCTCGGAGAACCGAAGCCGCCACTCACACCGCTCTCGTCGTCTTTATCCAGGGGGTGACAGCAGCGAGGATCCGGGAGGGAGTTTTCCGGACCGAGGGTGGTCAGGAGGAAGCCGGGGTCCACGCGTTTACAAATGCGCTTCAGCTGCTTCTTCCTACGGGGACGGTACTTATAATTGGGGTAGTCCTGCATGTGCTGAACCCTCAGACGCTCCGCTTCCTCCACGTACGGTCTCTTCTGCGGTGGAGTTAAAGCTTTCCATGACTTTCCTGTTGGAGAAAAAAAAAAAGAACGGACACATTAGACTCAATTATGTTTTTTTAAAGGATCTATTTGGAGTTTTTGAGATTGACCAATTACAAACTAATAGCTTGACAATCACATTAGCACCAACACAACATAATTACATGGTTCATTATAAGCATGGTCTTTAAAGCCACATTTAGTCTGTCTGCTTATATTCTGCAGCAGACAGAGCTAGTTTAATGTCTTTATAAGCATTTTTGAATATTTCAAAAGAAATAATACAAATATTCATCAACTATAATTGTTTATAATGTCAGTTACAAAAAAAAAAATGTACACCACGGTATTTAACTTACTTTTTAACGGTACATTATTTGTTGCTTGGCATTAATTTTATAACGTTTGAATTCCAATATTGGCAGTAATTATATTGAGTTCATCATTTTTAGTTTTTAAAAATACTTGAAAGTGTTTTAAAACCAGGGCAGTATAGAGAACAAAATGTGTAGTAGTAAAAATTACAAATTATAGTTACAAAACTTCTTATTAATTATCCAATGAGGTTTTTCATTTTTGTTTTATTTCTTATGCAAACCTGAAGATCAGACTTATTTCAAATGAATGAATTATTTATATATTTAATTATTCTACATTATTTTACTAATTATTGTTAAGTATTGACATAATTTTTACATTTTATATAGGCCTACTCTCTCTCTACATATATATGTGTATTAAGTGTTTTGTTTTTTGTTTTACAAACAAATTATTTTTACAGATTTATAAAGGCCTAGTATGCTGTTTATGTTTGGGGAAAAAAATCTCCCACACTTGTGAAATGATAAATGTGCCCTTGATCTAAATTTAATTAAATACAATCTAAAAATGTGCCGCATCTCACTGTGACTGCTTTATTTATTTCGGTTTTGTTTCAGTTTATTTTCAATTCAGGTCCGTTTCGGACAGATCAACGCTTTCTGTGTGCTTTCCGCTACCAAAAAGTATTTTAACTTATGTCTACAATTAGTTTACAATTATTAGCTACAGTTAGCTACAATTAGAAGGGATAAAACATCACACTTTATGTAATCAATGCACAAAACAACTGTGCAACAGAGAATGAAGTCTCACAATGAAGTCTCGAAAACTTGCCATGCAGTGACAATCTCCTTTAATAATAATAATAATAATAATAATGAGATGTTGATATTAATAGTAATTATTAGACAAATAATAATGATAATGTCTTACCCAGCATCTTGCTGAGCTCGGCGTTGTGGAGGTCTGGGTTCTGCACTGCGAGTCTCTTGCGCTCGTCTTTGGCCCACACCATGAAGGCGTTCATGGGTCTCCTGATGCGCGGCTCCGACACCTTGTCCGCGGGAGCTCTGTGAGAGGTGTGTCCGTCAGGTACGTCCGCGTTTCCCGCAGAGCACTCAAAGCTCTCCGGCCAGGACGAATACGCGCTTATCAAAGCAGCCATGTGCGCTCTCAAAACTTCACCTTCCCCTTTAATTCAAACTTTGTTTCTCTGGCGCGAATGTGACCTAGAGATGTTCTCTCCGTTTTGAATCTAAATCAAAGTAAAGGCGCAGTAAGAGATGAATTTGACTGAGCAGCTGGTGGTTGAAGAGCACTGTGAGAGAGATCGACTCCCTCCTCTGAAGCTGTGTGATTCACTGTTTCCTCCGGCATTGGGAAGCGCTTTATATGTGAGGAGCAGCTTCCAGCACAGGCCCACGGGAGGATCTCAGCTCCTCCTTGACTGCAACCTGAGACCAACGACGGTGAGGAAAAAACGAGGTGACAAAAATATTTCAACAGCTTTACTACTAAATCACGTCATTAGCTGTTGGTTGGGTTTGTTTTCATGACACGTTATTTTGATGCTAGTGATGGATAAGGCTGTTGCCCGTTTTCAGTCAATGTAGTAGACACTTCATAACAATTATTCAACAGACAAATAAGAGAATATAATTGTTAAAACGTATAAAAATATATTATGCTGTATTAGTTTTCCCAGTTTTGTTATGTTCGTGAGACAGGCAATCACACTGCAAGGTATACCCCTATGTCATGTGACCTAATAAGTGATAGTGATTGTGCCTGTTTTGTTTAAATAAAATATCCCAGTCAGAGCGACTGGATGTTGTGAAAGATAGCGTATTTCGTGAGTTATCTGTGTGCTCTGCTAACAGGTTATAAATATGGGCCCAGTGAGAGTGTTACGGGATATGTCATCAGAGCTGAGAAGGCAAATCACTGCTTTGAGAAATGGAGGTCGCGAATCTGAGTGATGGCAATTGACTACTAACTAACTTTTTTGCTTCTGGTTTATCTTATAAGATAAGGGGCTTGTTTGGTTGGATAAACCCTACTAATTGCAGGTTCTTCAATGGTTCTTAAGTTCAGCAAATCACTTTCTCAATATCAAGAACAATTTTACTGGTTCTTTGGAGATTAAAAAAGTTCCTGATGTCACAAGGTTCTTCAGATCAAGGTATTGGTTCAAAGCACCAGTAGGCTTCATATAGGCCTACTGTAGCCTGTATGTTTTTATTTTTCATGCATTATCTGTATGACGACTTCAGATGCAAAAGCCTCTAAGTCCGTCTAAAGTTTTTGTTTAATATTATCATTTTTATCAGGCTCCTATGTAGGCTATAAGTTTCAAGTACCGGCATTTCTGAATGGGCTGAGGCTGGGATTTAGTGAGTTTGAAGTTAAAGTATTTGATGAACGTATGTGCGGAGAGCATTAACTCAATATTATTATCTAATTTTTGACAAAGGTGGCTTCTAGAGGCTTTTGATACATACATACACATACATACATACATACATATATATAACGTTTTGGTTCAATTTGAAACATTTATGTGTAGGACTTATGTCAGGGATAATTTCTAGTTCATAATTGCGTGTTGTTATATCTGAATGTTTGTTGTCTTGATCCACAATGATATTATCAAGACATGAAATGATTAAAAATTCTCACTTACACTTTATTTTAAGGTGGCATTGTTACAGTGTAATTATTAAGTACTGAGTAATATTAATTAACAACACTTAGGCTACTATATGGGTTAAGGTAGGATTAGGGTTTGGTTGAGGGTTAGTCTCATGTAATTATGCATAATTTATTAATATGGTAAAGTACATGTAAGGACACTGTAAAATAAAGTAAGGACAATTCCTTAATTTTTCAATGTCAAATCGAAAATTCACACATCCAGCTGAAGTTGTTATAAAATGTGGATGTAGGAAGCTATTTAAAAAATAAGTGATTTAACCAATAAGGCACAAGAGGCCATGCTATATTGTGAATGGTCACGGCTAAATGGTGTATTAGGCACAACCTGCATTAAAAAATAGCAATCAGAGGCCAGGACCGGGATTATCCGTTTTATGATTTTTGATTTAAAATTTGGAAGCATGCAATAAATGATGATGCCAGGCTCGAGAGAGTGTGAGTGGGGTTATTTGGCATTTGGATATAAAATTCGAATAATTAACAATAAATGCATGTTGGGATTGGCTGGCACTGATTTTTTTTTAAAAGACACATTTTGTCGTGAATGTTTTCACCAACTAGGTGCAATTTAAGGCTTATCTTACCGTTTGTTCCACTAGAGATATTAAGCAAATAAAAAGTGTGGTAACCAACACTGGTTTCCCCCTTTGCTACAAAGGACTGTTTCTAAGATTATGTCGTCAATTGTGCATAGATTTTAAAAGATCGCAATGGTGGTGTTTAAATGTTGATTTAAATAGATTGCTATATTTAGTTTTGATGGGGCCGTCTGCATACATCCATGAAGCCATTCTTCAGAAATCATGATGTGTTTTACATCTAGTCTCATTATTCATTCCTGCTGGAGGAAACTGTTATTCAACAGCGTCACAAGCGTGACACAACAGATTTCCCCGTACTTGATCTACATCATCTTACTCATCAAAACCGGTCGTTGTGCTCAATGATTCACACCTCAGGTAGTTCAGATCCTCATACTTCTAGCTTGAGGGATTCTAGCTAGATTGTCAACATCAGAAGGTGGGGATCCTGTTGACAGGTAGTTCATGAAAGCTGCCGGAAAGAGTTCAGAATAAACCAATGCTCTACTTAAGAGAATCTGAACAGAGAAACCGATCCCATGTTTGACTTTGCTCCAGTGTTTGAGAGCTCGTGGTAGGTTCCAGTGCAGCGGACAAGCAGAGGATGAACACCATTAAAATGTGGGACTCATTCCTTGCAGGAACAGGAAGAGGAGCTTGATGCCCCAGATTGCAAAAAAAACCATTACAACAGAATATGACACTACACTGCTCTCCTCGTCATACCTGCATGTTTGGGTGTGAGGTGCAAACTGTTCACTCATTTGTGCCGATCACTAAAAATCTTTACGGGTCTGGATTTTGAGGCATTATTTCACGTTTCATTTGATTAACGTTTGGGGAAACGCAGACGTGTCTGCTTTGTGTCGAGTGTATCCGTCTATGATGAGTGCAGGGTTTGGACCATTATATTTGGACCCTGATGTAGCTCCGCCCCTTTTCATCAATGAGCTTATTATGTTCAGTCTTCCGGTTTGTATTTCCACAGCATGAAGGAAAGATCTTATGGATAAGATGTTTTAGAGGCTAAACTGTAATGCCCCCTTAATCTAAAAAACAGTCCATAATTTTTTTCACATTACCATATTTTCAAAGGGCCATGTACAAATTTGGGGTCGGTAGGATTTCATTTTTTTGAACATCTCACTGCGGCTGCTCACCAATTTGATCAAAAATACAGTAAAATTCTGAAATGTTGATCCAATTTAAAACAAGTCGTTCTTTTTTTTTATATATTTGGAAAAGTTATTTATTCCTGTGATGGCAAAACGTATTTTTTTTTCAGCAGTCATTACTTTAGTCTTCAGTTACATGATCCTTCTTTGTAAATCCATTTTCTTTTTTTTGGCCATAAAATATTAAATGAAGCATTTTTTCTAAATGGTAATCATGGGGTAAAGTGTGTCAGTCAATCGGCTAACAGTGCTGGTAGTAACTGATTACATGTAATCTGGATTACGTAATCAGATGTATTACTTGCATTCAGACCTTATTACATTTTAAAATGCTGATAATCAAATCAGAAACTTTTTTACGGATTACATTATTGCATTTTTCACACAATGGCATTAAACTATAATTTATTGATTTTTCTTAATTCTTCTATCCACACTTTACATTTTTTCTTTCTAAAAAAATAAGATTGTATGTCATGCTGTTTAGCTTTGAATATATTCACAGAATGGCCATGTAAATGTCATGTAAATACATTTGTGATGCTTCTAAATTTGGGGACAAACACACCTTTAAAATATGCGATAAATAATTATGCAAGTTACTTGATATATAGCTGTGAAACACTGTCTTCATCATATACAGTGACCTTCGATAATTATTGATCTGGACAAAAATATTTCAAACAAAACTTTAAATGTGTAATATCATTGCCATTTTCATATTTATTATTGTTTCGTCATGTAATGCAGGGATTCACAAACATTTTTGTCAGACAAACCTCTATGACCTAAAATATTTACTTGGAGACCCGAGGTTTTTCAATTTTTCAATAATTGAACAGCACATTTGCATGTTCACAGCTCTCTGATGTCGAATAATGGTTACATTGACATGCAAAATATTAATATTTGTATTGTTCAATTGTTTTATTTTTTCAAATATTTTATTCATTTTAATTCTACATTTGTACCCCCCTGCAGTTCTTTCATTAACCCCAGTTTGGGGAAGCCCTGGCACAATGCTTAAAGCATTTCATGTTGTTGAAAACAAAGAATGGAAAAAAACATTCTTTCCCCTTTAAAAAAAAAAAAAGAAATATCAATATGGTACACAATAATCCCATTCAAATCAATGTGATAAACGAGTTAGGTCAAATGGTATCTAAAAGTAATCAAAAATGAGTGAGAATACATTACCTAAACCGAGAAATCTAGATTCCGTTACGAACTACAATTTTCGTCATGTAATTTGTAATCAGTTGTTAGGCCTACAATTTACTAAATAAAAACCTTTTCCTGATTACATTTATTAACTTGTTTATAAAGTTTTGCAAAATTATGCATGGCAAACATTTTCATTCAGTTAACAGAAATATTTTCAGTTTCGCTGGCCCCCCTTATAAATTTAACATGACACAGCTTACCCCTATTGTGGGACAAGTTATGTCACTGGACCACTTTATTTAAATAAGTATATTTAAAAGCTCATTTATCCTTTGCTAGAAGGCAAAATAAGCAAAATGTGATGATCCTCCTATTCCAATTTAAGGATTTAATCTGCCCTTTATATGTTTTTTTTTAAAGAACAACTGAAACAATGTCCATCTTCTTATCCCTCTCCTTTTGACAAGCACCTCAAAAGATTCTGGACATGGACCGTGGGAATAGGTAGGATGTAGCTCTATTATTTGATCATCATAAACGGGTTTGGCGATGCTTTCAGATTTACCTCAGGAGCAGATGCCATTTATAGCAGCAGTCAAGACATGTAAACAAACTAAGCTATTGCTGTTAGGCAGATTCTACAATTATTGTTCGGAGTAACATAAGCTGTCTGTTTCCTTTTCCCTCTTTTTGCTCCATACGCCCACTCAGACTCCAAACAAGATTATCTTGCTGGGGTTTCTGCTATTCTCTCAAAAACGGCGTATTCTTGAAAATGTTACTTTGCTCAAGTCTCTTTAATTCATTCTTGACAGATGCCCACAGGTGAACAAACAGCGCGGGAAAACGTTGGATGCCATTGGATCTGATTAATCTGATAAAACAGGACATCCTTTGGTATGGCAGATTTTCAGAGGATCAATATTGACCGTGTGACAAGGTCATTAGGATTTTAAACAAAAGCATCGTATTTGCTGCCAGTTACTCCGCACCATCTCAAGACTTAAGTCATATATACTTAACATACATTGGATAAGCTCAGCACAATAGACAACATTATCATTATGAAAAGACCTCAAAACCACACATTAGCGTGACAAAGAAAAGCAGGGTCGTACAATTCATCACGCGCTTCAAAAAAAAGGAAGAAGTGTTTGTTTAGCGTCATCATTAAGGATACGTGCATAATAGGTGAGATTAAAATTAAGTCCCATGATCCATGTCCCAAAACTGTCTATTTGTATTAATCACACTGACAGTAAACACTGCTGACATGTTGGGCTGGTCAAGTTATTTCAGAGAAGATAAAGATGAATCAAGCTAGATTCGAATCAAGACATTAATTAACAAAAATATTTTTTATCTAAAAAAGAAAAAAACTGATTAACTTGAATGGGAATGACTTATTTCGTCACCGAAACAATAAAGCGCTCTTCAGCCGTCATCTTATACAAATGTTTTAAAGGGGGTAAAAGGAGGGAACGGGCAGACAACTTTACGCAATTTGTACAAGCAATATTCACAGAGCTGGTTTGTCAACATTGCATAAGTTGTGCATGTGAAGAAGTGATTTTTCAAGCGTAATGGAGATTCGAGGTGACAGTCACCACCTGCCACAAATTTCACAATACACTATAAATAAGCTATTTCTAACAAAGCTTTAATACCACACAGGATGATGCCTGAAAAAGCTTTACAAGGATGTGGCAAAATAAAAACAACAGATTTGTTTTGACCATTTTTAGTCATTTCAATGTACATGTGCCCAGTATTAATATCATACTATTTATGATCAGTATATTAACTAGTTGGGTGGAACTCAGAATTTAGGACATGGGTCAGAATTTGGATTTTCCCTATTTCACATGAATTCAATTAGTCCAACATAAATGATGACAAAGCTACATCATTGATATTGACAAATTATGCCCGTATTTATCCCATAATGTAGAATACTTTTTTTCCATTTTGTCACAAATATTTAGTCAAAAAGTTAAATGCTTGCATAATGATTAACAGCCAAATATAAAACCCATTTGCCATTCAGCAAAACAACAAAACAACAACATTGTTTCCAAAGAAATATTTGTCTAAATTTTTTTAATCTTTTGATTATACACATTTGTTTCCATTTTCAACTATTTCTGGGAAATTACTCTTTCTTCCACCATGGACCACATAAAAAAAAAAAAAAACTTTAAATAGAACAAAAATTATATGAATTAACTTATAGAGGTGGCATTTGAAACATTATTAATAAATATAAGTTTCTCAAAACATTACAAAAAGTCTGCATAATGTTAACTCATACTGAAAGAGAAATAATTAACCATACTTACAAGAAAAAGTATTAAAAACTTAAGGGATAGTTGATGAATGAAGATCTAATGAAGATATTTTTTATCATAAAAATGATAAACATCATTGAAATGAAATCATGTGAAATTTTCACATATAAACATTCATCAACTCACTCATCACTTGTGATAAACAGAAGCTAAAGCATGTTTACTTGACGTGTGAACCAATGAGGTTCATTCTCGTGTTACGCAGCACGTTTGAGCTTCAGCAAGAACCAATGAGGTTCATTCTCGTGTAACGCAGCACGTTTGAGCTTCAGCAAGAACCAATGAGGTTCATTCTCGTGTTACGCAGCACGTTTGAACTTCAGCAAGAACCAATGAGGTTAATTCTCGTGTTACGCAGCACGTTTGAGCTTCAGCAAGAACCAATGAGGTTCATTCTCGTGTTACGCAGCACGTTTGAACTTCAGCAAGAACCAATGAGGTTCATTCTCGTGTTACGCAGCACGTTTGAACTTCAGCAAGAACCAATGAGGTTAATTCTCGTGTTACGCAGCACGTTTGAGCTTCAGCAAGAACCAATGAAGTTCATTCTCGTGTTACGCAGCATGTTTGAGCTTCAGCAAGAACCAATGAGGTTCATTCTCGTGTTACGCAGCATGTTTGAGCTTCAGCAAGAACCAATGAGGTTAATTCTCGTGTTACGCAGCACGTTTGAGCTTCAGCAAGAACCAATGAGGTTAATTCTCGTGTTACGCAGCATGTTTGAGCTTCAGCAAGAACCAATGAGGTTCATTCTCGTGTTACGCAGCACGTTTGAGCTTCAGCAAGAACCAATGAGGTTCATTCTCGTGTTACGCAGCACGTTTGAACTTCAGCAAGAACCAATGAGGTTAATTCTCGTGTTACACAGCACGTTTGAGCTTCAGCAAGAACCAATGAGGTTCATTCTCGTGTTACGCAGCATGTTTGAGCTTCAGCAAGAACCAATGAGGTTCATTCTCGTGTTACGCAGCACGTTTGAACTTCAGCAAGAACCAATGAGGTTCATTCTCGTGTTACGCAGCACGTTTGAGCTTCAGCAAGAACCAATGAGGTTCATTCTCGTGTTACGCAGCACGTTTGAACTTCAGCAAGAACCAATGAGGTTCATTCTCGTGTTACACAGCACGTTTGAACTTCAGCAAGAACCAATGAGGTTAATTCTCGTGTTACGCAGCACGTTTGAGCTTCAGCAAGAACCAATGAAGTTCATTCTCGTGTTACGCAGCATGGTTGAGCTTCAGCAAGAACCAATGAGGTTCATTCTCGTGTTACGCAGCACGTTTGAGCTTCAGCAAGAACCAATGAGGTTAATTCTCGTGTTACGCAGCACGTTTGAGCTTCAGCAAGAACCAATGAGGTTCATTCTCGTGTTACGCAGCACGTTTGAACTTCAGCAAGAACCAATGAGGTTCATTCTCGTGTTACACAGCACGTTTGAACTTCAGCAAGAACCAATGAGGTTAATTCTCGTGTTACACAGCACGTTTGAGCTTCAGCAAGAACCAATGAAGTTCATTCTCGTGTTACGCAGCATGTTTGAGCTTCAGCAAGAACCAATGAGGTTCATTCTCGTGTTACGCAGCACGTTTGAACTTCAGCAAGAACCAATGAGGTTCATTCTCGTGTTACACAGCACGTTTGAACTTCAGCAAGAACCAATGAGGTTAATTCTCGTGTTACGCAGCACGTTTGAGCTTCAGCAAGAACCAATGAAGTTCATTCTCGTGTTACACAGCACGTTTGAGCTTCAGCAAGAACCAATGAAGTTCATTCTCGTGTTACGCAGCATGTTTGAGCTTCAGCAAGAACCAATGAGGTTCATTCTCGTGTTACGCAGCACGTTTGAACTTCAGCAAGAACCAATGAGGTTCATTCTCGTGTTACACAGCACGTTTGAACTTCAACAAGAACCAATGAGGTTCATTCTCGTGTTACGCAGCACGTTTGAGCTTCAGCAAGAACCAATGAGGTTCATTCTCGTGTTACACAGCACGTTTGAACTTCAACAAGAACCAATGAGGTTCATTCTCGTGTTACGCAGCACGTTTGAGCTTCAGCAAGAACCAATGAAGTTCATTCTCGTGTTACGCAGCACGTTTGAACTTCAGCAAGAACCAATGAGGTTCATTCTCGTGTTACACAGCACGTTTGAACTTCAACAAGAACCAATGAGGTTCATTCTCGTGTTACGCAGCACGTTTGAGCTTCAGCAAGAACCAATGAGGTTCATTCTCGTGTTACACAGCACGTTTGAACTTCAACAAGAACCAATGAGGTTCATTCTCGTGTTACGCAGCACGTTTGAACTTCAACAAGAACCAATGAGGTTCATTCTCGTGTTACACAGCACGTTTGAACTTCAACAAGAACCAATGAGGTTCATTCTCGTGTTACACAGCACGTTTGAACTTCAACAAGAACCAATGAGGTTCATTCTCGTGTTACGCAGCACGTTTGAGCTTCAACAAGAACCAATGAGGTTCATTTTCTTTCCATATAACAGATATATATAGTATAAATACTATGGCATACTCCTATGGCCCATATTGGTCTTGTAGAAAGCATAATGCTACTTTCTGGAAACCTGACAACAACAAAAAATCTGTTACATATAAACACACAACTTCACTTTCAGTTGACTCATGTTTTTAATGTGTTTTGATTTAGTTTAAGTATGAAGATACAAACCAAATATGAATTTAAATTCATGGGCTTCATTGCCATTAATTTTGATGATCTCAATATTAAAATCATGATATCAAAAAGCCAATAGTTTCAAGAGCAGTCAGTTGTACAAAATCATTTTTTCTGTTTTTTCTTGTTCTTTTTGGGCATTACATTGTCAATCGCTCCCTCCTCTTCATCCTGTTCTCTCCTTTTCTTTTTATCTGAAACTTTAGAGTCCGTATTCTCAATTTCTACCGTTTTATGTTTATCTGTATGAACCTCAGATGTTTTTTTCTTCCCTTTTTTGGGCACCTCTTCTTCAGTGGCACCATCCGTTACTGTAGGGGCGCTGCACATTTCAGCCCCATCCTCCTCCCTCTCCTCTCGTTTCCTCTTGCTCTTGTTCTTTTTCTTTTTCTGTGGGTAACTAGGCTCTTCAACACTCCCTCCTGTTACTGAGGTCAGAGCATCTTCCTCTATCTTTTCCACTGTGCCATCTTGATCCCTCTCCCTGTCCTTTTTCTTCCTTTTCTTCTTTTTGGACTGTTCCATATCACTGGTGTTTGGGGAGTCCTCCATGGAGGCAGATGTAGCCAGTGGAGATGGTGTGTTGCTGCTGACGGCTGGGTCACATGTTCCGTGAGCCTTCTTGATCTTGGCCATCCGCTGGGCAAAGTACTCTTGCATGGTCAGTGTGCTGGTCACTGTATTTAGTTGCTCCTCTGGGTTTGGATTAGGTACTGTGTCACTGTCTTCTTCTCGCTCTTCCTGAGAGTCAGGTCCACTGCTTCCCTGAATGAAAGAAATGGGCAAATATGAGAGATATGAGATAAATATGAGTATCTATCTATCTTTTTCAAATATTAATAAAATATAAAAATTATTGAAACAAACTGTACACAAATTATTATAATTTATTGTAATGAAAAATGACTTAATGCCTAATACAAAACACACACACACATATTTATTTATTTATTTATTTATTTATTTATTTATTTATTTATTTATTTATTTATTTATTTATTTATTTATTTATGTATGTATGTATGTATGTATGTATGTATGTATGTATGTATGTATGTATGTATAATTATGTGATAATATAGTATATGATATTTTTACTGTATAAAAACTAGGGGTGGTGAAAAAAATCGATTATTGATTAATCGCGAGTATGTTATGGACGAGTATGAATCGATTATTAAATTTTCAAAAATCGATTTTTTATTAAAAAAAAATAAATAAAAAAATAAAAATCCACTCTGCCTGCATTTAGAGCATGTTATGTTATGAGAGGCGAATCACAACTACTTCAGAAAACCCAGCACAATATAGGAACTACCAGGCAGTGACGTATGTGTACGCTGAAATAAAAAGTATTTCACCTCAGAAAAACGGACGTTCCTGTCCTGTCAGCCGTTACTGTACTCATAGCGCACACTCTTCAGTTGCACGCGCAAATGCGGAGGCGCGCGCCGTGTATCGCTTCACTGTATATAAAGTGCAAAGGAAACTACGAGCATGCAACGTTGTTACGTTGTAAATTAGTAAGTCATGAAATAAAAGTAAAATACCAATAAATCACGTTACTGGTACGTCGTGTGTTAGCTGAGAAGGATTTGCATGCAGGTATGATTTTCATTCTATTCACCAGGAGCAGTTTCCATGTTTCATTAACAGTTCTTGTTAGTATTGTGTATTCACCATGGTAACTGTCGTTTCAATATTAACCCCAAAATGCCACTTTATTTTCACTTTGTGTTATTTTTTATATTTGTAAAATACTGTGGTGGCTCATACCAACATTGTATTAACAAAAGCTAGTTTGGGACTGCTATTTAATATCTTTAGCTGAACACCTTGTCTTTCTAGAAGAAAATTGTCCAGTTTCTACAGTATGTTGGTTCTGATCTACTTCCTAAAGGAAATAAGCCTTTCATTTATTTGTTATTGTTTAGTTCAACTTGATGAGTCACAACACAATGTGATGTATTCATTTCTGTGTTCTACAGAACATAAGCTACATACAAATAATTCTGAAGTTATAACTACATGACACAGAAAGTGCTTTGAGTTGTTACTCAATAAAAGAGTTAAGTAATTCAGCAGCTGACTTTTTTTAATACTGCAATCACTTTGTAGTGTATTTTCGTTTACTGTTGTGAACTGGAAAATCAATAATCGCTAATCGAGAATCGTTAATAATCGAAAATCGACTGTAATCGAATCGGGACTTCAATAATCGTAATCGAATCAAATCGGGAAATCAGACAGATTAACCACCCCTAATAAAAACTGTATAATACAATTATAATGTATATTGTTATTTTGGGGTGACGAGACACTTGGCTCACGAGACAAGACAAGATTGGTTTCACGAGAACAAGGCAATATTTTTGAACAGTATTTTTAAGAAATCCTCAATGACAAAATTCATGACTACAAAAATTATCTGCAGGTGCATTTTGAAATGTTTTAACTAATCATCTTGTAATGAATGTCATTTCCGTTCTACTTTCTGAGTATGAATTATCAAATGCATTGAAAGACAAAAATCAACAAGCACTATAAAAGGTTTTGCCACAAACTCAACTGACTGGCTTCTCTCCTGTATGATGAGTCTCTTCAGACCTTACTGTACATGAATTATGAGCTTCCAAAACTTCTGATTGAGGCTGTGTGTGACCTCCTTTCTACAAATTATAATACAGCATAAATAAAAATAACAAGTTTTTTTTCTTAGTCTTAAGTGCAAACAATAAGTGCAACCATAATCAAAGTACTGTTCTCAATATTCAAAGTGCAAACAGAGACCAAAAGAGAGACCAGAGTTAAGAGGTGCACACTGCACAGCCCATCCCAAGATTGGTTTGATATTGGGAGAAAGACTACTGTATGTAGCCTGTTTTTGCGCGCATCAGAGAACTTGCGTTTTACTTTCGCGATCGCACATACTCTGTGTATAGGGAGCGGTGGTACATTTATCAGACGCTTACCCCTTATTAACACTGCACACATCTTCGGAGCATTACGGCTCCGACGCAGCTACCGGAGCTGATCGCGGCCACTCTAGTCAATGCTTGTGTTTATACCATCCAGGCCGCAGCACGTTTCAGAAGCAGCTCTCTGACCTAGGCTAGGCTCTGTTGCGCAACGAATCATCCACCATGGTCTTGTCATTCATCTCATCTTACTCTGGTCATGTGATCAGTGATTCTGAATCTATGCTAGTTTCACCCTCAAACCCCATCATGGCAATATATGTTGCGAGATCTCGTGGCACGAGTTATTAAATTTTGTAAAAATAACAGTAATATTCTAAAGATCAGACAAAGAATGCAATGTGCAAGTGGAACAAACTGATGAAATGATCGCATCAAGCAGTGAGGGGGTGACTTGTCAGTCAGGAAGGAACAGGACAACCCACTTCAATTAATTTAAAAGTAACATGATGTACACACCCATGTACGTGTCACATTAACTGTTGTCAATCAAACTCCTGTCATGCTGAGACTTGTCCCAAGTATCTCATGACAACACAGAACTGCGTATGAAGTATCTGCTTAGAGACATTTACAAAAAACTCTTAGCTTCATTTTTAGAGAATTTTTTTTAATGTCTAAAGAGAAATACATTTCCTCTCAATCTATCAAGAATTCGATTCTGTTAATTCCTTCATATTTTGTATGTTGTATAATATTCACCAGCACATCTATAAAGAAGAAACAGTTTAAAAGGAGGCGTATCTCCAGGTCACTGTGTAAATGGCTGGATTAAACAACTGATTCTTGAAAAACTTGTCTGATGAGTGAGAGTTTTCTAGCATAACACAGCTTAATCACGACAGGCAAACGATAGCAAGACATAGTGACTATGTTGAAAGACCACAGAGGAACATTTTAGATTAAACTGTCGTCCTCCAATACTTTATCACGGTGACTCTCTCTCCCATTCGTCTTCATTTTGCTAATGGCCTCCTCAATGCATAATGATTTGCAGTGAAGAATACCCACTCTGAAGCCTGCGCTAAACCACGCCGGTGCTGTACATTACGCCAGAGACGGTGGTGAAAACGGCATTTTTCAAAAGATGTATGGAGGGACCGGATAAAAAAAGAAAAACTGTTTGCAAAGGTTTTGTATAGCAAAGAAACAACAAAATACATATGGACTACCTACAATTCTAAAGAGGTTAAAAGCATTCTATATACAGAGAGTGAAAAATGGCAAAACATTACAATAATAATTATAACTATTGTTATTATCATATTGTTATATGAATTTTTAAAAGACACGACGTAACAGAAGTAATGCAACCGTCGCCATTGGCTAGTAATTATTTTATTTCACTTGCCAGACTTTGTTCTTGCATTCCATGTAAAATGTAAATGTAAAAAGTCTGTAATAAAATAAGGAACAAATGAAGAAACAAGCAATAACTAGAACAAAGATACAAATTAAAAAGTCCTTTCAGGTAGATCTGACAGTAGTTCGATACAGATTAGGTACAAAAATGTAATCAAGTAAACAAATGTAAATAACACTGCGTAGTCTTCACTGTATGCATTAAAAATAGATTAATCCTTATTAAATTTACAAAAGTTATTCAGTCAAGAGCAGTGAGACTGCAGTTCTTTTGTTGTTTGATTAACATTAAAAACAAGGACAGCAGCGGGAATATTAGGCTGTCATTTCAAGACAATACACAGATCCAATATACTGATAATGTTGCACATTTGTTGTCTTTCTCGACTGGTTACGTTTACTTAAGACATAACCGACTATGTTTACTAAGATACTAGCCAAGACAGACATCATCAAAACTCCCTTATCTAAAACATCCATTTTAGGGGCCTAATTTATAAATATGAGGATATAATGTCAACATGAACAAGATAGTTTTGGAAATGTTCCTATGAAGACGGTGTGTAATCACCATGGGAAAATCTCAGAGTAAAACTGCCTTTCATAACTGTTTTAATTTTCGATTTTGTGATTATTTTAATTCATTTCTGTGTAAAGGACTTTGAATTGCCATAGTGTATGAAATGTGCTATATAAATAAACTTGCCTTGCCTATGAATGATTTATAAAACATCTGTATGCACAAAAATGGTTCATAAATGCATCTCTCCGTATAAAATCGTAGTTCATCCTAAATTCAAGCGTCAACCTACAGAATGCCCACAAATATCTCTATGGTTCAAAATAAATACAGCACTCATTGTAATTGCAAGGAAATTATTATTATTATTATATTACTATTTTTATGAAATCATGCGATTTAATTAATTTCAGTGATGTAATTATTAAAGGGGTGGTATAATGCTCTTTTCACAAGATGTCAAATAAGTCTCTGTTGTCTCCAGAGTGTGTATGTGAAGTTTTAGCTCAAAATACCCCACAGATATTTTTATATAGCATGTTAAAATTGTCCATTTTTGAGGGTGAGCAAAAACGCACCGTTTTGTGTCTGTTCCTTTAAATGCAAATGAGCTGCTGCTCCCAGCACAGAGGGCGGAGCTTGAAGAGCTTGAACTCACATAGACATGCACTGAAAATTTAAAAAACTTGTAGCCTTTTATGTTCAAATCAGATTGAGACAACGATGGAGACAAGACTCAAGAAGTGACAACATGTAGAATGCAACAGGACGTTTCTGAATGGTTAGTTGATGAATTTATGTAGCTTATGTGTAGTTATCTTCTAGTCATTGATTAGCATATTCTGTCTTGATAATCTACAAATCGCATTCAGGGGGCGGGGTTTATGTAAATTTTAGGGTTGGTGATGTTACTAACCCTGAAGGAATGTCGTGTAGTCCCTACCAGCTGTTTGTTGTAGTCCTTAAAAAGTGATTTCTTTAAAAGCAAATATCTCCCTTTGCTTTGAACTTTGAGCATTATAACTTTGCAGATGTTGTTCATTCTCAAACAGCAACATTACAGACTAACTAAAGTTAAAAAAGTGAAATCATAATCAACCACCCCTTTAAAATGCAGTTAAAATGTTGCTTATTTGCAAAATGCATTTTACGATTGCCTATTTATTTTTACATTTTCATTTTAAAAAAGTTCAGGATTGCTAGAAAGGTACAGGCAGATGAGTTTTCATCAGGGTTGGAGCTAAACTCTGCAGGACAGTGGTCATCGTGACTACAAGTCGCTACCACAGGCTCTTCAAAAGTTGGAAGTCACCCAGAGGGAGACTGGAGAACTGCAGATGTAGGCTCATTAAAACAGAAGTCTCACTTTTCCCTCCCAAAAAAATAAATAAAATAAAATCTATATTTCTGGTTTAAGGGGACCAAAAGTGGTCATCAGAGGAGATGTGGCTGACAGCATGTAGCAGGGACTTAGAGAAACGACTGGGGGGCATTTTGGAGCCAACTGTGAAATTACTCTCCGGAGAGAAAGAACGAGGGAGGAGGAGAAGGAGAAGAGGAAGAGAGATGGAGCGAGTGGGGAAATCCTCTTCATCGGAGAGGTGGCGAGAGTGTGTGTGTGTGTGTGTGTGTGTGGTGCGACGTCTCACCGCCTGGGGACCTCCATTAGGCTTATCTCTCTAATGTGCCGAGAGAAGTGCTGCTGGTAGCATTCCCTCAACAGTGCTGAGCACGGATTGGGTTATACCACACACATGCAAGCACATACGTGCAGACGCACACAAACAAACAAGCCAGCAGGAAGGCTGACATGGAGATAACGCAAGTCCAGGTTTCATGACTCTGCTTGGACGTCCTAATGAGGGTGTAAACAACAAAAATGGCCCCCGTATGTTCTCAGACACTCTCTGGCTTCTTCTGCCTCCACATTCCCCTCGTTCTTTCTCTCCTCCTGGCAGATGGGAGGCCCCAGGAAGAGGATGCGTTCCCCGAACTGTGTGCAGCGTTCAGATAAGGGCCCTGCAGCAGGAGCTACGGGCTCTTTCCTGCTCCGGCTGGAGGGGTGGGGGCGGTGCGGCAGTGGGGCTGGACTTGGAAGGGGGCGTCGGGACATTCAAAAGGCCGCGATGAGGAAACCGTAGAACAAGACATCGCCGCTGACGCCAACACATTGCAGCAGACAGTCTATAGCAGCCAGGGACGGTGAAAAAAAAATTTTCTTTGTCAAAATGCCTCCGGAATGTGTTTCACAAACCCAAATCGTGACACACTCTTGGATTTGCTGCTGAAAACTGCAACTAATTTGTCCCACTCTGTGCTATGTCAGAGAGTCCCTAATTTATAATACAAAAGTAATATTCCTCCCAGCATAGAGACACGGCACTCTGACTACGCTAGTTTAGCACTGCAAATGCTGCGTCAGCAATGAGAACTTCTAGTGTCCAGGGATTAAAGACTGCAATATGGTACAATAATACTGTGCTATATATAAAGTTATGATTATTTCTAGTACAGATATTTTGTAATTCTCTTACAATAATCCCAGCTGAGGATGTTAGACCATCAAACAATACATGAAGTTAAACATAAATAGTGTGGACATGCAGTACAAGCAGGGTATAGGAAAGTTCACAATTTGTTAGTATTTGTTAGTGCTATCATTATAAAATCTTTAAGTCTTTAAGTCTTGCAAACCAGACTTAAAATTGTCATATTTTTGCAATTATAATCCCCGTTTTGCTTATTTAGATAATCTTTGAAAACTTTTAAAAAAGTACATGATTGTGCCAGACTAAATGAATAACTGATTCAGCTCTTGGTGTAGCATCAAATGTAGAAAACTGAATTAAATTTAAGCATGGTGAAAAGCTGGAGTTGAATGATCAATCAATCTTCATTCAGGGGATTTATTTCCCCCCAAAAGACATCAGCACTGTTTTTTCTCTTATCCCCCCGATTTTTGAGGATGGAAGCATTTGAGGATAATTTACTCCCCTTTGAGGGCTCCAAGTTAAACTATATTCTAAACAAAATGGATCACAGCCCATTACGCTCGCAGGCCGATGGATAATATCGAGACGATATTGGGAAGAGGGCTGATTGTGCGAGCGGGTTCTCATTGTCCTGCCACTATTATAAATTTGGTGGTGGCCTGGGCTTATGGATCGGGACCCAGATTACCCAGCTGTCCCTCCCTGATGAGGGGAAAGGACCCGCCGCGCCATCCTTCATACCATTCACGTAGGCGGACAGAAAAACAGGTGGCACCCACGCAATACAGAGCTTTGCATGGTTTAATGAGCATTTTAACATGTATCATGATATAATACATTATGTGAATGTAATGTAACGAAGTAGAACAAAGCAAATAGTTCAATTACAAGCCATCCTTTGATCCATGTCTAAGTACTTTAAATGTATGCTTGGCATAATTCTTTAACAAGGCAGCACTATAAATCGTGCATACAAAACTTTAGACAACTTGCTAATTTAAAAAAATATATATTTAAATGTTGCATAAAATGGCTTCATAGCAGTGGATGAAAAGTTGAAATACAAATTGATGGACACAAACAAGCACATTGCTGCTTATAATAATAATAATAATAATAATTGTATTAATATTGATATTATAAAACCAGATATACAAAGACATTTTTTTTAGATTGCATGATGTGTGTTAATTTGGTATAATAATAAATACAGTTGTATTAATATTGATATGGCCATTATTATTATTAGTATTATTATTATTATTATTACTACTACACATACACAAAATGCATTTTTTTTAAGTTGCATGATGTGTTACATTGTTATAATAATAATAAAATTATTAATATTATAAATAACATAATTACTTAATACAATTTTAATTTACAAAAGGCAACAAGAAATAAATTCTTTAAATATTATCATCATCATCATCATACCAGATATACACGAAAGACATTCTTTTAGGTTGCATGATGTATGTTATTATTATTATTATTATTATAATATTGCAAATAATTCTATAATTATTAATACAATTTAAATGTACAACAGGCAACATAAAACAATGTATATAAAATAAAAACAAAACCCTGAAACGGAATGAATATGGTAAATGAAGGTGTAAGTGATGAAGAGGCATTTGAATAACAAAGACGTAGACCTAATGCAAACAGTAAGCCAGCGTGATGCAGACCTCTCCACCAACCCTAGACTTCATTACTTATGAGTAACAAATGGCGACAACACACTGCATAGGGCATCATCACTAAACTCTGCTTGCTTTACAATGTAAAGTGCTTGCCTTTCCGTGCCCTCCAAGGAGCTGATGTGTCAGCCCCAAGATGGAGGACACACCATTTATTCTCTGCCCTGCGGTGATTTATTAGATTAAACTGGCGGTGATTAAATGCAAGCCGAGACCCATGAAAACAGCAGTGGTGGTGGCTCTCAGGAGCGTCGGGTGGTTAGCTTCCTCTGTTCGTACTGTAATCACCATGCCAGGGCAGCCCTGCCTGGGCCAACAATGACTGCTAAAGTTGGACACTTCAGTTACCCTTTTTAGTTAATGCCGTTTTTATTTTCACACTAATTTGTACATGTCCGTGGGTTGGCATGGGCGTAAAGCCAGTTGCCGGAGGGTATGTTGCAAGCAGTCATTTCGGTCCGTTTCTTTATTATTCTGTAGCCCTGTCAACAGCGTAAGGGAGGCTGCGCTTTTGTTTGAGGCAATTAGATGTTATCTGAGAACATATTAGGGCTCTCCTGCTTCCAAACAAACATGCCTTTGAACACCGGCGTCGGTTAACGCATTAGTTGAGAAGTTAAACATGCTGGACCACATGGTTGCAACGTGCCAGTTTGCACTGCTGTATGGTCCTGACTGA
This sequence comes from Rutilus rutilus, assembly GCF_951802725.1. Lineage (NCBI taxonomy): Eukaryota > Metazoa > Chordata > Actinopteri > Cypriniformes > Leuciscidae > Rutilus > Rutilus rutilus. The sequence goes on along the minus strand of NC_140220.1, from coordinate 25,996,938 downwards.
GCACAAATCTTCTAGTCATAATATGCAGTCCTATTGTGGGCTTGTGCAATTTATTGTGCAATAATGTGTTTAAAGCTTTTCACTTTTTTTTTTTTTGCATTTTGCTACTTTAATGAGAGAAAAGACAGAGGACAGAAAATTATAGGGATCTCTTTTGAACTTTGTTCATCAAAGTATGAGAAATGTATCAGTTTCCACAAATATTAGGCAGCACAAATGTTTTCCATATTGATAAGAAATGTTTCTTGAGCAGCAAATCAGCATATTAGAATGATTTCTGAAGGATCACGTGACACTGAAGACTCAGCTTTGACCAAAAGGATAAATTACATTTTAAAATATATTAAAATAAAGAAATAGTTCATTTAAATATTTCACAGTATTGCTGTTTTTACTGTACTTTCTGATCAAATAAATGCAGCCTTGGAGAATAAGACACTTCTTTCAAACCAATTAAAAAAATATTTCCAACCGCAAACTTTTCGAATTTTTATAAATTCTAATATATAAATTGTACTTGAATATTTAATGATCTTATGAAGTAATGATTTGAGTTTTCAAAAATATATGTATATAAACTATTATTGTTATTGCTGATGTTTTATTATTATTATTATTAATTGGTTATGCATAACTTTCAGCAAACATTATCTGTATACAAATATTACATTTGCTAGCAAATAAATGTTGAATGGGACTTTATAGTCAGTAGTGACCTCTCCAAAGCTCTCATCAATATCGTATAATTTCCAAAAGTTATCATTTGTGTAATCATATATTAAATGTGGATAAAACTCAGCGGTTTTGTTATGGGAGCTCCATCAGCCTGCTGGCATATTTGGATCTCAACTTTTGCATCCTCAGCAGCATTTCAGTATTCAACTCCGCCCACCAGCCGACTCCCATGCGGCCAATGACATCGCTGCCTCTCGCCCCTTCACCACATCTGCCAAATGGTGCAGCCTCTCCTCCTCATTTGGTGAGGTGGCGGCATCGGGGGAACGGGCGAGTCAACTGGCTGGCGATCCTTCATGAGGACGGGCGTGGGCTGATTCAGAACAGCTACAGGTACCACCCTCTAGCCTGAGGGCTTTGTGTTAGAGCTGCCGTGGGAGTGGGAGAGGCCACAGGGGGTCACGCCAACCCCTGGAAACACAGAGCGAGGAGATGCCTGACCAGAACCATGGAGACAACCACAGACGCGAACCGTCTTTTCGCTTACTTACAAGAAATCCCAGTTCATTACAGTCATCATTTAAAAAAATTAAATAAAATGTTTGTGTACTTACATATGTAGTATATTTACATTTGTGTAGGAAGAGTGTAGTAAAAAGGTATAGATGTAATATTTGCTTAAAGTTATGCATAACCATTTCCTAACAACAATAATAATAATAATAATAATAATAATAATAATAATAATAAACAAAAAAAGCAACAATAATAATAAATTGGGAAGATATTTTAATGTTTTCTTTTTATGTTTTTTAATTGTGAAATACAATTTAAAATAATTTTCTATTTTAATATATTCAAATATAATTTATTCCTGTGATGGCAAAGCTGAATTTTCATAATTGTGTGGAAACTGCTACATTTATTTCAAGATTCTTTGATGAATAGAAAGTTCAAAAGAACAGCATTCCTTTGAACTGGAAATATTTCGAAAACATTGTAAATGTCTTTGTCTCTTGTGATCAATAAAATTTTTAGAAGTAATTTCTTTAAAAAAAAAAAAAAAAATTATCTTACTGAGCACAAACTTTTCAACGGTAGTGTATATATTCTAAAAAAAATGGATTTTAAGCAAGGGACTTGCAGCAACAGGTAGCAATGCATCTCTTTTAGGCTAAATTAAATAGCAGAGGCACAAATAACTGATAAAAAAAAAAAAGAAATGATCATTTAAAAATCACAAGAAATATCAAATTTATCATTGGATTTTCAAACTGAAAGTCTATTGTTTGCAGTTTCAAATTGAACAATCTGGGGCACGATAATATTGAAACTAAAACTTCAATGTGGACATTATGCTGAATAGACAATATTTATGGAGTAATTTAAAGGGCGCAGACCAAATCAGACGATTGTCTGAAATGCATTCCACACACACACAGATGGAGTTTCACACGAAATATATAAGTGTAGGCCTTAGCGATCCACCATTGACGCAAAGAGCAGTGGTAAAAAATGACTAAGTTTCACTGATGTATGAAGCAGGAGGGAGTCCATTTATCAGCGGGCCCTCAGCGGTCGCCTGCTCGGGTCCCTCAAGTCACAGGCCGCGACGCTCCCCTTTTGACTGATTAATTAGCCAATCACAGGACATTTTTCACCAGCAGCAGGAGGGTTTATTTCAGCTAATGCTGGGGCCTCGCAAACCGAGCCACGTTCAAGCAAACTCGGCTCTTTCCTTTGGGCCTGCCGGAGTGGAGGGGGCTACGCAAGGGCCGAGGGAGATAAATCACACCCACTCCTCATGACTCCGTACACACTAGCCTACAGCCTAACTAAGGCCCCCGAGAAGAGAACGAGCCAACGACAGAGAAAGGGATGGGGAGGGAACGAAATAAGAGAGACATCAAGAATAAATACTGAAAGCTAAAAATACGAAAAGAAATGTGATCAAGTAAAGACAACGGTTGTGAGAAAGGCACAAAAGTAAAAAAAATGATAAAAAAAAAAGCCAAAAGCACTAGTTGTGAACATTGCTCTCCCTGCCACTGAGACTTTCCCACATCATTCAGAGCAAAAGGCAGTGATGGATGGCAGCGCGGCCTCCAGACAGCGGTCTGTTCGGACACTGCCGGCTCTCCAACATGTTCGTGACGGCCGTCCGTTATAGCAGTGGTTCTCAACCAGGGGGCCTCAGCAAATTTCCAAAGAGTTGAAATTATTTTGAAATAAGACAAAACAAGATTAAAGATGAGTTAAACCGCATGATTCCTACTTTAATTAGTTAAACAACTTAAACAACTGTTGATTTATTCCTTTTTAATTATGAACAAGGATTCCCACTGTCTTGGAAAACCTGGATATAGGAGGACATTTTAAAATTATAGTGTCCATCACAATCTGTCAAAAAGTTGGCAACTGGATTTTGACAAAGATGGAGAGCAATTTGGTTGCTATCCATTTTTGTTGAACTTTCTCAGAGATGTGATGTTTCCAAGACCTTGAGACATTAAGAAGTGCCTAATTCATATACAGTGAGGAAAATAAGTATTTGAACACCCTGCTATTTTGCAAGTTCTCCCACTTGGAAATCATGGAGGGGTCTAAAATTGTCATCGTAGGTGCATGTCCACTGTGAGACATAATCTAAAAAAAAAATCCAGAAATCACAATTTATGATTTTTTTAACTATTTATTTGTATGATACAGCTGCAAATAAGTATTTGAACACCTGTCTATCAGCTAGAATTCTGACCCTCAAAGACCTGTTAGTCTGCCTTTAAAATGTCCACCTCCACTCCATTTATTATCCTAAATTAGATGCACCTGTTTGAGGTCGTTAGCTGCATAAAGACACCTGTCCACCCCATACAATCAGCAAGAATCCAACTACTAACATGGCCAAGACCAAAGAGCTGTCCAAAGACACTAGAGACAAAATTGTACACCTCCACAAGGCTGGAAAGGGCTACGGGGAAATTGCCAAGCAGCTTGGTGAAAAAAGGTCCACTGTTGGAGCAATCATTAAAAAAATGGAAGAAGCTAAACATGACTGTCAATCTCCCTCGGACTGGGGCTCCATGCAAGATCTCACCTCGTGGGGTCTCAATGATCCTAAGAAAGGTGAGAAATCAGCCCAGAACTACACGGGAGGAGCTGGTCAATGACCTGAAAAGAGCTGGGACCACCGTTTCCAAGGTTACTGTTGGTAATACACTAAGACGTCATGGTTTGAAATCATGCATGGCACGGAAGGTTCCCCTGCTTAAACCAGCACATGTCAAGGCCCGTCTTAAGTTTGCCAATGACCATTTGGATGATCCAGAGGAGTCATGGGAGAAAGTCATGTGGTCAGATGAGACCAAAATAGAACTTTTTGGTCATAATTCCACTAAACGTGTTTGGAGGAAGAAGAATGATGAGTACCATCCCAAGAACACCATCCCTACTGTGAAGCATGGGGGTGGTAGCATCATGCTTTGGGGGTGTTTTTCTGCACATGGGACAGGGCGACTGCATTGTATTAAGGAGAGGATGACCGGGGCCATGTATTGCGAGATTTTGGGGAACAACCTCCTTCCCTCAGTTAGAGCATTGAAGATGGGTCGAGGCTGGGTCTTCCAACATGACAATGACCCGAAGCACACAGCCAGGATAACCAAGGAGTGGCTCTGTAAGAAGCATATCAAGGTTCTGGCGTGGCCTAGCCAGTCTCCAGACCTAAACCCAATAGAGAATCTTTGGAGGGAGCTCAAACTCCGTGTTTCTCAGCGACAGCCCAGAAACCTGACTGATCTAGAGAAGATCTGTATGGAGGTGTGGGCCAAAATCCCTCCTGCAGTGTGTTCAAACCTGGTGAAAAACTACAGGAAACGTTTGACCTCTGTAATTGTAAACAAAGGCTACTGTACCAAATATTAACATTGATTTTCTCAGGTGTTCAAATACTTATTTGCAGCTGTATCATACAAATAAATAGTTAAAAAAATCATACATTGTGATTTCTGGATTTTTTTTTTTTTGATTATGTCTCTCACAGTGGACATGCACCTACGATGACAATTTCAGCCCCCTCCATGATTTCTAAGTGGGAGAACTTGCAAAATAGCAGGGTGTTCAAATACTTATTTTCCTCACTGTATATAAAAAAAAACAAAAAAAAAAACAAAAAAAAAAACACAACACTACAACAAAATACAATTGCGTAACAGTTTTTTAAATCAAGGTAATGAGATCAGGGGCGAATTGGAACGACCTCCAATGTGTGTGTCCGAGAACACTGTGACAAGAGATAAGGGACTTACAGGAAGCTCTGAGAGAGGGGAGGAAAACCCCTGGTGCAAGAGGTGGTAGTGAGGGCTGCCAAGACACAGAAGCAGTGAGATCGGACCTTTGCATAGACACTAACTGTGATGCACTTAAAACCTGCAAGGTGACACCGCTCGGTCACGAAAACTGTATTAAACAGGTTTATAATCACCTTCACGGTCCCATTGTGAACCCAGGATGCATCTATGACCTGAGGCAAAAATCTTCCACAGGCTGTATCACCGCACAAGCACACAATGCACACAAACAACGCCCCCTCATTGGCTTCCTATGCAGGCCTAACTGCCCCCCGTTTACAGGGCTCGCCACCAGCCCTTCGCCACACGGCCTCCTGGGATGCCATTGTGAGCCTGTTCAGATTGGTTTTCAATCCGGTCAATGAAGTCCCTCCAGACTAGGACAATAACAAACTGCAACAAAACGATTAGCGGAAGAAAAAATGAAAAAAAATAAAATAAAAAATAACACTTCCAAATTCAAGCAAAGCATGAGCTGCTGCTATTGTGTTGCTTTCTCAGTAAAGAGGCAGTTCGGCGGGGGCTTCAGACCTGCAGCACATACATTAGATGCACTTGGAATTGCTATGTCACGAACACTGAGGTAAACATTGACAACCAAGAGGGAAAGGTCAAGAAAAAACAGAAAAAAAACCAACTGGGATTTAATGTGAAAACTAAATGGCACCTGAAAGATATAAAATTGCTTAATTTACTATATATTTTTTCCAATAACCAATATCTTACTGGAAAAGTACAATATATTACTTAAAAAAAAAAAAAATAATAATCTAAATGACCTCTGTTCAGACTCCCTCATTTCATCTATTCAGTTTATAACAACCCAAGTATGTCGCAAGAATGTGTTATTCCATACACAACTGGCACTAAGCAACAAGATCACTAAAAAATAAAAACAACGTAACCAACTCTTTATGAAAGACATTTGAGCAATTACCTGTTTGATCAGTTTGTTACACAGGAATGAATTTACTTACACTTCCTTCAAGGCAACACTGTTTTTCCTTTTTGCTCTCAATTAAGTTAACTGGAACAGCTTATTGTATATTTTAACTTTGTTTGTAAATTTTCTACACTGTAAAAAAGCTGCTGCCTTAAAGTACAAACAACTTGGATGTTTAATTCATTTCAACTTAAATTATATTAAACTGACTTTAAAAAGAGGAGTTGACTCTTGTATAACTTATCAAAATAAATTAACTTATTCAACTTTTGTCATATGTTGTCATAACTTACTGATCATATAATGTGTGTACTTAAGATGTTTAAGATTAAATTGCATTTGAAAACCTCCCATTTACATTGTTAGAATTTTTTTAATTAGAAACGGGCAAATTAACATTCATCATTTATTCGCATTCTGAATTGTGGTATGAGAAAACACCAAAATAACCAACTGTTTTACACTGTGTGCGAATCAACATAACAACTCTGTCTTTGCACAGCAGCCAGAAAACGAGACACGTGCCGAGTGTCATGACAACAGCAAAGCTGCTCTGATGCGACATTTCATTTACGAGCCAAAGCTTAAAACCTAAGATTACCTAAAACTATTCTTCTGCTGCCTTGCAAGCGCTGCCGTTTCTTTGTGGAAATACAAATCCCACTAAGAACTAAAAATCACAAAAAATTCAGTAAAGTATTTACATCACAACAAAAATGAGCAAATGACGTGTCCACTTGCAAAATAATAAGTGGCGAAATAATTACAATTCCAAATTTAAGGTGGACGTCCAAAGGAAATACAAACACAAAAAGGGCTGGTGGAGCCACCTTCAAACTGAATCCAAACTATTAGAGCCGTGTAAGCCAAAAAGTCTACTCAATAATCCCTTCAACCAAACTTCGTCAAACCAAGTTTCGAGGGTTTGAAGGGATCATCAGTAATTCTGTTTTTTACTTCTATCACTGCCTCCTGTACCTGGGAGATGATGGGGAAATGCAGTTTGATCGTGCCCACCAGCACATCATCAGAAATACACTACCTGTGATTTGACCACAGAGGTGGCTGACAGGACTATGGGGTGAAAGAGGAGCGAGCGGGTGCAAATCCTTTAAGGGGATTTCAGCGGGATCCCTGCCTACAGTGGCTCGCGTGTGGAGTCAGACTGCACACTATGACACGGCTCATTATCAGCCTGCAGCTTGCTGCGAGCGGGTGACGTGAAAGCAGAGGTCAGCGGTGCTTACAGGTGGGCTGGACCGTAAGGTGACATGCAACCTGCTGCAATAGCTTTGCCACATCTCAATATTCTTCTCATGTTTTATGTAACACTTCAAATGTCAGCTCAACATAGACTATATATATATATATATATATATATATATATATATATATATATATATATACTTAAATAGAGAGTAACTATAAATAGTAACCTAACCTTGTTTTCTTTCTTTTGTTTTTGTAATGTCTGCTACAGACTGTGCGATTTCTGCAATCCTATAAGATCATTACAAATAACACTGTACACATGGATCTTATAAACTTGGGTATGACATGTATGTAGACTGTACGATGATGACACCTATTGAATCATAGGCTAAGACGCAAGTTAGAATAGAAGAATAAAACATCTGCATGCGCTAGTGGTAAACAAATAGAGCGAGATGAATTGCACTTTAGCAATTGTGAATTTTTTTTATAATTTAAATTAAAAAAAGGAAGCGAAAGAGGAGAATATGGACGAGGTCATGGCTAGGGAAAAGAGGCCAACTAGGCATGCCAATTTTGCAAATTGAGTTTGGGCTAAGTAGTTTTAAGTTTTAGCGTAATTTCAAGTTGATCAATACACCATTTCATGTTGCATTTGAAGATTCCAGTTTAGGCAGGGCCTAAAATGAACACTCTCCATGCGCCAAATGAGAGTAAAAATCGGCGTTGGCGAGTATATGAAACGGTGTTAATTGCCAGTTGGCCGGTAACATTTTTATAAATTCTAACAATGCAAAATTGTGAGAACATGAACGACGCTCAGGACAGATGACAGGACAGTGCTGCATTTTCACAAAAGATTAAGCCTCAAATTTTTCATATTGATGACATGCTCAAGACGCGACAGGGAACTCAATTTGTTTCTCGCGTGCTGTGTAGGAAGTATTCTGTGCGCAGACATCCGAAGCGTCCAGAATTCAGTGCACGATTACTGAACTAAGCTCTTCATATAGACATTGTTGACTTTACTCTTTTTTTTTTATTCAAAGCGAACAACGCGTTTCGCATATAGCGTCCTCAGGTTCCCTCACTGAGCGAACCTGAGGACTCTATATGCGAAACGTGTTGTTCGCTTTGAATAAAATAAAAAAGTAAAGTCAACAGTGTGCGGTAGAGTGGTCTTCTTTTTGTCATTTAAATCCGTTCCTGCTATCCACCTGCACCTACCAGGCTGTGCATGGACCTTGGTTTGAATTCATATAGACATATTCAAACAAATTTAGTCAAAATGTACATCTTACAACATAACTGGTTATGGCTTAAGTGAACGTAAACAGTTGAGAAATAAAACGTGTATCAGTATATTGGATCTGTGCGTCAGGTCTTAAAGTGACAGCAGCCTTATAGTCCTGCTGCTGTGCTTTTAATGTTAAACAAACAACAAAAGACAAAGAACAACCACTCATTGCTCTTGACTGAATAACTTTTGTACTTTAATAAGGATTAATCTGTTTCACGGCTGGTAAAAAAATATCTATGGCCGGTAGATTTTCTTAAGTCACCGGCCATTGTCAGGTGTGACAAAGTTAGTTTTAGGCCCTGGTTTTAAGGTTTCTGGCTTTGCATTGTCATGGCAACATAGTAAAATTGGATATAACTTTACAAAGAAAAGTTAGTATTTAAAAAAAATTGTCCCATACACTTCAATTGTAAGTGTTTCACTGTAAAAGGAAGATCACACTGTCCATACGGGCAGCTCACACAGAAATCACTTTCAAATTAAACAGCTTTCTGTTGGTCAACGCAGCGGAAGAGTGGTCTTATTTTTGTCATTTAAATCCGGTTAAATCAAGATTATGCTTATACTTATATAAAAAAAATAATAATAATAGATGTGTCGCCAAGTTACACAGCTTACCTCATCTTGCCTCATCTTGGCCTCTTGTTAAATCAAGGGTTAAATCAAGATTATGCTTATAGTTGTATTGAACCTGGAATATTGTTGTACGACATTTTAAAATATAAAATAATAAAAAAAAAAGAGATGTGTCGCCAAGTTACACAGCTTACCTCATCTTGGCTTCTTGTTTCTTGTTTCGATCGTTTCCCAAAAATACAAGCCAGGTCTGTTTTGCTGCGACTGGACAGGTCCTTTCCTGTGAGAAAAGGTTAAAAACATGAAGACTTTTTATAGATCTTTGACATTATTCCACACAATAGAGCATGAGAGTTCTGTTTTATTGTGAGGGCAGTGGAGTTCATTTCAACCTGTGCTTCTGTCAAACTATCATCCGCTACCAAACACATTTTAAAAAGACATTATCGAACATTACTTTCCGATTTAGAAAGAGAAACGTGTTAATGCATTTCACGAACATCTGGAGAGATGAAGGGGAAAGGTTTCCGGTCGTAACTTGTTGACAAATGGATATTTTTCTAGTGCCGTTCAACTGTGTAAACTATTGATTTAAATGGATAAGGGTCACAGGACAGTTTTGAACTCCTGCCGAGAGGAAAGGTTTAAAGGTAAAAAAAGGGCACGTTGCATGGTCGCAGGGGATGAAACGGCTGAGGAAAAACAAACGGTGCAGGACCGACCCCACCTCACACCTCCCGTTTTCCAGCAGCTCAAAGGCTCCAGGAGTGCCTGGGCGCCCGTCTCAGCCGCGAGTCCTGTTCGTACAGCTGCATCCTCTTCCTCCAAGCAGCTCCTGATAACACTCGCTTATTTATTGCTCTAGGGTCTTTTTCAGCGTGGCTTTCAAAGGGGAGACCTTGCCTTCAAGTAACCAAGGTATCCTGTAAGCAGTCTAAACAAAAGGCCAGGCCGAACAAGCTTTCCACTGATCACAGTGGACATCAAGTGGAGCCCAAAAATGACCTTTTTACTTTTGGAAAAGAGATCTATCAACTAACAAAGGTTAGTTTTGGGTGTAACTACAAGTGCCACAGAAAACCTTTAAAGGATTAACGCAACCAAAAATGAACATTTGAATCATGTACTGATTTTTCTTCCCCCATTCAATTTAAATGAATGAGAAACTGGAGATTTCAAGCTTCAAAAATGAAGCAAACAAACCATAAAAGTATCATAAAACCAGTTCATGACGACTCGTGCGTTATTCCGGGTTTTCATAAGTCATATGATAGCTTTGAGTGAGAAACAAACAGAAATTCAAGCCATTATTCACTGAAAATCTTCCCCTCCAGTGAGCTGTAAACTGCTGTGACCAAATCATTGAATCAGTTGAGTTGAACTCAAAAATTCGAAATGATTCAATACATCAGAGAGTTAAATGAAAGAACAGATAGCTGCCATTCATGAATCATTCAAGTTGGTTTTCTGAACTGAATCAACCAATTCTTCTTGATTCTTCACTCCTTATTCTTATTGTAAATCTGGGGACGTATACACAAAACATCTTAACTCGCCAATTTAGGAAAAACTCTTAAAAATAATGGGCGTGTCAGTCCTAATTTTAGGACTCCTATTTTTGCTCTAAGAGTATTTCACAAAACATTAAAAAAATGGCTGTTGCAGGCAATTCGCCTAAACAATCCGCCCAAAGACACAGTAAACCAATAGGCGATAGATCCTTGGGTGCTAAGCCTTTTCTTCATAAATGCAATAAATGTTTTAATTTATAAAGTTTAATCTATGATGACATGACATAAAAGGTTCATTTATGTACAGGCAAAATGAATGATGGAGGATAAAACATCGCCGTCAAGTTGAAAATAACGTCCTATAGTCTGTGCTAATAGCCTTGTGGGCAGCCCGGGTGACCCGAGTTCGAGTACCAGGTCCTGGACCTCACAAGGCGTATGCTGCACTTTTTGTGTCATTTTAGAAATTGACAGCCATTCATTTACTGCGATTATATTGAAAGCAGTATAAAATAAAATATACATTTTTATTTAAAAACAAAATGCTTTAAAGTGTCTGAAAGCCATCGACGAGAGGCAGTATAGTCTACAAGTGCACATGAGGTTGTGAAATCCTGTTGGGAGCAAGGTCACTGTTGAGATGGCAACGAATGTGATGGAACTCTGGCCAAACCAGATTAGCAATCACAGAGGCTTTTTTGGATCAACTTGCTAATCTGACAAGCAAGATACTAATTGACTGCCTCATAAGACACCTACATAAGTTCTAAGCTTGTCAGTTGCAAATAAAAGAACAAAGACAGAGGCTTTTCTGGAACAGGAAGTGAAGGTGGCAAAAAAAGATCAGGGGGTGTTCTTTGAACTGCTTGAGCAGGAAATAGTAATGATGAAAATATATAAATATATAAATAAATGATATGCAATGGTTTGTTTCTCAAAAGAAATCAGGTTAATTGTTAACGAAGGGGTCCCAAATTGTTTCGTTCATCTGTGTAACAGCTTGACCCACTCAGATGATGAAGTGCTTGCAGTTCAGCTCACATCAAAAAATGCTGGATCAGTTGATAAATGGGCAGCCAATTAAATCTGGGTTACTGGTTTACGCTGCTTGTGTCTGAGATGGGCGCTGGAGACGCTGGTGCCTTTCTCCTGTTCTGAAAGCCATCAATCTTTGAAACAAGCTACCTCCATCCTGTCTAGAGTGGGGCTCAGCTTGATTCCATACTAAAGGATCAGTCCAAAACCAAAATAAAAATGACATTGAAAGAAATATATGCAGTTGTACCATAATTACACACTGCACATTTATATCCTGACAAAAGATAATCGACACTAAGAGGATGTTCAACACCAAGAGACCACTATACAATACATTTAAGGTTGCTAATATTACAGTCAAACATTTGGACAATGTCTCATTCTTTATTACATATATATATATATATATATATATATATATATATATATATATATATAATAGTGAAGTAATCTACATAAGTCAACATTTGAAGTGAATCAAAAAAAGTTCAAAGTTGTCCTAAGACAAGAACTGGTATTGTTCAAAAATTCATGTATAACTTTGATGAAAGGTTTTGATCCACTTCAAATGTTGACCACTGTAAACTATGAATTTAAAGTATTGGAATTATTTATTTGAATTAAAAGTAGTAAAATCTTCAAAAGAACAACATTTTCATAACTTACCATTCAAAAGTTTGGGGACAGTAAGAATAAAGAAATACTTTTTTTAGGACACATTTATTTGATCAAAAGTGACAGTAAAGACACTTATAATGTTAGAAAATATTTCTATTAATTCAAATGAATGCTGTACTTTTGAACTTTCTATTCATCAAAGAACCCTGAAAATTTGTTAGCATTTTTTCCATACAAATATTATGTTTTCAATATTAATGGTTTTCAACATTGATAATAAATGTTTATTGAGCATCAAATCAGCATATTAGAATGATTTCTGAAGGATGATGTGACACTGAAGACTGGATTAATGATGCTAAAAATTCAGCTTTGATCACAGGAATAAATTACATTTTAAGATATATTCAAACAGAAAAGTTATTTTAAATTGTAATATTTCAATATTATTGTTTTTACTGGATTTTTGATCAAATAAATGCAGCCTTTTTGAACATACCATTGTGAATGGTATTTATTTAGGCAATTTAGATTTAATACTAGTATTTAAGCATCTAGGTCAAAAGATTTTGTCCACTTTTTATCATGATGGTATTGTGGTATTTTAGAGTTTAATGGTCTCCAGACTAACTGAAGTATTACATTTACAAAAAAAAAAAAACACACAAAAAAACGAGTGTAACACCTTTAAACATTAGACATAACTTATCTCTGTTAAATCCATTAAAGGCCTTAACCTGGCAGCGGCTTTGGTGGGGCATACCCGGGAAACGTACAAAGGGTGAGGTCTTCTATGGGTTCCAGATCAACTAATATCAGCAAAAGGTGATCCAAGGCCTCCACAGAGGACATGGGCGAAACCCCAACGCGCTGGCACAACGAGACAATTGCCATGACAACAAACCACAAATCCATTAGCAGTTGTAACAACCAGTGTCATGTTTGTCATTTCAAAGACGGTTAGACGTCCTAGTTCCACTTTCAGGCACAGCAACTTAAATCTCAAACAGACTGTTACGGATCAAATTACTGACATTAATACACATTCAGAGAATAGTCTTCTCCTGAGAATTCATTTATCAATAAATACATTTAAGCAGAATCCCATTGCAATATTTTTACTATTAAAGGGATAGTCCACCCAAAAATAAATTCTGATATTAATGTCGTTCCAAACCTGTATGCATTTCTTTCTTCTGCAAAACACAAAAAAGGATATTTTGAAAAATGCTCAGAAACAAAAACAGCTTCGGTCCCCATTGGCTTACATTGTATTTTTCTTTTACAAATAAACAGGTTTGGAATGACATGAGGGTAAGGAAATACTGACAGAATGTTTATTTTTGGGTGGGCTATCTCTTTAACCTCTGAATGGTGATGCTTTTACAATAGGATGTCAATCACACCAAGAATAGGAAAAAATATTTTTTACTAATGAGCTTGAGTGATGCTTTTTCACTTCAGGAAGACACAAAATGAGACTTATGGAGGCAGAGGTCAACACCACCAATCAGAGTAGAGCTGAGGTCATGGACATGAGGTTAGTGAGGTAGCCCAATTGCCTCGGGGTGTCGTGATGAGGTTGTGTGTGAGAAGTCTCATTCTGTCTCATGAGACATGAGACCCATCCACTGAAAGTACGATCTTCCTCCTTGTAGTTAAACAAAGGCTTTAAACAGAGACAACGGCGGCCGGCAACAACAACATTGTTCTGGATGCGGTGTTATCTGTGGGACTCATCAGGTGCTGATTGAGGCCATTTTGAGTAGTAAGTGCACTGGCCTGTGCTCCTCACAGGAAACAGGAAGTCAAGCTTAGGAGCGGTATGTTACGGTGTCCTCTCAGGTGATAAGAGACGTCGAGTTTTTCCCCAACATTCCTGACATCTTTTATAAACATCCATCATGGAAAATGAGACAAGGTCTAAAAATACTACCCTTAAAAGTGTCACAGCATCATGAATATTTAGACCCGAGGCCAAATAAATTTCCCACTCATAGAGACCACCAACAAACATCAGGCCGCCTTGCTCACCATGCTGGGAAGGATGTGAGCCATTCAGCAGAGGTCAACACTAAGTGACAAAACATTCAGGGAGATTGTTCAGCTGCCTGATCAAACTCAGGTTACTTGTTTGTCTACATGATTGTCAGAAAACATGGAGCTTCATAAAGTGACTCCCTGTACTAGGGGCGGCACAGGCTGCTGGTTAAGCTGACCGCCAACTCGATCATGCTGATCTACTGCAGCAGTGACCCGTGAGCTTGTACTACACATGCCAAAGCATACAAAGTTCAGCTAATGAACACAGGAAGTGATGGAAGGGGGGCTTTATTTATAAAGGAAATTGAAAAATAATACAAAAAAAAAAAACTGGCTCGGCTGCATGAATGTTTTTCAAATTAACACGTTATGTAGGTTATTTAAAAACCACCTTTCACCACCAGACTTAAATAGACAAACCTGACTATGTAGGGACTCAAGTCATCTCTTTACAAACAGATCAATCACCAAATATAGCCCCACAAATAAAACAGATAAATAACGACAATTAAATACAGAACAACTTCTTTTTTTTTATAAAATTGTATGAATAAAACTATTGATTCTACAGCAGTGGTTCTCAACTCCCAAGATGACTTAAAATTATTTTAAGACAAAACAAGCATTAATATTAATATAAATTATTTAAAGAACCAGAATTCCCACTGTCTTGATACTAGAGCTGCACAATATATCGAAATATCGCAAATGTATATATTTCACGATATGCATATCGCAACAGCTTGTAGTAACTGGGGTCATGACCAAAAGACAAAGAGAAAATCACTCGCTGCTCTTGGCTTAATAACTTTTGCAGCTTTAATAAGAATCAGTATATATTTAATTCATACAGTGAAGACTAAGCAGTGTTTTATTTTTTACATCTGATTATTCGGTTTCTGTTGTTAAATAAACCTAATGTAGGCCTACCTGAAACCCTAAACCCTGTGGTTTACACTGATGTTAAAATAACATCTCTTATGCTACTGTAAAACACTGCTGTTCACTTTCAGAAGTTGTAGGGATGTTTTCTTGTCAAAAAGAATGTGAAACACAAGTAGGTTATATAATTTAAAATATATTTTAAAGATAATTTGTTTATTTTACACACTTTAAGCATTATCGTATCGCATATCGAATATCGCATTTCGCATTTTTCTTAAATATCGTGAAGCCCTACTTGATACCCTGGTTATGTAAGGAAACCAACCTTTAAGTGTGATTGTTTTTATCCCTGGAAAATCCTGTAATGCTTTAATATATTTTATCAGGCACAAACTGTAAGAAAAAAAAAAACCTTTAAATTATTTTTATTATTATTATTATTCTTTAAAAAAAATCAGAACATCACAAAGTAACTGGAAAAGTAAAGGGGCCTTTGACTATTGCTGTGGATAATTGGCCTTGGAGTCAAAAAGGTTGAGAACCACTGTTGTAGAGCAAAGTTCGCTCAAAATAAAGTCCTGTTGCATAATGTCAGATTTGCAAGACGACAGTGAATGGCTCACCTTTAGTGAATTTCATGTAATGGACCCTTTTCTTTGAGGTCTTTGATTTCTCTTCCAAACTAAATCCTTGCTCCTGTGTGGGATCTGAAAGTACACAGAAAGGTTCAAATAAAATAAAAATTGCATCACACAATGTTTTTAACATAAGACTAATGTAACAGACATGAAAACCATATAACATAGTCCATGTCATTTCAACATCACAATAGCACCACCTATTGGAAGTTAAGGAGAATTAAAGCATTTCAAAACTACTTTTTACACAAGTGGTGTTTTGTCTCTGATGTTCAAAATTCTGCTTACTGTCAGTGTGGTTCTGTCCATGGCAGTTGTTAAGCTCAGCAAGGAGTTGATTAAAATCGTCCTGGTGGGCAATCCAGTTGTCCTAACAAAAGGAAGATTGATGTGACAAAAAAAAAAAAAAGAAAAAAAAAAAAAACACAACGCAAAATACAGTAGCTCAAAGAGAAAGAAATAGGAATGGTTTCTCACCTCGTTGTTTACAGAAGTGCCCAGACCCAGTTTGTTGTTCTTGGCTTTAACCTTAATGTTTTCTGTAGACCCCTGTTCACTCCTGCCAAGACCCTGCCATGCAAACAAACCAGGAAAAACGTGAGCACACACAAATAAGACTATTAGAAGAACCATTACATTTCCACACAAGCAAGACATGCGTTGTATCTGAAATCACATATACAGTAGGTACTACATTTGGTTTGAAACTTACTTCACAACCATTAAAAAAGTCTGTTCTATAAAGTATGTTCTATATAGTATGAACGCGTGTATAAATTAAATTCGGACTTACTACATCTGTAAATACTACAATGTTGTCATTGTCATGTGGCCTATGGCTAAGTACTGCCATTCACAAATCCGCTCCCATGGCTTCAGGTATAGTAAAGTCACCATTGGATGCGCACTTCAGAAACTTGTCGCAAGTAGTAAGTGATCCGGGTACCTTTTTATGAATACAGACATACTACTCATCTCACATACTATTTTACACCTATTATATAGTATGGAAGTAGGCATATTCTGAGTTTTTTTTTTTCTTTTCTTTTTTTTTTCTGTTCACTGATTTTCTCCATGAATTCCAGCTCATCCAACAAACACAAGTAAAACAAGAGCAAAGTCATTTCAGCTGATCACATTCCATTCTGAAATGGAAATGGGGGGGGGGGGGGGTACTTTAAAGGGGTGGTATAAGGCCCTTTTCACAAGATGTAAAATAAATATCTGATGTCCCCAGAGTGTGTATGTGAAGTTTTAGCTCAAAATACCCCACAGATATTTTTATATAGCATGTTAAAGTTGTCACTTTTAAAGGGTGAGCAAAAACGCACCGTTTTTTTGTCTGCCCCTTTAAATGCAAATGAGCTGCTGCTCCCGGCACAGGGGGCGGAGCTACAACAACTTGTGTCCTTTTACCTCAGCACTAAAACTTTTAGCCTTTTATTTTCAAACCGGAGTCAGACAAAGATGGAGAGGCTCGAGAAGAAGTGACAACATGTAGACAACATTTCTGAATGGTTTGATGATGAATTTATGTAGCTTATGTGTAGTTATCATCTAGTCATTGATTAGCATAATGTCTTGATAATCTATAAATCATGTTCCGGGGGGCGGAGTTTATGTAAATTTGAGGGTTTGTGATGTCACTAAACCCAGAGGAATGTTGTATAGTCACTACCAGCCATTTGTTGTAATCCTTAAAAAGCGATATCTTTAAAATAAAATATCTCCCTTTGCTTTGAACTTTGAGCATCGTAACTTTGCAGATGTTGTTTATGCTCAAACAGCAACATTACAGACTAACTAAAGTTAGAAAAGTGAAATCATAATCAACCACCCTTTTTAAGATTTGACCCTTTGATTCAGTTAGCTGGTACTATCTCTATAAGGTTTTACACAAATGTGGCCTTCACAAAATTATAATCAGAAGCATGCAAGCACTTTGATACACCGACTGCAAAAAAAGCCTTTATTGTATGACGAAGGCCTGTTTGGGCTGATACGTGTTGGTGGTTTTTAAGATGTAGCCCTGTCTTACAATACACGCTTTTTACCTGTCTAAGTATGCAAGTGCCTGGATGTGGATTTTCTTGTTCTACAACAGGACCCCACCAAGCATTTTTGATATTTTGTTCCCCCTCTGGAGCACCCATAGTTTTGTTTGTGTGTGCCAAATGCACCCCTGGTTGAGTTATGTTCATTTTCAAAATAATGACTTCAATGAAAAATGCTTGAGTTTATTTCAGATGGAATTTAATTAGGCCACACGGTCTCTCCCTGGATGTGCATAGTAACTATTTCTACCTTTATTTTATTCTATTTACTATTTATTTTTATTACTGTAAAAAGGAAAAAGTACTTTGAAACAATTTAACAAATCTGGATTACAATTTACATTTAAAACACATTAAGCAATTGTCTTCATAGTGTGAATTATAAAAAAAAAAATGTATACTATATTTTAAACAATGCCAGCCCACAATGCTTTCACTGGCCCCATCACAAATATAAATAAATGAATAATTCAAATTGAACTTTTTTATTTGTTTATTTGGTTTATTAGACGATCATAAATTGCTATGTTAATTTAACTCTCCATCTATGTCAGCCAGCTAGATAATGTTGCCATGGCAAGCTGTTTGTATATAAACAGAATTGAAAGGTGTTCAAGAACACAAGTACTCATAACACATGTAGGAATTGTGGGTGGGTTGGTTGATATATATATATATATATATATAAAATTATAATGGCCTTTAATATTCATCACAGACATTTGACGTATGGTTGTATTAGTGTGTTACTTAAGTTCAGGCCATTATACCTTTCCTTTGGCCCAGCCCATTCGTTCCAGCATCTTCTGTCCAAATTTAGACTCATCGTTGCTCCACGTGGTGTTTTGGGGGTCCGCTGCCCATTTCTGTTTACGACGTGCTAATAAAATACAAAAATTATGATATAAGTGTACAAAAAAAATAAGCGACTACAATAATAGCAGATTTCGTTTCATGTTCTATCAGAAATATGTTCATGTTTCAATCTTTTTATTTTATTTTTATGAATGTCAAAGGGTTTCGTGTCTATGAGGTAGGCCTACAGTATAAAGCGGAATTATTTTTAAAGTATTTGACAACTCATGATTCGCCCTGTGATATCATAGGGCCAAGGTGGCTAGCCTGCTAGCAAACATACTAAACAACGTGGAAGAATGCAAGAATAACTTTAATATACGATATTCTTCCAAATCAAAAGCACATCCCTAATTCAATTTTACAAAACCGACAAGTAATGTTTTCAAAAACACATACAACTATCCTAGAATACATTCCAAATTGTAAACTCACGTTCGGCAAGCATGGACATCTTGAGGGGTCCTTGAACACATGGAGGAACAGGCAGGTTGTCCTATTTGTGCCTGATTTAAAAAAGCTCATTTCTGTCGTCTCAAACATTATTATATGATGTATAATTATTCAAAAAACACAACAAACTATATCATGCACGTGCATTTAGATTATTTACGAAATTAGTAGCCGTCATATCATCGTATTTTAACACTTTTGTAACAGTAGATGGCGTAAGTGGGTTAACTGCTCAGAATAATTTTTAGGAAAAAACAAAACATTTAATTACAATAACTGCTTAAGGAACTCATGTGAGCTTTTACTAATTTATTTGCGTTTCTTTGACGATAGTGTATTTTTATAACAATGGTAGCTAATATTAAGATCTTAAAATAAACATTTTTACTTTAGTAACTGCACCTGGTAAACTCTGGTTTCCATGGTACATCATTGGAAGGCCTGGCCAAAGTTGCTTAGATGATATGCTGTTTTTAAAGCTAATTATGATGACAGTAATATCAATGTAAAGATTAAGTAAAAGCCTATAAATGAAAATCCCCATACAGTATGTGTATGTACTGTGTTAATGTGGTCCTTATGAACAAAGTTTCCAGTGAAAAAATGTTTTTACTGAGCTTTCCCACAATGACTGTCACTCTCTAATGTCTCTAAGCATAGAGCTGAAGATTAAGTGATTACCATAGCAGCCAATGCAGGTATATCAGATTTTGAGGACACTGTCTGAATAACAAACAGATACAATTTCATTACTTACAAAATTACACTGTGGACAGTCAGTCCCAAAGATCAGATTTAAAAACTAAATCAAATGTATGTGCAATGTTAGCAAAATATCTTGCACTTGTAATGTACTCCATATCTTAAAAAGTATTTTTTTAACCTGTACTTAAGATAAAAATTTGGAGATAGAATAATATTAATTACATAAAAGGCCACTTAAAGAGATCATTAAAATGTTCAATGGGCTTATCTTGGCTTAATTTTAAAGAACCCTTGCCAAAAAGGTTCTTCGCTGTAAAAAAAGAAAATAAATTGCTGCCTTGTAGGCTACAATCAACTTGGATGTTTAAATCATTTCAACTTAAATTACATTAAACTGACTTTTTAAAAAAAAATAACTGAATCTTGTATAACTTATAAAAAAAGAGCAATTGAGAATTGCTTAATTCTGATGAGTTAAAGCAATGTAACAACATGTGTTGTCATAACTTCTATTTTTTTAACATTGTATATAGAAGGAGCTGCTTTATGAGCTGTTTAGTCAAATTTAATCAAAATAAAAAAATGATTAAAATAATGTTTATTCATTAAACCTAAACCAGTCCAAGATCCGTAATGTCTTTGTTTTTCTCCACTCTGGTGCTAAAAGTATTTTTCTGTTTCACAGTCCAGTTGCTGTTTGCAAGACTCCAATTATTTGTGCTTTGCATAACTATACTTTTTATACATTATCTATTTGTTAGAGATAAAATATATAATCCGCCATAAATATAATGTCATGAGCCTGTAATTACCTCCAAATGTATTGTGGTCTCTAATTATTGGGTTTGTTTCAGTTTTAGACTCAAGATATAATAATTACCAGATAATCCAGAAAGAAAAAGACAAGAATGACTGCAGATGGGCATTGTTTCTGAAAATGAGCTGAATATAAATAAACTACGGATTATTTACTTACTTTCATTTAATGACAGATTGAAATATAGTTGGATATGTTAAGGAAAACATAGCTGTTAAAGGTAAAACTCTTTAAAGAAATACATTGTTACAAGGCTGAAATTTCTTGATCCATTTAGGACAACACAAACGGTCATTTCCCTGCAATGGGAAGCATGTGATTATGGAGGTGATCTTTATCTTGAGGTTGAAGAGTTCATCCGCTGTCTGTGGTGATATACAGTGAAAGAAGAAGAGTCTGGGTGATTAATGTTACCTGCTACTGCTGATGTCTTATTGAATTCCCATCTCGGTACGCTGCACAACCGCAGAGGTGCAAGTCACAGATCGAATTGCCATTAGTAATCAGTCAGAACTGTGGCAAAAAGGGATGTACTGGAGCATATTTCAATATTTATCTGAAAATACTACGTTAACTAAATACATGCACTTTGGTGCCCCATTGCTTTTTAAAATTAGTGGCACAAATCATGTTGTTTTTTTGTGATAACTAGCTAGATAAAATATTATCTAACATACAATTAACCTATTATGAAAAGTAGCTATTTTTTTAACAATTGTTTATTTAAAAAATGTTTAATAATCAAGTAAATAATCTATATTAGTATCTTAGTTAATAATCTTCCACTTTTCACATTTTTACACAGATTGTAACTTGACTGGAAGTTATAGTAAAAAAAAGAAATGAAGACAATTTTTACATTTTGTCTATTTAATTTTGATGTTTGACAAAGTTTAGCAACAATCCCCTATTCGTGGAAAGTGTCAGTAAAGAGCAGTAAAACATGTTTGTTTATTCATTCATCAGACCACCGCAATATGGAAGTCCTTATATGGTTGTTGTCCGTTTCCATAGCAACCGGTTACCCTGTGGCAGCTGCAACCCGTTTATATACTGTCTATGGCTGCAACACAGAGTTTTTTGGCACTCCCCTGTTTAAGGAACCAACCAGGTGGAGGAATGTTTATATACTGATCTTCATTTAGCACAGACAGATTGCCAGCTCTGATATTCAATATTCATCCAGCATGTTGACAGACCCTTGCATTGGTTGACAGGAGACATGAGGAGGTGTGTCGACACGATCAATGGTTACACAACATGACACACATTAAAGGGTTAGTTCACCCAAAAATGAAAATTCTGTCAGTAATTACCATGGTAATTACTCACCCTCATGTTGTTCCAACCCCGTAAGACTTTAGTTCATCTTCAGGACACACACACACAAAAAGAAAAGAATAAAAAGTATTCTCGTCGCTTGATAAACTTATGGTTCACTGTAGTCTCTCAGATTTAATCAAAAATATCTTAATTTGTGCTCTGAAGATGAACGAAAGACTTATGACATTTGAATTTCATTGCTCAGTTCTGGGAAACACAACGAGGGTTTCTTGAATTAGGTGTGCCAGAATACCTGAGAGAACGAGTGGGAGGAGCTTATGCTGTCATATGGTGCCATGCAAATGAGTGTTATGTGATGTTTGCATGACATTTAGATTATGGTAAACATTGCTGTTAATAATTTAGAATAAAATGGATAGCTGGATGTTTACAGCAATAATAGGATGTGAAAGTTGGAAGGTTATACAGTGCAAACCCAACTGCCTGTACAAAAGTCTTACATCATGTGCCTAACGTGATTTATGCATGCATTTTGCGGAATAACATTGTTCAGGTTGTGCTGCTGCTCTGCGTGACTGAGCACATGATTATTATGACCCTCTGTTATAGCTACATATGACAATTTATCTGTTCAATAAAGTAACTGACTCACCTGTTGAGCAATAAAAACTTTTCTCTTTTTACGGATATGACGAGACACACGGGCGAGTAACGTATGTACGCAATTTCCCGCGCAAACCATCCGGAAATATTTTGGAAGAAGGATTGATGACTTATTACATTATTTAAAATAAATGTACATAATGTACCTTTAAATAAATTTTACTCAGAATTAAAAGTGCCTTGTTATAAAATGTTTTATTGTTTATTAGAATTATTTATTTATAAAAAAAATTAATAGACATTGTTACACAATTTGTCTCTTGGCTGCATTTATCGAGTTCAGCCATTTAATTCTGTTACCCAAATTATTGTAAGACAAATGAAGAAAAAAAAGATCAAATGAGATTTGAATCTACTTGTTCCTAAACTATATCCAGTTTTACAGCTTAATATAAGCTAAATTTGCAACCCTATATCATACATTTTTATTATTATGTTTTTAACTTTATACATTTATTATCTTATGTTTGAAAATAACTTCTTTTTTTTCTATTTAATTGTTTGATGATTATTTAATGCATATTGCTGTCAAAACCACTCAAATCATTCATATTTGTCTATATAAATTTTTTTATAATAATGGCTGCTATTATTATAATTAAATTTGATTTACCTTAATACTATATAGGGCTAGGTGACACCAACAAAAGTAACTTTATCAGTTATAACTATATCAGTTATCTTAAATGTAACAACTACATTTTCACTTTTTCCATTGGCTGGAGTTTGGTGGTCAAGTAGAGGTTATGTTTGTTTTAAGGCATACCTCATACCAGTGAGGATTCCAGACAATGTGATGTGTGACAACCTCTACATTCTACAACGTTATGAAATTATGGAAAGTTATGAAATTATGGAAATACGTATTTTGAAACATTGTTATTGAACAAAGGATTTATAATTATATCAGATACAGAAAGAAGTCAAATAGACCTGTTGCAACCACTTACAGTAAATTAATAGCCTACTTTTGTTACAACATTATTAGAAATTAAATCAGTGTAAGTGTAAACCTGTCTGTGGACATTACTTTATGTCACACCATCGCTCACATTGTGCAACAGTGCAGACAAACAACATTATGTGTTCACATTTCACATGATCATATTTTACATGAGATACAATTTCATTTGGAAGAACTGCTGACAGTTAAAATGGTCCTCAACTGAAACTCGGCTAGAGCATAACTCTCATATTACAGACGGCAAAGTTCTTTGCCAAGCAACGATACGATGCAGTCTTTTTTTTTTTTTTTTACATTTTTGCAGTGTTCATGCTAGAGACAAAAAGAAAACTTAAAATAATCTTTTGTCAGTCAGCATTGCCAAGTGCTTACATAACCCTGTTTATCATATAACTACCGCCCTATTATTGCCCCACTTTATGAAAGAATGGTAAATCTTTTGTTACTGCATCTACTGTACAAACAGACATTACATAACTTGCTTTCAAAGTGTACACTTGCAATCTAAATAAAAAGGAGACTCAGTCTAAAGGCACTAAAATATTTACGTGGCACGACTCAATCAAAACATGCAAAGGCAACAGGCCGCGGAGATAACTTAGGGAGATTAGTCTTAAGTCAATGCATTATGTGCTAATCACCTTGAACAGAAGCAACAAGACATGCAATGCGGATGTGCATTAATGAACAGGTCTCGTCTTGTGCAGTCAGTATCGCTGCGAGAGACTGCCATCAAAAAGTTGGATCATATTTCCCACAGAGTTATAAATAAAACGTTTGACTGGCAGGATAGTCAGCCGAGTAATACTTAACAAGCACAGATGAACTGTGAAAAAAATGATACACAACTCATGAAAGACAATGTTAAAGATAAAAAAGCTTTATTGACACAAGTTTTGTGATCATAAGAACAAAAAAATGTGGATGCAAAGCTTAACTAAAAAATAATAATTTAATTTCGTTTCCCAGTCTCCCCTTCTTACGGGATAATATATTCGCTGTGGGAAAACAATTATGGGCAAATGCAAGATATGAGAGAAATTGCATTTAACAAAAAGCAACTTTATTAGAGTGGAGCAAGACCGAAACTTGCGATTTACTTGTGAGCAGTCTGAATAAATAGATAGTGCACAAGAGAGGGAAAGCAACCAAGAGGGCTATGATAACATCATTTATCAAGACAACCCCCACTTTCCCTGAGGACCTTCATTTGAGTCCCACCCTGTTAAAACCACAGAATCTTTGTCTGTTTATTTTAGAATGGGCAGCAACTGCCGTTACAATTCCTATTAGTTTTATTCCCATTACTCCGAACACAGCCATCAGCCTTTTTCCTCATATATTATGTTCTTCTTCAAAGGTAAAGTAAAATGATTCATCTTAAATAGAACAAAAAAGAGAGAAAAGAAACTCAGAAAGAGAGTAGAATTTGGGAAGCTACGTTTTAGGAGCTGCAACGTTCATTTTTGGATTTTCATGTCTGTTTGGTTTATTTTGCCTGGAGACATAATTGATCCTTTCTCACTAAATGCAAAGCACTTAAGGACACGTCGGGTTTAAACCCATTCCTTTTCCAACATTTAGCTTTTAAAATACCTTCGCGTCTCTGATGGTTTTCCCCTCTGACTAGAAAAGAGACCTGACCTCTTTGTATAATCTGCATTTAATCTGCAATTACACATACATAGCCTGTGCTAGTCTATACAGATGACACAAAAGAGAACAGGAATATGACTATTTACAGACCATGGATCTCTCTTCTGCATCACTATAAATCTTTATAATATGTACATATTTTCATTGTCCATGAGCAGACTCAGTTGGCCTGAGCGATGCGGGAGTCTGAGCCGATGAAGTTGAGCATCGTCTGGACCAACTCTGGCAGATCGTAGTCGTGCTTCCAGCCCCAGTCATTGCGGGCGTTGGAATCATCAAAGTTCATGGGCCAGCTGTCAGCTATGTAGACAAAAACAAGATCACACAATATTTTGCACCATTTATTTGACAAAAATGTTTGATGATGCGTCTGAGAGTAGATTTATTGGCTCATACCTATAGCCTGTCGTACAGAGTCAATCTCATATGTGACCTGAAGGTCAGGAAGCTGTTTCTGGACCTCATTTGCGAGTTCCTCTGGAGTGAAGCTCATGGCGTTGATGTTGTAGGTGCGCATACTGAGCGTTTCCGTTGGCGCCTCCATCACCTCCAGCGTGGCCCGCAAACAGTCATCAATGTACATCATGGGAAGCCGTGTATCTGGCTTTAGGTTGCACTCAAACTTGCCATTCTTGACGGCGTCATGGAAAATCTGCACGGCATAGTCTGGAAAAGCCAAAAGAAACAGACTTTCATGACTCTTTGCTCTTTTTTTTTTTTTGGCCAGCAGTCGCAGCTAGCTGTAACAGTAAAACAGTAACAGCTGTAAAACAACTTTTCAGGTTTTAACATGTGACTTTAGGCAGTAGGAGGTGTGGTTCAAATGGCTGGCTGGCATTGGTGCAGGTTATCAGTATATCTAAAAATACTCAAAGTGAACAACACCCCCGTTCTGAGCATGTGCCCGTTGCGTAACTTCAATTACGAACACGAGCAAGGTCATGTGGCAAAAACACAGATGGAGCAGAGTGTACCGTACCTGTTGTGCCACCGCCGGGCTGCGAGTCTGCAGAGATGATACCGGGGTATCTCAGACAGCGGAAGTCGAGGCCATAGCGGTGGTGGTAGTACTGCAGGAAATAACATTCTGAGTGACATAAGGCCCAGAACAGTACTGAAAATACTGAAATAAGGATGACTCGTGTCTTACCTCTCCCATAAGCTCCGCGTGGACTTTAGAGACGCCATATATGGTACGTGGTCTCTGCACACAGAGGTCAGGAGTGGGGTTTCGAGGTGAAGTTGGTCCAAAGGCACCAATGGTGCTGGGCACAAAGAGCCGAAGCCCGTGTTCTGCTGCAATGTCGAGGATGTTGTGTAGTCCTACAGAAAAAAAAAAAGAAAAAGATTATTTACATTTTCTGCCCAAAAGCAATCAAAAGTTAAGCTATTGTAACAGTAAGATCAAAGTAGTTGAGAATACATTTCTGTTTGAAAGCTGGGGGGGAATGTTAAATCTAACTGTATTGTCTAAATGACTATCAGCCACTAATAAAACATGGTAAGGCACTAAATTGAGTTCAAGTTTTCTAAAGTCTTACCTGTGATGTTGACTGCTCGTGCCAGTGCCACATTAGCTTCCCCGACAGCACTTAGAAGAGCACTGTAATGCACTAACCAGGTGATCCTGTTATTTACTACAATCTCTCGCAAGTTCTTGTAGTCCAGAATGTCAGAGTAGATAAAGGGTCCTGTGTGGAAGAGGTTGAGAACTGTTAATCGACACATCAGCATTTGCGTGATCTGTTAAGCTCTATGCTTTGAGTATTGTTTATTTAAAAAGTTTAACGGACTGATAAGGGAAAAACTACTAAAATAGGAATGCAAATCAATTCTCTAAGCTACTAATTATAAGAGATTGTACAGAACAGGTCATTAACACCACAATTAACTTAATGAGCATTTCTTTACTGATTTAAATTACCTTAACATGGAAATTATAAATGATCCCTTACAACAGCTCTAAACTACATTTGGCAAACATCTGGTTTAAATGAATATGGTTTATGTAATGTAATAATGTAATAATAATAATAAAACAGAACCCACTAATAGAGTGCAAACACAATTACTTGTCTAATTAAATTATAGATTAAGAAATCACAGCCTTTCATTTGAGATGAACAAAAGACGTACCACTGTGAAATACGTTGCTTGGTGGTTTCCTGATATCTGAGAGGATCACATTGTTTTTTCCAAATCGCTTCCTATGAAACGGGAATAATTGTTTTATATGCGTTTTTTCATGTAAAACTTAAAATTAAGTGTTACACTTACAAATGCATCTATAATGCAAAACTGAACACATTTTTTCCATGTACTGTAACATACATACCTTAAAAGTTTAGCAAGCCCAACCCCTAGTTGCCCGAGGCCACCTGACAGAGATAGAAAAAATCGAATTATCAAATATTATGCAAAAAACACAGTAGGGGAGTCAGGAAGCACCTTTCTTAAAAATAAGCTAAAACATGGAGATCAACATGTGAGAATTACACAAGTCCCAACTTTTTAAATCATTAATCTAGTCGTTTTCATACCTGTGATAAGAACTTTGGGGTGGTCCGTCTCAGAGAAGGACACAGAATGAAAGCTGGCATCAGATCCAGAGGTGACCTGACGCGGGGAAAAGCTGATGCTGCGTATCGCCACAGTCAGAGACTGACATCCACACGCAGGGGTCAGCAGGGCCTGCTTTGCCACCTTACTAAGGGCTCTGAAGACTGGCATACTCGGTTACCTGCAAAAACAAGAGGAGAGACAGGCGTTGAGACATCACATAACCAATTGAATGAGTATTAAAAGAATAGTTCACCCTAAAACGTGAACTGTCATCATTTGCTCACCATCGTGTTCTTCCAAACCTGAATGACTTTCTTTCTTCTGTGGAACAATGATGACAACCTCAGTCACCATTCACTTTCAGTGCATTTTTCCCCCCTCCATACAATGGAAGTGAAAGGTAACTGTCATTTTGCCTAACTTCTTTCTTTCTTGTTCCATAGAAGCAAGTCATTCAGGTTTGGTAGATACTGGACATCTAAATATAAAAGCGTGTGCTATATTTGTATTAACATTTCGGGTCAAACATCGAACATATGTTTCTTACTTCAGAGCTATTTCCAACTTAATCACATGAGGCTTAATAATAGCCGATTTACCCACGCAAAATACATCGGTATCCAAACAAAATTGAATGAACCCTAGTGTAATGCATCTCAAAGTTCATCCTTTTAAATTCATACAGTAAACTTGAGAAAACAGTACATTTCCAGGTTGTCATCGTCGAATTTCTTACCTTGCAAATGTGAAAAGAACTAAAGGAACGAAGGATGTAATTTGAGCGTATTTATAGGGCCCCGCCTTCGGCGGCAGCCAATCAGCACGCAAGACCTGTGCGCGAGCGCTGCTCTGGCACCACGCCGAACACATCCTTCAATTCAACCTCTAAAGACTTCATTGTGCCAAGTTCTGCCGAACAATATCATGACACACAATCCGAGCCTTACTATCAGCCGATTTGATCTTGAACGGAAAGGTCAGTCAGCCTTCAGGGAATTTAGATCAGTTTAGGTTAGACTGGCTTTTCCAGTCAACCGTGGGGCGTAATTCTGGGTTGTCTTGTTACATGTTCACACTGTTAATACTTTATTCTGGGTTAGTAATTAATCCTTGGTAGACATGCTTAGAGATTGTAAACCCCGTATTGAAGTTCTTGTTTGCATATTTATTAGGCTAATGCAGCACGCGGCTCGTATTAATAAATGCTTGCCCATCTGTAACGTTACCCAAAAGTCGCCACGTAGACCCGCTCTGGTCTCTTTAAGTATTCACATATCATACAGCCAATATAATACGCTCACTTCATATCCCACTGTGTCCGTTTGCTGCCGCTCTTCGACATTTTTATCCGTTTCACTCAGACATGGAGACTAAACTCTGCGCGTGAATATTTCAAGAAATAAGCACTGAGGATGTTCATGATTGGTTGTCTGTTGCTAAACAACTCGCTGTTATCTAACACAGACTATAGCGGCTCTGTGCGTGAAGAACGTGAGCAAACTCACGACGACGACACCCTATGAATGAATGAACATCTTAAAATAACGAGCACATCAGGATTTGGATATTCTGTTTCACATGAACAATCGTATTTTGTCAAACACTAAAAGGGAGTCTTGCGATGAGATGATGAATAAAGACAGAGGACAGTCACCTCTTGAGCTTCATTATAGGCCTACAATCACAGATATTTTGCAGAGATCTTTAAGACAAAGTAATTGGATTGAAAGGTAAAAGCGATTCAACAGATAGTGTAAAATAAACAATCGCCTGTAATGCATTTTATCTTTCTAGTCAAGGCTTTACAGATATAAGGTTCTAATTTCAATCAATTTAAAAGCAAAACGCAATAGATTTCAGTAAATGAATTCACTCACCTATTGACAAAAAAGATTCAGAGATTTGGCAAAACCGTGTTTTTCTGGTCTACGCGAGCAGCTTTCTTTATTTGGGTTTCCGTCACTGACGCTTCTTTCAGTATCTTCCAGTATTGCATCAGCCCGCCGAGGAGGTTTTATATCCGCAGCACGAGAGGCTTTCAAGAGAAGCCGGCTGCGCTCTGATTGGCCAGCGCTGGAGGTGAGGTCCTGGTCACGCCCCCCTGACGTCTGTAGAACTGAAACATGACGACTGAGGGTCTTCTTCAGGGCTGCACATGTTCAACCCACCTCTCACAACGAATGCAGTCAACGGGACCTTTGATTATGAGATGGGGGTGGAAAGTGAGCGAAAGAAGAAATCTCGTAGTAAAGATTGGGAGAGAACATTTCGTATTTCTTGTAACATATTCTGTATTCCGATATGGAGGACCAAACAAATAATGACCCAATGAAATTTTCTTTCACTAAATTTTGTAAGAAAATCGTTTATTCTTAAACATTACTATTAAAGTCGACATGAAATCCAAAGTGACCCTTACTTTGTTAGCGTATATTACTAGTCTTGTGGTGAACAATTAATCCGTGCAAGTTAATACACAGAAACAAACTGTTTGCCGTGGTAATCTTTAATCGAAATCTGAAAAGTTGCTTCCGGTCTGGAATGGCGTTCCTTTTCTGATGACGTCAGTTTGCCGGCTTGGGTTGAAAACGCATAACCACTCCCCTCAAACCGTTAGTCTGCTATGAGCAGAGATGGAGAGGAGGGGCGCTAAAGTAAAACCCTGCCCTCTGTTCAATATTCCGTTTCACTTGGAAATACGTCATACTGGAGAAAAGTCGTTTGCAACGTCCGGTTCAGTCGGCATGAAACGGAAGTTGCGGTAACTTTCGAGTGAAGGCTTCTCAAGCAAGAAAAAAATGTAGGGCGGGACTTGATTTTGTCCATCGTGATTGATTGGATGGTTGTGGTTTGCTATTGCTGTGATGTCATGTGAGTGACAGGTAGCCCCGCCCTCACACCAGTAAACACGTCATCATCAGAGAAGAGATGTCCTTGCAAGAGGGAGTGGAAGTTATTTTAATTAAAGATCAAAAGTGGATACATCATTTATAATAAATAATACAATATTACTTTAAAACATAAGAATTGTCCATTTTGATTTCATGGTGACTTAAAACTTAAAAAAAAAAAACAATTTTACTGATTTATTTTTATAATAATAATTATTATTATAAATCTGTGAACACCCCTAAAAAGTATGTTTTGGCATCTTTAGAAAAAAAATAAACCTGAGCATATGCTGTGAACAAAAATAATAGAGGAACGTTACCAGGCATAAATCAGCCTTCCTTTTTTATTGTTGCTGCTATTTTCTGCCAATGCCTGGACGACAAGTCAGAGCTATTACAGGTTATGCTCTGCCACACACCATTAATATGATTAAGTTTTCCTGCGATGCTTCAAGGCCATTTCCTCTCAAAACAATCAATCGAATCTTTACCCTGAAAATCCATTAAAATCTCAATTGCATCACTCCAGGTGTATTTATGAGGCTTCTCAATTTAAGAGATCAATACTTGGACAGAGAAAGGATGACAAATCTTCCTCTTTCCACAAGGTTAAAAAGCATCTTCCGCAGAACAAAATAGTGAATGAGTAACTCAAAGTGACACACTTTTAGGCTTGGCGAGGGGTGTTTACCAGAGGGGTTACTTCAGGTCTGCTACTGTCTCTGTGAACCTAATGTGTCTAGACATTGTTTTTACAAAATTAAAAGCAAAATAAATTTAGCACATACATTATTTCCAGACATTGCAAAGAAATCGTTACTGATGATCTTCACAGCTCAAGAGGTCACGTATAAGGGGCACTTGTAACTTGAGTACACGTATAAGGCCCGTCCCCCAGGAAGCACTGCATGTTCCTGATAACGAGCAGGGAAAGCACACATGTGTTTATGTGATGAGAGATATGGCGCTTTACACAGCCAACGGTTGTATATGTAGCATAAGCATATGCAATGTAAAACTATCATTTGGGACAAAAAATGACAACTTTAATACATATACAGACCCTTTCCAAAAAATTTGAATATCATGGAAAAGTTAATTTATTTCCATAATTCCATTCAAAACGTTAAACTTCCATAGATTATAGATTCAAGGCCCACAACTTAAACGATTTCAAGTATTTAGTTGTTTATTTGTACATAATTTGGGCTTCCAGCTCATAAAACCCACGAAAACAGGATTTCAAAAAATTAGAATATTACATGAAATCACACAGTAATTACACAGTGATACCATGGTCATTGAACCAGGTTTTGGTTATTTTGGCAGTGTGGGCAGGTGCAAATCCTGCTGGAAAATGAAGGAAGCATGAAGTGCTCTGAAAATGTCCTGGTAGACGACTGCGTTGACTCTGGATTTAATAAAGCACAGTGGACCAAAGTCCTCTTTTCTGATGAGAGCAAATTTTGCATCTCATTTGGAAACCAAGGTCCCAAAGTCTGGAGGAAGAATGGAGAGGCACACAATCCAAGATGCTTGAAGTCCAGTGTGAAGTTTCCACAGTCTGTGTTGGTTTGGGGAGCCATGTCATCGGCTGGTGTTGGTCCACTGTGCTGTCCACTCAACGCAGCCGTCTACCAGGACATTTTCAGAGCACTTCATGCTTCCTTCAGCAGACAAGCTTTATGGAGATGCTGAGTTCATTTTCCAGCAGGATTTGCACCTGCCCACACTGCCAAAATAACCAAAACCTGGTTCAATGACCATGGTATCACTGTGTAATTACTGTGTGATTTCATGTAATATTCAAAAAAATTTAAATCCTGTTTTCGTGGGTTTTTTGAGCTGGAAGCCCAAATTATGTACAAATAAACAACTAAATACCTGAAATCGTTTAAGTTGTGGGCCCTGAATCTATAATCTATGGAAGTTTAACGTTTTGAATGGAATTATGGAAATAAATAATCTTTTCCATGATATTCGAATTTTTTGGAAAGGGTCTGTATATGTTGATGTCCTAGTAGTGCGTGTATGTGTGTGTGTGTGTGTGTGTGACTGTGTGTATATATATATATATAATTATTTGTATTTTTTTCTATGAAATATTTTATTTAAACTATATATTCTAGAATAGATCCCATTTTGCTTGCTTTTTTTTTTTTTTTTTTTCAGCACATGTACTATCAGTGTTTAGTCCTTATCGGTCATTATCACTTTGCACTGATAAGATGCTAAGTCAAACTGACTTCTGTAGACTCTTTACAGTAGTAAGTCTGATTACTGAACCTGATTACTGTGACTCTTATAGATCAGTTTAAATATGAAAACACCACAAGGCTGTACATTAAACAATCTTTTAATGCCCACAGAACATAATCAAATTCAATGTAACACTTGATCAATATTACATTTTGTAAAGCAAGGCATGACACTATACAGACACTTATAAGACAGATCTTAATGATGTATGTCAGTTGATGCTACTGAAGTGCCAGAATGAATTAATAAAAAATGATTAACTTGTGCACATGTATAAAAAAACAAAACAACAACAATAACAACTGACTGTCTATACCCAGTATCAAAACCTTCCTTAAACTAAAACACATTCATAATTGCAGCAGTCTCTTTGATGATAAGAACCCACTGGAATATTAAAATTACCTTTATATGCAACGGGAGTCATACATCATAGATTTAAATATTCACATATTTATGAAATAAATGGTTCCAAAAACCTTAATGGCACAATGAGTGTATATCTTGATTCATTGAGAAATGTTTTTGCAGAGAGCACCTCTAGTCTAGAAGAACATGCTCAAGTCATTCATGGAGAACTGGAGGGAATCAAGTGCTTTTGTTCACAACGGAAATTGTAATGATCCCAGTGGGCTTTATTTTTAGCTGTTCCCAAACAACGGCTTTGTGTATCCTAATAAAGATCTTAATCTTCACACACACAAAAAAAAGGTTCTAAAGGCTGTGGATGGAGATTTATGACACATTTTGATCTCTAAAACAAATTTGTCTTTTTAAACAAAATGCTATATATTATTACTCAATACAAATATGTATATTACCCGTGCACAGAAGATCTTACATTTGTAAAGCAAACAGTGCCGCTTTTGGCAATCTCTTATTCATGTGGCCAGAGTTACGGATCATGTAAGACTATGTAAACCACCAGTGTTATATTGAAATGATATTTTCAGCATCTCATAGTCAGTCTCTAATTCTTTCCCTTTCAAAACAGCTGTTTTATAGCTGCATTGTCTATTGCACTTCGTGACAAATGACTAAAAATGAAAAATGGCACATCAGCAGTCCCTTTGCTTTTGAGAATGTGTAAACCACAGCACCCAATTTGCAATATCTAGGGAAATGACATATAATAACAAGCTAATCAGTTCAAAGTGTTGAACAAGCAATAATAAGGACGAGTGCGGCATAGTGTTTGAGGAAGAAAACTACAATGATATACTAATATAGCATCAGATCTAGTGGCCATAGAGTAGAATCCATTGGAGACCAGTGAAATATGTTAATGTGAATAAAGCTGAGCAGTGGAATCATAAGGAAAGAGTACGGTCAGAGGGAGGAGTGTAGATACATGTGCGTAGGACTCATTTCATTCTGTTGATGTCCTACGGTGTCTGCAGCGGGCTGTCCTCCGTCTCCAGCTGGGCCAGCTGTCTCCGCAGACTGTTCACTTTGTTCTGCAGCTCCTTGTTGTACTCTATAATATGGACCATCTCCTGATAGGCCTCATCCAAACACTTTGTGGAGCGATTCCAGCGAAGGAATATCCCTATAGAGAAAACAAGACCAAAGTAAATCTGTCACAATGTGCCTGAAATGTGATTATATATTCTTCGGTCGCTGATCAATTAACTTTTCTGGCATTTCAAAAAAAAAAAAAAAAAAAGGTAGGTCTGATGCTGCATGACTGACTATAAAACCTGGCTGCCTATGCGGTGGATAGGCATGTTGCTGTCCAAGGCAACTCCCACCAGTCCACCCTTATTAGATAGGCTTGACCAGAGGCAAATGCTGCCTTACTTTAGTAGGAAATCCTTCTTAGCAAACTTTTAGTCATAATGGTGTTGACTTGTATTGTTTCCGGGTGCAAGAATTCAAAGAATAAACGTTTAGCGGGAGTGAGTTACTTTTGGTTTCCAGTGAAGGATTCCAGCGCATTATAAGCGTAAATATGGAGAGAACGCTGCGATGGAAATTCTGAAATACCTCCGTGTTTGTAATAATTCGTTACATTTATACAGCGCTTTTCTAGGTACTCAAAGCGCTTTACATGGAAGGGGGAATCTCCTCAACCACCACCGATGTGCAGCATGATGCAACGGCAGCCATATTGTGCCAGAACGCCCACCACACACCAGCTTATTGATGGAGAGGAGACAGAGATGAAGCCAATCAGTATATGGGGATGATTAGGAGGCCATGATGGACAGAGGCCAAGGGGCAAATTTGGCCAGGATTGCCAGGGTTACACCCCTACTCTTTTCGAAGGACATCCTGGGATTTTTAATGACCACAGAGAGTCAGGACCTCGGTTTAACGTCTCATCCGAAGGACGGTGCTCATTGACAGTATAGTGTCCCCATCACTACACTGGGGTGTTAAGACCCACACAGACCACAGGGTGAGCACCCCCTACTGGCCTCACTAACACCTCTTCCAACATTTCAAACTTTTAGGGCAAACGGAGGGGAAAAACTGAAAGGAACTGCCATTCCGTCAGTTAAATTAAGAAACGGGGAGCGCAACGCCATAGAAAGCTGCGTTATTTGCCATCAGATTCTGTTCCCCCCATGTTTCTTACACAATGAGTTTCTAATATTTATCAAACTGCTGCCATAGAGTTCCATTTTCCCCATAATGCCGTTTATGTGAATTTCTCGGCCCAGGTAAAGAGTAAACATTTATTTGCAGTAGTGCTGCACGATTAATCATATCGCAATCTCGATGTCAAGCCTATGCGATTATATGATGCATACCGACACTGAGGAGAGAGAGCAGGACATCCAACTCTCAATTGACACTTTTCACACGCTCTCATGCCACGCATCCATTTTCTCACGCAGAGAAAAAACGAGAAGCAAAGAGGGCACTGACACCGATAGACTAGACAGAGCAGGTTACTTCTGATAGGAAGCAAATTCTCTGCTCTCAGATTCGGTCAATTTTATTCAAATTCAAACAATAGCGTTTTGGCGCTTGTAAATGTGACGTGACAGATCGTG
This sequence comes from Rutilus rutilus, assembly GCF_951802725.1. Taxonomy (NCBI): domain Eukaryota; kingdom Metazoa; phylum Chordata; class Actinopteri; order Cypriniformes; family Leuciscidae; genus Rutilus; species Rutilus rutilus. The sequence goes on along the minus strand of NC_140220.1, from coordinate 25,960,988 downwards.
GTCGTGAACCGAACATCTCTTACTCTTTACTAGTTAATAGTAAATAAACACGAATGAAGTGTTTGTTGAAAGATACAGTACAACTTACCGAAATGTTTACCTCATACATAATATCGATCAATCAAGTGTTTTTCAACCGCGGAAAGAGGCCAATAAAACAGCTGGAGAACAATCTCACATAACATTACATTTACCTCAGGAAAGCCATTTGATAGTTGGCAAGACAAATTATATAGAGGAGTATTTTGCTTAATATGTGCACTATATTAAATATTTATTATATTTTTACTTATATCATTAAAATATTGTAACAATGTTATTATAGCCTAGTAAAAACCACATTATATTTAATTTGAGTTGTTATTTTTAACCTTTAATAATAATACCAGCTGACAGGGCTCTCTGTATGTTTATGGCATTAGTTGAGATTTTTTAATTAACATAAATTAACATACTATACCTAATATTTATCCAAATGAATTGATATTGAATCAAGATCACAAGATTTGACTTGAAATCGTGAAATTTGTGTTAAGCAATAATAAAAACAGTAGCCTACCAGTCATTGTACTATGTAAACATTGTAACGTTGTCACCAAACTTAACAAAATTCTGTTTAGTTATCAAATGTTTTTACAATCGCAATATCTTACACCAAAAATAATCCACTGACTGAGTTTATTTATACTTAAATGTCCCGGCTTGTCTGGACAGAATGTTCAAAATATCTTATTTTCATGAGCATACAAAAGTTCTTATTTATGGTTCTATTTATTTTATACTATTGAGACAATAACAAGTTTGCAGTAATGCAAAGATGTCATTATTTAATTTTGTAAAAAATATTATTTTAATTTGAAAACACTGTGCAGTTTGTTGATGTTGCTAGTTTGAGTTGAGAAATACACATTTCAGCATTACCACTAATCTGTGTGCAATTTCCTTGAGAACCAAGCAAGTTGACTCATGAAACAATTTGTTTATTATATCGCAATCCCATACCGCAATCGCAATATTGACCTCAATAATCGCAATATGGCATTTTCCCCAAATCGTGCAGCCCTAATACATGTAACGACACTGTAACAACACAGTGAGGTTACACTTTAAATATAATGCTTTGGAAGAAATGCCACAAGCTGAAAAAACATGTAAACTGGTCACATTCAGTTTCCATGACAGGCATTAACCATAATCAATTGCACCAAGTGACTCAGCATATGTTTACACGTGCATATGTAATTAAGATACAGTGGGGTTTTTGTGTAGTTGAGCTACAGTCTTTATCTGTCTTCATCTGCATAATCAAATATTTTAAGGATTAAATAAACATTGCACAATACACAAGAGCCTAACGCAGAGGCTAACTGTAGATTAACATACATGCACATGCTGGATGAAGACAAGCTACAATCACATTTTATAGGTCTGTTAGTCTGAATAAAAATTAGAACAATTTCAGTCAGACTAAAGCATTTATATGACATTTTATATAATTAAATAAAATGTATTATAGTTTAAATTCATATTAAATGCAATTAGCCGAATTTTAGAGTGCTTTTTTGACCCACCTAAGAAGGACTTTTAGTAAATCTGTATTTGTAATGTATACTTTAAATGTCAATTGTATTGATACTTTGTACGCACGGCTAAAGTAGTTCCTGGCAGGTCTTGCCCGCATTACAGTTCCGTATAACTTCACCAAATGATTTCAGTTATTTGAAAGGTCTTTACAGACTACAGAACCAAAACCCACAACGACACTGACCAAGCAAATAAATATAGTAAACAATAGGATAAAAATGACACATTATTTCCATGTTTTTGCCACAAAATTACATCTTATGTACGGACAGCGCATACTCTCTTTCTCTCTTCCTCTCAAACGCACACATACAGTACGGACACACACTCGCACAGAAATGTGTTGTCAGCGCTGCTCCAAAGATTTTATTAGTAAACTGGTTTTGCAACTTAAAAGCTACATGACATTTCTCACTAGCGAGGTAATGACAGCGCTGTTTTTGGAGCAGATAAACTTACAGTTTCGCTATTAGTAGAGTCGCTATTGCCGAACACTGTTGAGAGACCCACAGACTCAGGTAATTCACACACGCTTCATCTCTTTCTCTCTCTATTTACTGCATTAGTCTGCTAGTGCTATCAGTGGCTGAAGCCTCCGTTACTAGCTCTAAAATGACGTTTTGGAATTAGCAACGGAGGGATGAGAAGAGATGTGTAAGAAATTAGTCCTACACAAGACCATTTTAAGGACAAAAACCTGACAAATGTTTTGGAATACATCATCTGAACAATGACTTGAGGTGTGGTTACTGTAGTATAAGTGGAATAATTGACTCATTTGAATTATTAGAAAGTAATGCACACCGAGGTGTAAGGGTGTGTATTATTTTAAAATGATTTCTTCATTTATCCCTTACTTTGCAACTTCAACATTACAAATGTGTAATTGCAATTTAGTAAAATTTAAATATATTAACTTTAAATGCATTATCAAATAACACTGCAGTTAAAATGATAATAAAGTACTTCATGTGTGCTTTAGTATGTTATCAAAATAAGTGTACATGGGATACAAATAAGCACTTTTTAAATGAACTTTCAGCAAAGCCATGCCATACCTCAAGGCTTTACATAAGGAAACATACAGAATGACTGGAATCTTTGTCACCACACCCATGTTTCTGAGCACACGTACAGCTGACAGTCTTTAATGATGTCAGCAGCAGAGCAAACTGGTCAATACCCACCCGACTGTGAAATTAACACTAGATTAGTTGTTCCTCAAAGGACCTTGAAGCTTAAATTCTTTGGGCAAAATGTCCTCCCATACTTTCAATTATTGCTCAATGCAAAGGCTTTTCAGATCCCATATTTTAATATTACCTACCTTTAAAATAAATAGCTCTTTTGGTGACTACATAATCGGTTAGTTTCATCTCATGGTTTAGATGAAATGTGGAAAATACTATTAATAAAGAACGAGTCGGTGTGTCCAAACGTTTGCCTGGTAGTGTATATGAAAGGTCTAAACATATCTGTGAGTTGTTTGAGAACTGCTCATGTGACTGAAAGTGAACTCCATGGCACTAAACTCCGTGTCTGCTTGGCTGATTTTCCTGAAAGAGTCCCTTTCACTGCACCTTTGAAATAGAGGCATGACAGGTTCCAGAGGTGAGGACTAAAAAAAATAAAATGACAGGCACCGAGGTCATCGGGGTTGAATCATTGTCACACTTGTGAATTCCACGTGACGTAATATGCATCCGCTGAAAGGTTTAAAACAAGCATTACTGAAGCAGAAGTTGCTTCTTTAATGCTTCTTTAATATCTTAAACATGATATTTTTGAGAGGTGAGTTTTCCTGAAAGTAATTAAAATTTCAACAGATCTAAATGAATCATTAAATTCAAAATAAAATTAACTGGGAAATTTAGGACATTTTATCTTTGTCTTATCTGTCACGAAACACACACACATTTTTTTTGCAGCAAACAACAGGTGTGTTCTTTACAATTGTCAGTAATTAATTTAAATAAAAGTATATTAAAATATAAATAATTTAAATAATGACTTTAATTACATATTGTTATTTACATACAATTTTTAAAATTTTATATAATTGTATTTCAATTTTTTAAATAACATACAGTTTATAGTTTAAAATAACAAATAGCCTAAAGAGTATAGATGGCTTTCATTTTCATTACACCAGGAATTTTATCATAATTCAGATGGAAAGTTTGTTAAACATGGTTTTGAAGTGTCACTAATTCACGAGATATCTATAGGTTCGTCTACATCATGGAAGAACGGTGACATACTGTTACGGTCATTTCAAAACACGCAAGGATCTCACAATCCACACGTTGCACATCTAAAGTGCCAAGGCAGAAATATAGCTAAAGCACCAAACAACACGTGACTGCCACCTACAGGTTAACTGGGTAAACGCATGGTGTCATGATATAATATTCCGTGTCACTCACCCTCCCACAGCAGCAGGCTCTGAGGTGCCACAGACGGCCAGATGACCAGGTTATTGGGCTCATACAGCGGGTTGAGAAATCGCTCCAGCTCCTGAGGACGGTTCACCCATGACCACAGAGACACGGTTTTCTGAGACAGCTGCAGCTTCACCCTGAAACATTACACAGAAAGTACTAAGTTTACATTTACACCCAAACTTTACAGTAAAGTTTATGTTATGAGGAGCCAGACACATCCAGCCACTGCCATCCGTTATCTCAAATAAGCAAACAAAAAGCCTTTCACCAACTCTACTCTTCACTCTTAACCCTAACATTCATAAACATTTTGAGCTACTGAATAAAGAACCTTTCAGTGAAAAGCCCTTTTTTCTTTGTGTAAAGACTTTACAAATCTAAACAATCTGTATTCACTAAAGAATCTTTTGTGGAATAAAAAGGTTCTATGGATGTTAAATCTTCTTTGTGGAACTAAACCCAAACCGAACCAAAGCGAAACCTGTCCTCTGGAGTCTAAAGGCCAGATTTATGTCATCACACACATTACACAATATTTATTGTCAGTAAATGACTGTACCAAATCTGGACATTTTGAAATGTGATACACATTTTAGCAATAAGTGGAAAAACATTGCACAACACATCTACCAAAACATCCTGCTCAGAATATGAAACAAACACAAAAGGGTCACGGCCAGCTACAAGCTGACCTCTGCTGACGTAGGAGTGTTGACAGAAGAGGTCATGACCTCTGCTCCTGAACATATCTTTCCATACGGATAGAATTACAACCTGCCAACCAAAATGTTTAACACAGAGTGTACTTGGAAACGTCAAGTGCAAAATACAGCCCTCTTCTGAATGCCAACCCTAGCAGTTCTCCTCTGAATCCACACTTTGGAGATGCAATTGCCTCACAGGTTTTTGGGTTAACTTCAGAATAATGGGACAGGGCATGTGTTGGCTAGTTAGAAATTAGGGGTCATGTATCTGGGATTGTAGAATCTAAAGTTTTTACAAGAAGGTTGTATGTGGGGGAGGAAATGAGATGTATGTGAGAATCTGTAAATGGAGGGGAACACTAACCTTTCGGCCACTCTGTTTCCAAGGAAAGTGCCAAACTGTGAGGCATAGGTGTGCTCAAAAAGCATGATCAGGAAATTCTCATTGAACTGGAAGGAGCAGGGGAACTGCCGCAGGATCTGCCACACACAGTCCAGGAAGAGCAGGAACACGGGCGCTTCACTTCGAGGCTTCCCGTTTGAGTATGCAGACTGCGCACAGCGCTGCTGGAACGGGTGACCGGCCTGGAGGTAAAGGATTTCATACATCACAGATAATAATCATTTTATAAAATAAAACCACAAAATTCCGCTCCCTAGTTCCCTATTGTTAATCGAATTCAGCAGTAGCGAAGGTGTTGATTCTCTTAACACTGACACTGATATGCCACTATATAAGACGTTGCATACAGTGACATTATGAAATACGCACTTGTCCTACAATTTTTTATTAAGAAAAACATAAATGTACATGCATATTAGCATTCAGACATGAAACAAATATAATACAATGTTTTTTTACTGTCTCTTATATTCACCAAGGCTGCATTTCTTTGATAAAAGACAATTACTACAATTTAAAACAACTGTTTTCTATATTTTATTTCTAAAATGTCATTTATTCCTGTGATGGCGAGTTTTCAGCATCATTACTCCAGTCTTCAGTGTCACATTCTCCTTCAGAAATCATTCTAATATGCTGATTTGCTGCTCAAGAAATATTTCTTATTATTCTTATCATCATTATATCAATGTTAAAAACAGTTTTTTGTGGAAACCATGATATACTTTTTAAAGATTCTTTTAACAAAAAGTTCAAAAGAACAAATTATTTAAAAATATAGGCTAGATCTTTTGTAACATTATTATCGTATATACTGTTAAATTTTCAAATAAATGCAACCTTGCAGAAATAAAAACCTTACGGACACCAAATTTTGCACGATAAAATCCATAAATTAAAAAGTAAAAATTAAAAGCTTTCTTTTAAACATCTAAGAACTAAAATTCCTTTGTCACGCACACACACACGTTACAAAGGCTACTTTTATGGAAAGAATAGTGTTAAACAAAACTAAATTCTTAAAGCAACGTAAGTTATTTCAGCTTGATATTTATTTCCTGTATAATATTTTGCAGGATTTTTTGTTTTGATTCCCCCCCCCCAAAAAATGTTTTAAAGACAGAATATACATTTACACTTGTGCTCACCCTGATGCCCTACGACAATATTTCTAGTGTGTAAATATAGTGCGCAGCCAGTAATCTACTGTATTTTTTCACTGCATTCTGGAAATTTCTAAGGAGAGAGCTAGAATGATTTTGACAGTGGGACGGCCTTAGAAATGGCCGACCCCTAGGGAACTAGGGAGCAGAGTTGAAACAAATCAGGCATATATGAGTAAAAGAGTTTTCCTTGTAACCTCCCTCACCTGTAACCACTCTCGCTCGATCAGCGCCTCAAAGCCACGGATGGTTCTGCATGCCGGATCGAGGATGATCTGGGCAAGAGACGTCACCTGCAGTGTCGAATCAGTGCCCTCCGTGCCATGAACCAGAACTGACGCCCCTTCCCTGCAAAACACCACAAATAACGCACATTACACATTATGAAAATGACTTCAGAGAGAATGTTTTTTTGTTGGGGATTTTTAAGCACTTCCTCCGATCCCAGTTTGAAATTGCACTCAGTTTGAGATTATTTAGCTCACACATAGTGCTAAAAACCTGATAATGAACTGCATGCCAAAAAAGCGTTTAAAACAGCAGTACTGGTGGTATAAAAATAATGATGATTACAGCATGACAATTGCAGTAATTAACACCACAACAAGCTTTGCAACAAATGTGCTGAGAAACAGGGCGGCAGCAGCTTTTGTAATTAACTTAGAATAGAGCTAAAACAGTAATTAACACAGTATGCACAGTATGGCATAAGCAGATCTGTCTGTGGTGTAATGGGTCTGTGACAGGAACAGACAGACGTATCAACAGATGTACCTGTCAATGCACTGTGCAGCCAGGCAGGCCGTGGTGAGGATTTCCTTAACATGACTCTGCCAGTTGGAGGCTTCAAGTTTACTGAGCCAGCGGTCCATGCTGTGAGACTGATCATTGCACGCCTCCACCAGCTTTATCAGACTCTCCTGCAGAACATTAGACCTGTGGGAGAACAGCTGTCAGATTATAGTCCCAGTTACAGAACTCATTTGTGCAGCTGTGTTTGCCTGCTCACAAACGATATGCTTCAGCTCTGAATTGGCATTTTAGCTGCAATAGATGTGTATTTTCAGGCTTATGCCTAAAAGATTTTACCTAACAAGTCCCCTGATAAATGTACAGTCTCAGATGGTCCAAAGTTTGTTCATTGACTGTCTGACTCTGATGCATATTGATCACATAATTGAGAAGTACTTTGGCAAAGTCTAATCTGACTTATGCAACTTTATCAGTACCTGGAAACCAAGCTGAGCTCTTATGAAATGGTCACTGGATTTGCCAAAGTTTGTCAAAGTTAAAATTGCGATGAAACAGGAGAGAAGATTGAGTTATGTTTTAGATTATGCATAATTTACAACGTCAATTCAAAACAAGAAGAATAGATCTTATCGTGGATGATTCATCCATGTACAACATACATTTACAAAATAGCTGTAAAAATTATGAATTTTCATTTCGTGAGGACTTTATTTTTTTTCTTAAAGATACTCAGAGTTTTTGTTTAAAGGGGTCATATGATGCTATTTTAAAAGTTCATTATTTTAATTATTTTATTCATTAAAAGGTCATTATTTTAACTTTTTGTGTGCAAAAAAACAAAAAAACAAAACGACTTTATTCAACTATTCATTTTCTTCAGTGTGGGCCTCTGAGTGAGTTCACGTAGTGAAACAGCGCAGCGCTTCTGGGTTGTACGTCAGAACGTAGGCTCACTATTGGCCGACGCTGGTCATGTGTGTGATGCGTGTGATGCTGGCCAACAGTGAGCCTACGTTCTGACATACAAAATGAATAGTTGAATAAAGTCGTAATTTTTGTAATTTTTTGCGCACAAAAAGTATTCTCGTCGCTTGATAACCTTAAGGTTGAGCCACTGTAGTCACTTGGACTATTTTAACGATGTCTTTACAAAATGTTCTGGGATGGCAGATATCGATTACCTTGCAGCCTATGAAGGAGTGAGCCAGCTCTCAGATTTCATCAAAAATATCTTAATTTGTGTTCCGAAGATGAACGAAAGTCTTACGGGGTTGGGACAACGTGAGGGTGAGTAATTACTGACAGAATTTTCATTTTTGGCTGAACTAACCCTTTAAAAACTTGATTTTTACCACGGGGTCTTTTAGCAAATCTCAAATCTCTTTCATACTGTACATTATAATGTTGTGATGTCTAAATTTACTTCTAACATTTTAAACTATTCATTTTTTTTATTTATTGTTTTACATTTATTTGGATAAAATAGTATTACATTTTAATATTGGTCATAACATGAAAATGATTATCAGCCAGAATATTAATATTATGCATCTCTACTATGCAGTTAGGATGGCTCTGCGAGAATAATTGGATACGCACCTCTCAATGGCTTTATGGATCCTCCTCCACTGCGGGTAGTTGGCTTCCTGCTCAAATCCTCCTCCGCGAGCTTTAGCCTGCTGCGCTATCGCTATAGTCCGCGTGTCGATGATATAACCACGCTTCCCAGCGCAAAGCGTGGCATTGATCAGTTTCTCGTCTTCTTTGCAGCGGCGCCCATTGGTTCCTGTTAGTGGCTGCGCTGCTCGCATCATCACCTGTGGACAGCGAGATCAGGGTCTGTATTAAATAGATCAATATTTGGAAACAACATTTTCAAAGTGCATTTCTAACCATGCCGTTTTTCTTGTGGTAGTAACTGAGCATAGGGAAACGGCCACCGTGGCGGAAGGAAGCAGCTTTGCAGAGACTTTCATCATCGATGTCTTTGGGCACGGTCAGTAGGGACGGGTACGAGGGGCACACGCTGAAGTCTTTATTGACCTCACTCAGTCTCCATTCATCTGTCTGAGAGAGGACCACAGAGCAGTTTTTAGACAGTTCCTTTTAAAATCTAAATAAGAAAACCTAATTCTAACATTCTAATTGTAAAGTAATAGGGGTTTAGAATAAGCTGACATATACAACTGTACCCTTCAATAGTTTAAACTCACTAAGATTTGGTTTTTGAAAGAAATTAATACTTTTATTCCGCAAGAATACATTTAATTGAACAAAAGTGACAAACTTCTATAATGTTACAATTATTTCAAATAAAGTTCTTTTGAACGTTCTATTTATAAAAGAATCCTTAAAACAATAAAGTCTCCACTAAAATATTACATACAGAAGGATCATGTGACACTGAAGACTGGAGTATAAGTAATGATGCTGAAAATTCAGCTTTGCTATCACAGGAATATTAAATTTTACAATCTTTTAAAACAGATCATTTAAATTGTAATATTATTTCACAACGTTTGGAGCTGTATGAGTTTCTTTCTTCTGCTGAACACAAAAGAAGATATTTTGAAGAATGTTGTTATCAAACAGTTGACGGTAGCCATTGACTTCCATTGTATGGAAAAAAATCAATGGATGCCGTCAACTGTCTGGTTATCCACATTCTTCAAAATATCTTCTTTTGTGTTCAACAGAAGAAACTCATACAGGTTTGAAACAACTTGAGGGTGAGTAAACGATGACAGAACTTCATTTTTGGGTGAACTATCCCTTTAATATTCAACAATATTATTGATTTGACTGCACTGACACTATTTGATGCGAACTGAACTGAGCTGGACGACGACATCAATGTTTTTCTCTATAGATGTAAATGAACTAATTTAATAATTGATGATCTGAATCAACACTGAACTGACTACAGATGAACAATGACACTATTTTCTTTTAGAGCTGCTGTAGAGCCGAAATAAGCTGTTTGCATCATTGAATCATTTTCCTGTTATCATTGCATAGCTGCTTTGAAACAATGTGTATTTTATTTCATATATAAATAAAGGTGACTTGAATTCACAATGTTCCTGTTTTACTCTGTCTTGATAAATGCAGCTATAAGAGTCTTCTTTCAAAAAACCTTACCGACCCCAAACTTTTGAACGGTAGTGTATGAAATACTAGCTGTATTTATATTAAAATTGGATCTCAGAACATGTAATCATGAGCATTTGTTCCCTGGCTTCCCATAGAGAACAATCTGAAAAAAAAACCGAACAATGATACACTGAGAAAATGTATCACAATATTTTTCTGATGACCTCAGTGTCAAGGCTTCCAGGGATAAAACAATACCATAGACTCCAGATCTTTGAAAGCCTCCTCTGGTATGAACAACTGCCATCCATCCTCAATGACCTCAAACAGAGGACGGTAGAAGAAGGGATACATCAGGGACACAGAGTCCAGCGTGGACAGAGCCTGAAAGATGAACCATCATAACCTGAACACTAACAGCATAAACTGATGAGTAGAAATTATTATTTGTCTATTATTATTCTGCTTTATGAGTGAGTACTAATGCAGTCTTACCTCAATTGAGCTGGCAATATTAAGACACTCCTCCATGCCAGGTATGTCCAGCTGAATCACCCGCAGGTCTTTACACTTTACAATAATAGTTCCCAAGGATCCAACAAACCTGCACACATTAGGTCAGTAAGATTTTTTTATGTTTTTGAGAGAAGTCTCTTATGCTCACCGTGGCTGCATTTATTTGATAAAAAATAGTGTAAAAACAGTAATATTGTGAAATAGGGTTACAATTAAAGGGATAGTTCACCCAAAAATTCAAATTCTGTCATCATTTACTCACCCTTATGTTGTTCCAAACCTGTATGAGTTTCTGTCTTCTGCTGAACTAAAAAGAAGATATTTTTGAAGAATGCTGGTAACCAGACAGTTGACATTGACTTTCATAGTAGGAAGAAAATACTATGGAAGTCAGTGGCTACCATTAACTGTCTGGTTATCAACATTGTTTAAAATATCTTCTTTTGTGTTCAACAGAAGAATACTGGTTTGGAACAACATGAGGGTGAGTAAATGAAGACAGAACTGTCCCTTTAAAATAACCTTTCGGTACGTCAGTGGTACCTTTTCTCAATAGAGTCAATGTTGGTATGAAGCAGCCAGAGCTCCTCGGTGTTATCCTGGCGAGAGGACAAAATGAGGTGATGTCCCGTCAGACACAGAGTTCCCTCCACAGTGGGCATGAAGGGTCGGTGGAGGACCACCCCATCCGCACGAGGGGTTTTGATCAGCTCAGCAAACTCCATGATGTTTTGAGAGGCTCAAGAAACCTGGGAGAGTCAATGGGACATGAAACAGTTAAGAATACTGTAATGCATTCGAAATACATCGATTACGTCTTAAGATTATTATTATTTTTTTAATGTTTGTTATTGTGTGATTAGCATATATTTAGTTAGTTATATGTATATAACATTCCTTTTTTATTTAGCTAAGAAATGTCTTTGCACTGTTGATAAGAGGTTTGTTATTATTAATGTATTTGTATAACTGCAGGCTGCAAAACAGGACAAGCAATGAGACAGCAGTAAGAAAAATACCACATTCGTCTATTTTACTTGAAGGAGCATAAATCAGACATATATGTTTCTTTATAAACAATTATTGTAACATATACAATGTATCTGCAAATTTCTCTCGGCTCGCTGTGTCATCACACTGAAATGATGACAACAGACGGGATTTGCAGCTTTGATTCGCTCGTACTAAAAACTGTTCAAAGGCACTCGACAGAAAACCGTACATGCAAGAACAAAATGTCTTGTCCTTGTCAAGAACAAAAATGTGCATTATTAACATGTACTTAGATGACAGCGGTAACAACAACATTCCTCTCACCAACACTTCCTTGTCTTCCACTCCTTTGTTGGATCTGACAACAGACCGCAAGCAAATATGAAGCAATATCGCCACCTACTGGTTTGGGTGAACGCGAGGGAGAAGCCATTGAGTGATTATTTTAATAAATAAAACTATTTTTAAGTAATTATATAAAATACAATATAATTATATAAATATAATTTTAGTGTTCTCTTCAGGTTTATAAAATAAAGACATGATCACAAAACATTAGTGACGAACAACACCATGACAATTACAACATGCAAAAGTTAAACAATGTTAAACACAATAGAAGAGATTAGGAACAAGTTTTATATTTTGATATTAGGCCTATTTTTGCTTGCAAATATGTTCTTCTCAATTACTAGGCTTAATAAATAAACAAATAAATACAATTTGAATGCCTAATTAATAGCAGGATATCTTTTGTAAATAAACCAAATTTAGAATGCTTGACAGGGATGCATTTATGTAGACTTCACAATCAGGACTGTTATTTTCATTAGTTGAACTGTGGACTGTACATTTGTGGAACTGAACAAACAGTTCTGGAATGTATTCCAGGGAATACACAGTACTTGCTTCTTAATGTTATCCATTCAACCTCACAGGTGTTACTGGCAGTGCTGAGAGCTCAGAAGTTAGAACACTGCTGACGTGACCATTTTGTCTGTTTTTTACCAAAAAAACCTAAAAATCATTAATTTCGTGGCACAGGAATTTAAAAAACAGTGAAATTCTCTAATGTTCACCAGTGTACAAAGTCTTCTCAATTACTTTATTTTTTAATGAAAATAAGTACTATAACTTCCACACAAAAAACTAAAATAAAATAAAAAATAGAAATAATAAAAATGATATAATAATAAATAATCTTCATGAACTGTTTTTCTTTCTGTGATTTCTTTGAACTGTATTATAAAATTGTGCTGTACTATAATTTCACAAAGGTTTTATGGGGTTATTCTAAAAAATAAAATAAAATAAAATAAAATAATGTAATATAATATAATATAATATAATATAATATAATATAATATAATATAATATAATATAATATAATATAATATAATATAATATAATATAATATAATAAAAATAAAATTAAATAAAATTAAATAAACAATAAAATTGTACTGTACTATAATTTCACAAAGGTTTTATG